>NW_027478690.1:350267-700535 GCF_051014685.1 Ptiloglossa arizonensis | reverse complement strand
AGTTTGGAGGTAAGAAACGCTTGAGAAACTCAAAATTTACGCAGTTCAGATGCTCGAAACGAATAACTAGAACGGCCTAGGGGAAAACTATACCTACCGTTGTAATCGGGCGGGTTTCTACTTTCAGATGCAACAGAAATTTTGCGGATCGGTCAATCCGTTCGAGAGATATGGCAGTTTGGAGGTAAGAAACGCTTGAGAAACTCAAAATTTTCGCCGTTCTGATGCTCGAAACGAATAACTAGAACGGCCTAGGGGAAAAGTACGCATACCGTTGTAATCGGGCGCGTTTCTACTTTCAGATGCAACAGAAATTTTGCGGATTGGTCAATCCGTTCGCGAGATATGGCAGTTTGGATGTAAGGAACGCTTGAGAAACTCAAAATTTTCGCCGTTCTGATGCTCGAAACGAATAACTAGAACGGCCTAGGGGAAAAGTACGCATACCGTTGTAATCGGGCGGGTTTCTACTTTCAGATGCAACAGTAATTTTGCGGATCGGTCAATCCGTTCGCGAGATATGGCAGTTGGGATGTAAGAAACGCTTGAGAAACTCAATATTTTCGCAGATCTGATGCTCGAAACGAATAACTAGAACGGCCTAGGGGAAAAGTGCGCATACCGTTGTAATCGGGCGAGTTTCTGCTTTCAGATGCAACAGAAATGTTGCGGATTGGTCTATCCGTTGGCGAGATATGGCAGTTTGGAGGTAAGAAACGCTTGAGAAACTCAAAATTTGCGCAGTTCTGATGCTCGAAACGGATAACTAGAACGGCCTAGGGGAAAAGTGCCCATACGTTTGTAATCGGGCGAGTTTCTACTTTCAGATGCAACAGAAATTTTGCGGATTGGTCAATCCGTTCGCGAGATATCGCAGTTTGGAGGTAAGAAACGCTTGAGAAACTCAAAATTTTCGCCGTTCTGATGCTCGAAACGAATAACTAGAACGGCCTAGGGGAAAAGTACGCATACCGTTGTAATCGAGCGAGTTTCTACTTTCAGATGCAACAGAAATTTTGCGGATTGGTCAATCCGTTCGCGAGATATGGCAGTTTGGATGTAAGAAACGCTTGAGAAACTCAAAATTTTCGCCGTTCTGATGCTCGAAACGAATAACTAGAACGGCCTAGGGGAAAAGTACGCATACCGTTGTAATCGGGCGGGTTTCTACATTCAGATGCAACAGAAATTTTGCGGATCGGTCAATCCGTTCGCGAGATATGGCAGTTGGGATGTAAGAAACGCTTGAGAAACTCAATATTTTCGCAGTTCTGATGCTCGAAACGAATAACTAGGACGGCCTAGGGGAAAACTGTACCTACCGTTGTAATCGGGCGAGTTTCTACTTTCAGATGCAACAGAAATTTTGCGGATCGGTCAATTCGTTCGCGAGATATGGCAGTTTGGATGTAAGAAACGCTTGAGAAACTCAAAATTTACGCAGTTCTGATGCTCGAAACGAATGACTGGAACGGCCTAGGGGAAAACTACACATGCCTTTGTTATCGGGCGAGTTTCTACTTTCAGATGCAACAGAAATTTTGCGGATTGGCCAATCCGTTCCCGAGATATGGCAGTTTGGATGTAAGAAACGCTTGAGAAACTCAAAATTTACGCAGTTCTGATGCTCGAAACGAATAACTAGAACGGCCTAGGGGAAGAGTGCGCATACCGTTGTAATCGGGCGAGTTTCTGCTTTCAGATGCAACAGAAATGTTGCGGATTTGTCAATCCGTTGGCGAGATATGGCAGTTTGGAGGTAACAAACGCTTGAGAAACTCAAAATTTGCGCAGTTCTGATGCTCGAAATGGATAACTAGAACGGCCTAGGGGAAAAGTGCGCATACGGTTGTAATCGGGCGAGTTTCTACTTTCCGATGCAACAGAAATTTTGCGGATCGGTCAATCCGTTCGCGAGATATGGCAGTTTGGATGTAAGAAACGCTTGAGAAACTCAAAATTTTCGCCGTTCTGATGCTCGAAACGAATAACTAGAACGGCCTAGGGGAAAAGTACGCATACCGTTGTAGTCGGGCGAGTTTCTACTTTCAGATGCAACAGAAATTTTGCGGATCGGTCAATCCGTTCGCGAGATATGGCAGCTTGGATGTAAGAAACGCTTGAGAAACTCAAAATTTTCGCAGTTCTGATGCTCGAAACGAGTAACTAGAACGGCCTAGGGGAAAAGTACGCATACCGTTGTAATCGGGCGAGTTTCTACTTTCAGGTGCAACAGCAATTTTGCGGATTGGTCAATCTGTTCGCGAGATATGGCAGTTTGGAGATAAGAAACGCTTGAGAAACTCAAAATTTTCGGAGTTCTGATGCTCGAAACGAATAACTAGAACGGGCTAGGGGAAAACTATACCTACCGTTGTAATCGGGCGAGTTTCTAGTTTCAGGTGCAACAGCAATTTTGCGGATTGGTCAATCTGTTCGCGAGATATGGCAGTTTGGAGACAAGAAACGCTTGAGAAACTCAAAATTTTCGCAGTTCTGATGCTCGAAACGAGTAACCAGAACGGCCTAGGGGAAAAGTACGCATACGCTTGTAATCTGGCGAGTTTCTACTTTCAGATGCAACAGAAATTTTGCGGATCGGTCAATCCGTTCGCGAGATATGGCAGTTTGGATGTAAGAAACGCTTGAGAAACTCAAAATTTTCGCAGTTCTGATGCTCGAAACGAATAACTGGAACGGCCTCGGGGAAAACTACACATACCGTTGGAATCGGCCGCGTTTCTACTTTCAGATGCAACAGAAACTTTGCGGATTGGTCGATCCGTTCGCGATGTGTGGCAGTTTGGAAGTAAGAAACGCTTGAGAAACTCAAAATTTACGCAGTTCTGATGCTCGAAACGAATAACTGGAACGGCCTAGGGGAAAACTACACATG
This sequence comes from Ptiloglossa arizonensis, assembly GCF_051014685.1. Classification (NCBI taxonomy): domain Eukaryota; kingdom Metazoa; phylum Arthropoda; class Insecta; order Hymenoptera; family Colletidae; genus Ptiloglossa; species Ptiloglossa arizonensis. Next base: position 697,639 of record NW_027478690.1, on the reverse strand, counting down.
CCTTTGTTATCGGGCGAGTTTCTACTTTCAGATGCAACAGAAATTTTGCGGATCAGTCAATCCGTTCGCGAGATATGGCAGTTTGGAGATAAGAATCGCTTGAGAAACTCAAAATTTTCGGAGTTCTGATGCTCGAAACGAATAACTAGAACGGCCTAGGGGAAAAGTGCGCATACGGTTGTAATCGGGCGAGTTTCTACTTTCAGATGCAACAAAAATTTTGCGGATCAGTCAATCCGTTCGCGAGATATGGCAGTTTGGATGTAAGAAACGCTTGAGAAACTCAAAATTTACGCAGTTCTGATGCTCGAAACGAATAACTGGAACGGCCTAGGGGAAAACTACACATGCCTTTGTTATCGGGCGAGTTTCTACTTTCAGATGCAACAGAAATTTTGCGGATTGGTCAATCCGTTCGCGAGATATGGCAGTTTGGAGGTAAGAAACGGTTGAGAAACTCAAAATTTGCGCAGTTCTGATGCTCGAAACGGATAACTAGAACGGCCTAGGGGAAAAGTGCGCATACGTTTGTAATCGGGCGAGTTTCTACTTTCAGATGCAACAGAAATTTTGCGGATTAGTCAATCCGTTCGCGAGATATCGCAGTTTGGAGGTAAGAAACGCTTGAGAAACTCAAAATTTTCGCCGTTCTGATGCTCGAAACGAATAACTAGAACGGCCTAGGGGAAAAGTACGCATACCGTTGTAATCGGGCGAGTTTCTACTTTCAGATGCAACAGAAATTTTGCGGATTGGTTAATCCGTTCGCGAGATATGGCAGTTTGGAGGTAAGAAACGCTTGAGAAACTCAAAATTTTCGCAGTTCTGATGCTCGAAACGAATAACTAGAACGGCCTAGGGGAAAAGTGCGCATACCGTTGTAATCGGGCGAGTTTCTGCTTTCAGATGCAACAGAAATGTTGCGGATTTGTCAATCCGTTGGCGAGATATGGCAGTTTGGAGGTAAGAAACGCTTGAGAAACTCAAAATTTGCGCAGTTCTGATGCTCGAAATGGATAACTAGAACGGCCTAGGGGAAAAGTGCGCATACGGTTGTAATCGGGCGAGTTTCTACTTTCAGATGCAACAGAAATTTTGCGGATTGATCAATCTGTTCGCGAGATATGGCAGTTTGGAGATAAGAAACGCTTGAGAAACTCAAAATTTTCGGAGTTCTGATGCTCGAAACGAATAACTAGAACGGCCTAGGGGAAAACTACACCTACCGTTGTAATCGGGCGAGTTTCTACTTTCAGATGCAACAGAAATTTTGCGGATTGGTCAATCCGTTCGCGAGATATGGCAGTTTGGATGTAAGAAAGGCTTGAGAAACTCAAAATTTTCGGAGTTCTGATGCTCGAAACGAATAACTAGAACGGCCTAGGTGAAATGTACGCATACCGTTGTAATCGGGCGAGTTTCTACTTTCAGATGCAACAGAAATTTTGCGGATTGGTCAATCCGTTCGCGAGATATGGCAGTTTGGATGTAAGAAACGCTTGAGAAACTGAAAATTTGCGCAGTTCTGATGCTCGAAACGGATAACTAGAACGGCCTAGGGGAAAAGTGCGCACACGGTTGTAATCGGGCGAGTTTCTACTTTCAGATGCAACAGAAATTTTGCGGATTGATCAATCTGTTCGCGAGATATGGCAGTTTGGAGATAAGAAACGCTTGAGAAACTCAAAATTTTCGGAGTTCTGATGCTCGAAACGAATAACTAGAACGGCCTAGGGGAAAACTAAACATGCCTTTGTAATCGGGCGAGTCTCTACTTTCAGATGCAACAGAAATTTTGCGGATTGGTCAATCCGTTCGCGAGATTTGGCAGTTTGGAGGTAAGAAACGCTTGAGAAACTCAAAATTTGCGCAGTTCTGATGCTCGAAACGGATAACTAGAACGGCCTGGGGGAAAACTACACCTACCGTTGTAATCGGGCGAGTTTCTACTTTCAGATGCAACAGAAATTTTGCGGATTGGTCAATCCGTTCGCGAGATATGGCAGTTTGGAGGTAAGAAACGCTTGAGAAACTCAAAATTTTCGCAGTTCTGATGCTCGAAACGCGTAACTAGAACGGCCTAGGGGAAAAGTACGCATACCGTTGTAATCGGGCGAGTTTCTACTTTCAGATGCAACAGAAATTTTGCTGATTGGTCAATCCGTTCGCGAGATATGGCAGTTTGGAGGTAAGAAACGCTTGAGAAACTCAAAATTTTCGGAGTTCTGATGCTCGAAACGAATAACTAGAACGGGCTAGGGGAAAACTATACCTACCGTTGTAATCGGGCGAGTTTCTAGTTTCAGGTGCAACAGCAATTTTGCGGATTGGTCAATCCGTTCGCGAGATATGGCAGTTTGGATGTAAGAAACGCTTGAGAAACTCAAAATTTTCGGAGTTCTGATGCTCGAAACGAATAACTAGAACGGCCTAGGGGAAAAGTGCGCATACCGTTGTAATCGGGCGAGTTTCTGCTTTCAGATGCAACAGAAATGTTGCGGATTTGTCAATCCGTTGGCGAGATATGGCAGTTTGGAGGTAAGAAACGCTTGAGAAACTCAAAATTTGCGCAGTTCTGATGCTCGAAATGGATAACTAGAACGGCCTAGGGGAAAAGTGCGCATACGGTTGTAATCGGGCGAGTTTCTACTTTCAGATGCAACAGAAATTTTGCGGATTGATCAATCTGTTCGCGAGATATGGCAGTTTGGAGATAAGAAACGCTTGAGAAACTCAAAATTTTCGGAGTTCTGATGCTCGAAACGAATAACTAGAACGGCCTAGGGGAAAACTAAACATGCCTTTGTAATCGGGCGAGTCTCTACTTTCAGATGCAACAGAAATTTTGCGGATTGGTCAATCCGTTCGCGAGATTTGGCAGTTTGGAGGTAAGAAACGCTTGAGAAACTCAAAATTTGCGCAGTTCTGATGCTTGAAACGGATAACTAGAACGGCCTGGGGGAAAACTACTCCTACCGTTGTAATCGGGCGAGTTTCTACTTTCAGATGCAACAGAAATTTTGCGGATTGGTCAATCCGTTCGCGAGATATGGCAGTTTGGAGGTAAGAAACGCTTGAGAAACTCAAAATTTTCGCAGTTCTGATGCTCGAAACGCGTAACCAGAACGGCCTAGGGGAAAAGTACGCATACCGTTGTAATCGGGCGAGTTTCTACTTTCAGATGCAACAGAAATTTTGCTGATTGGTCAGTCCGTTCGCGAGATATGGCAGTTTGGAGGTAAGAAAAGCTTGAGAAACTCAAAATTTTCGGAGTTCTGATGCTCGAAACGAATAACTAGAACGGGCTAGGGGAAAACTATACCTACCGTTGTAATCGGGCGAGTTTCTAGTTTCAGGTGCAACAGCAATTTTGCGGATTGGTCAATCCGTTCGCGAGATATGGCAGTTTGGATGTAAGAAACGCTTGAGAAACTCAAAATTTTCGGAGTTCTGATGCTCGAAACGAATAACTAGAACGGCCTAGGTGAAAAGTACGCATACCGTTGTAATCGGGCGAGTTTCTACTTTCAGATGCAACAGAAATTTTGCGGATTAGTCAATCCGTTCGCGAGATATCGCAGTTTGGAGGTAAGAAACGCTTGAGAAACTCAAAATTTTCGCCGTTCTGATGCTCGAAACGAATAACTAGAACGGCCTAGGGGAAAAGTACGCATACCGTTGTAATCGGGCGAGTTTCTACTTTCAGATGCAACAGAAATTTTGCGGATTGGTTAATCCGTTCGCGAGATATGGCAGTTTGGAGGTAAGAAACGCTTGAGAAACTCAAAATTTTCGCAGTTCTGATGCTCGAAACGAATAACTAGAACGGCCTAGGGGAAAAGTGCGCATACCGTTGTAATCGGGCGAGTTTCTGCTTTCAGATGCAACAGAAATGTTGCGGATTTGTCAATCCGTTGGCGAGATATGGCAGTTTGGAGGTAAGAAACGCTTGAGAAACTCAAAATTTGCGCAGTTCTGATGCTCGAAATGGATAACTAGAACGGCCTAGGGGAAAAGTGCGCATACGGTTGTAATCGGGCGAGTTTCTACTTTCAGATGCAACAGAAATTTTGCGGATTGATCAATCTGTTCGCGAGATATGGCAGTTTGGAGATAAGAAACGCTTGAGAAACTCAAAATTTTCGGAGTTCTGATGCTCGAAACGAATAACTAGAACGGCCTAGGGGAAAACTACACCTACCGTTGTAATCGGGCGAGTTTCTACTTTCAGATGCAACAGAAATTTTGCGGATTGGTCAATCCGTTCGCGAGATATGGCAGTTTGGATGTAAGAAACGCTTGAGAAACTCAAAATTTTCGGAGTTCTGATGCTCGAAACGAATAACTAGAACGGCCTAGGTGAAAAGTACGCATACCGTTGTAATCGGGCGAGTTTCTACTTTCAGATGCAACAGAAATTTTGCGGATTGGTCAATCCGTTCGCGAGATATGGCAGTTTGGATGTAAGAAACGCTTGAGAAACTGAAAATTTGCGCAGTTCTGATGCTCGAAACGGATAACTAGAACGGCCTAGGGGAAAAGTGCGCACACGGTTGTAATCGGGCGAGTTTCTACTTTCAGATGCAACAGAAATTTTGCGGATCGGTGAATCCGTTCGCGAGATATGGCAATTTGGATGTAAGAAACGCTTGAGAAACTGAAAATTTTCGCAGTTCTGATGCTCGAAACGAATAACTGGAACGGCCTAGGGGAAAACTAAACATGCCTTTGTAATCGGGCGAGTCTCTACTTTCAGATGCAACAGAAATTTTGCGGATTGGTCAATCCGTTCGCGAGATTTGGCAGTTTGGAGGTAAGAAACGCTTGAGAAACTCAAAATTTGCGCAGTTCTGATGCTCGAAACGGATAACTAGAACGGCCTGGGGGAAAACTACACCTACCGTTGTAATCGGGCGAGTTTCTACTTTCAGATGCAACAGAAATTTTGCGGATTGGTCAATCCGTTCGCGAGATATGGCAGTTTGGAGGTAAGAAACGCTTGAGAAACTCAAAATTTTCGCAGTTCTGATGCTCGAAACGCGTAACTAGAACGGCCTAGGGGAAAAGTACGCATACCGTTGTAATCGGGCGAGTTTCTACTTTCAGATGCAACAGAAATTTTGCTGATTGGTCAATCCGTTCGCGAGATATGGCAGTTTGGAGGTAAGAAACGCTTGAGAAACTCAAAATTTTCGGAGTTCTGATGCTCGAAACGAATAACTAGAACGGGCTAGGGGAAAACTATACCTACCGTTGTAATCGGGCGAGTTTCTAGTTTCAGGTGCAACAGCAATTTTGCGGATTAGTCAATCTGTTCGCGAGATATGGCAGTTTGGAGACAAGAAACGCTTGAGAAACTCAAAATTTTCGCAGTTCTGATGCTCGAAACGAGTAACCAGAACGGCCTAGGGGAAAAGTACGCATACGCTTGTAATCTGGCGAGTTTCTACTTTCAGATGCAACAGAAATTTTGCGGATCGGTCAATCCGTTCGCGAGATATGGCAGTTTGGATGTAAGAAACGCTTGAGAAACTCAAAATTTTCGCAGTTCTGATGCTCGAAACGAATAACTGGAACGGCCTCGGGGAAAACTACACATACCGTTGGAATCGGCCGCGTTTCTACTTTCAGATGCAACAGAAACTTTGCGGATTGGTCGATCCGTTCGCGATGTGTGGCAGTTTGGAAGTAAGAAACGCTTGAGAAACTCAAAATTTTCGGAGTTCTGACGCTCGAAACGAATAACTAGAACGGCCTAGGGGAAAACTGTACCTACCGTTGTAATCGGGCGAGTTTCTACTTTCAGATGCAACAGAAATTTTGCGGATCGGTCAATCCGTTCGCGAGATATGGCAGTTTGGATGTAAGAAACGCTTGAGAAACTCAAAATTTACGCAGTTCTGATGCTCGAAACGAATAACTGGAACGGCCTAGGGGAAAACTACACATGCCTTTGTTATCGGGCGAGTTTCTACTTTCAGATGCAACAGAAATTTTGCGGATCAGTCAATCCGTTCGCGAGATATGGCAGTTTGGAGATAAGAATCGCTTGAGAAACTCAAAATTTTCGGAGTTCTGATGCTCGAAACGAATAACTAGAACGGCCTAGGGGAAAAGTGCGCATACGGTTGTAATCGGGCGAGTTTCTACTTTCAGATGCAACAGAAATTTTGCGGATCAGTCAATCCGTTCGCGAGATATGGCAGTTTGGATGTAAGAAACGCTTGAGAAACTCAAAATTTACGCAGTTCTGATGCTCGAAACGAATAACTGGAACGGCCTAGGGGAAAACTACACATGCCTTTGTTATCGGGCGAGTTTCTACTTTCAGATGCAACAGAAATTTTGCGGATTGGTCAATCCGTTCGCGAGATATGGCAGTTTGGAGGTAAGAAACGGTTGAGAAACTCAAAATTTGCGCAGTTCTGATGCTCGAAACGGATAACTAGAACGGCCTAGGGGAAAAGTGCGCATACGTTTGTAATCGGGCGAGCTTCTGCTTTCAGATGCAACAGAAATTTTGCGGATTAGTCAATCCATTCGCGAGATATCGCAGTTTGGAGGTAAGAAACGCTTGAGAAACTCAAAATTTTCGCCGTTCTGATGCTCGAAACGAATAACTAGAACGGCCTAGGGGAAAAGTACGCATACCGTTGTAATCGGGCGAGTTTCTACTTTCAGATGCAACAGAAATTTTGCGGATTGGTTAATCCGTTCGCGACATATGGCAGTTTGGAGGTAAGAAACGCTTGAGAAACTCAAAATTTTCGCAGTTCTGATGTTCGAAACGAATAACTAGAACGGCCTAGGGGAAAAGTGCGCATACCGTTGTAATCGGGCGAGTTTCTGCTTTCAGATGCAACAGAAATGTTGCGGATTTGTCAATCCGTTGGCGAGATATGGCAGTTTGGAGGTAAGAAACGCTTGAGAAACTCAAAATTTGCGCAGTTCTGATGCTCGAAATGGATAACTAGAACGGCCTAGGGGAAAAGTGCGCATACGGTTGTAATCGGGCGAGTTTCTACTTTCAGATGCAACAGAAATTTTGCGGATTGATCAATCTGTTCGCGAGATATGGCAGTTTGGAGATAAGAAACGCTTGAGAAACTCAAAATTTTCGGAGCTCTGATGCTCGAAACGAATAACTAGAACGGCCTAGGGGAAAACTACACCTACCGTTGTAATCGGGCGAGTTTCTACTTTCAGATGCAACAGAAATTTTGCGGATTGGTCAATCCGTTCGCGAGATATGGCAGTTTGGATGTAAGAAACGCTTGAGAAACTGAAAATTTGCGCAGTTCTGATGCTCGAAACGGATAACTAGAACGGCCTAGGGGAAAAGTGCGCACACGGTTGTAATCGGGCGAGTTTCTACTTTCAGATGCAACAGAAATTTTGCGGATTGGTCAATCCGTTCGCGAGATATGGCAGTTTGGAGGTAAGAAGCGCTTGAGAAACTCAAAATTTTCGCAGTTCTGATGCTCGAAACGCGTAACTAGAACGGCCTAGGGGAAAAGTACGCATACCGTTGTAATCGTGCGAGTTTCTACTTTCAGATGCAACAGAAATTTTGCTGATTGGTCAATCCGTTCGCGAGATATGGCAGTTTGGAGGTAAGAAACGGTTGAGAAACTCAAAATTTGCGCAGTTCTGATGCTCGAAACGGATAACTAGAACGGCCTAGAGGAAAAGTGCGCATACGTTTGTAATCGGGCGAGTTTCTACTTTCAGATGCAACAGAAATTTTGCGGATTGGTCAATCCGTTCGCGAGATATCGCAGTTTGGAGGTAAGAAACGCTTGAGAATCTCAAAATTTTCGGAGTTCTGATGCTCGAAACGAATAACTAGAACGGCCTAGGGGAAAAGTGCGCATACCGTTGTAATCGGGCGAGTTTCTACTTTCAGATGCAACTGAAATTTTGCGGATTGGTCAATCCGTTCGCGAGATATGGCAGTTTGGAGACAAGAAACGCTTGAGAAACTCAAAATTTTCTCAGTTCTGATGCTCGAAACGAGTAACCAGAACGGCCTAGGGGAAAAGTGCGCATACCGTTGTAATCGGGCGAGTTTCTGCTTTCAGATGCAACAGAAATGTTGCGGATTTGTCAATCCGTTGGCGAGATATGGCAGTTTGGAGGTAAGAAACGCTTGAGAAACTCAAAATTTGCGCAGTTCTGATGCTCGAAATGGATAACTAGAACGGCCTAGGGGAAAAGTGCGCATTCGGTTGTAATCGGGCGAGTTTCTACTTTCAGATGCAACAGAAATTTTGCGGATCGGTCAATCCGATCGCGAGATATGGCAGTTTGGAGGTAAGAAACGCTTGAGAAACTCAAAATTTGCGCAGTTCTGATGCTCGAAACGGATAACTAGAACGGCCTAGGGGAAAAGTGCGCATACGTTTGTAATCGGGCGAGTTTCTACTTTCAGATGCAACAGAAATTTTGCGGATTGGTCAATCCGTTCGCGAGATATGGCAGTTTGGAGGTAAGAAACGGTTGAGAAACTCAAAATTTGCGCAGTTCTGATGCTCGAAACGGATAACTAGAACGGCCTAGGGGAAAAGTGCGCATACGTTTGTAATCGGGCGAGTTTCTACTTTCAGATGCAACAGAAATTTTGCGGATTAGTCAATCCGTTCGCGAGATATCGCAGTTTGGAGGTAAGAAACGCTTGAGAAACTCAAAATTTTCGCCGTTCTGATGCTCGAAACGAATAACTAGAACGGCCTAGGGGAAAAGTACGCATACCGTTGTAATCGGGCGAGTTTCTACTTTCAGATGCAACAGAAATTTTGCGGATTGGTTAATCCGTTCGCGAGATATGGCAGTTTGGAGGTAAGAAACGCTTGAGAAACTCAAAATTTTCGCAGATCTGATGCTCGAAACGAATAACTAGAACGGCCTAGGGGAAAAGTGCGCATACCGTTGTAATCGGGCGAGTTTCTGCTTTCAGATGCAACAGAAATGTTGCGGATTTGTCAATCCGTTGGTGAGATATGGCAGTTTGGAGGTAAGAAACGCTTGAGAAACTCAAAATTTGCGCAGTTCTGATGCTCGAAATGGATAACTAGAACGGCCTAGGGGAAAAGTGCGCATACGGTTGTAATCGGGCGAGTTTCTACTTTCAGATGCAACAGAAATTTTGCGGATTGATCAATCTGTTCGCGAGATATGGCAGTTTGGAGATAAGAAACGCTTGAGAAACTCAAAATTTTCGGAGTTCTGATGCTCGAAACGAATAACTAGAACGGCCTAGGGGAAAACTACACCTACCGTTGTAATCGGGCGAGTTTCTACTTTCAGATGCAACAGAAATTTTGCGGATTGGTCAATCCGTTCGCGAGATATGGCAGTTTGGATGTAAGAAACGCTTGAGAAACTCAAAATTTTCGGAGTTCTGATGCTCGAAACGAATAACTAGAACGGCCTATGTGAAAAGTACGCATACCGTTGTAATCGGGCGAGTTTCTACTTTCAGATGCAACAGAAATTTTGCGGATTGGTCAATCCGTTCGCGAGATATGGCAGTTTGGATGTAAGAAACGCTTGTGAAACTGAAAATTTGCGCAGTTCTGATACTCGAAACGGATAACTAGAACGGCCTAGGGGAAAAGTGCGCACACGGTTGTAATCGGGCGAGTTTCTACTTTCAGATGCAACAGAAATTTTGCGGATCGGTGAATCCGTTCGCGAGATATGGCAATTTGGATGTAAGAAACGCTTGAGAAACTCAAAATTTTCTCAGTTCTGATGCTCGAAACGAATAACTGGAACGGCCTAGGGGAAAACTACACATGCCTTTGTTATCGGGCGAGTTTCTACTTTCAGATGCAACAGAAATTTTGCGGATTGGTCAATCCGTTCGCGAGGTATGGCAGTTTGGAGGTAAGAAACGCTTGAGAAACTCAAAATTTGCGCAGTTCTGATGCTCGAAACGGATAACTAGAACGGCCTAGGGGAAAAGTGCGCATACGGATGTAATCGGGCGAGTTTCTACTTTCAGATGCAACTGAAATTTTGCGGATTGGTCAATCCGTTCGCGAGATATGGCAGTTTGGAGCTAAGAAACGCTCGAGAAACTCAAAATTTGCGCAGTTCTGATGCTCGAAACGGATAACTAGAACGGCCTAGGGGAAAAGTGCGCATACGGTTGTAATCGGGCGAGTTTCAACTTTCAGATGCAACAGAAATTTTGCGGATCGGTCAATCCGTTCGCGAGATATGGCAGTTTGGGTGTAAGAAACGCTTGAGAAACTCAAAATTTACGCAGTTCTGATGCTCGAAACGAATAACTGGAACGGCCTTGGGGAAAACTACACATGCCTTTGTTATCGGGCGAGTTTCTACTTTCAGATGCAACAGAAATTTTGCGGATTGGTCAATCCGTTCGCGAGATATGGCAGTTTGGAGGTAAGAAACGGTTGAGAAACTCAAAATTTGCGCAGTTCTGATGCTCGAAACGGATAACTAGAACGGCCTAGAGGAAAAGTGCGCATACGTTTGTAATCGGGCGAGTTTCTACTTTCAGATGCAACAGAAATTTTGCGGATTGGTCAATCCGCTCGCGAGATATCGCAGTTTGGAGGTAAGAAACGCTTGAGAAACTCAAAATTTTCGCCGTTCTGATGCTCGAAACGAATAACTAGAACGGCCTAGGGGAAAAATACGCATACCGTTGTAATCGGGCGAGTTTCTACTTTCAGCTGCAACAGAAATTTTGCGGATTGGTTAATCCGTTCGCGAGATATGGCAGTTTGGAGGTAAGAAACGCTTGAGAAACTCAAAATTTTCGCAGTTCTGATGCTCGAAACGAATAACTAGAACGGCCTAGGGGAAAAGTGCGCATACCGTTGTAATCGGGCGAGTTTCTGCTTTCAGATGCAACAGAAATGTTGCGGATTTGTCAATCCGTTGGCGAGATATGGCAGTTTGGAGGTATGAAACGCTTGAGAAACTCAAAATTTGCGCAGTTCTGATGCTCGAAATGGATAACTAGAACGGCCTAGGGGAAAAGTGCGCATACGGTTGTAATCGGGCGAGTTTCTACTTTCAGATGCAACAGAAATTTTGCGGATCGGTCAATCCGTTCGCGAGATATGGCAGTTTGGATGTAAGAAACGCTTGAGAAACTCAAAATTTTCGCAGTTATGATGCTCGAAACGAATAACTAGAACGGCCTAGGGGAAAAGTGCGCATACCGTTGTAATCGGGCGAGTTTCTACTTTCAGATGCAACAGAAATTTTGCGGATTGGTCAATCCGTTCGCGAGGTATGGCAGTTTGGAGGTAAGAAACGCTTGAGAAACTCAAAATTTTCGCAGTTCTGATGCTCGAAACGAATAACTAGAACCGACTAGGGGAAAAGTGCGCATACGGTTGTAATCGGGCGAGTTTCTACTTTCAGATGCAACTGAAATTTTGCGGATTGGTCAATCCGTTCGCGAGATTTGGCAGTTTGGAGCTAAGAATCGCTTGAGAAACTCAAAATTTGCGCAGTTCTGATGCTCGAAACGGATAACTAGAACGGCCTAGGGGAAAAGTGCGCATACGGTTGTAATCGGGCGAGTTTCTACTTTCAGGTGCAACAGAAATTTTGCGGATCGGTCAATCGGTTCGCGAGATATGGCAGTTTGGATGTAAGAAACGCTTGAGAAACTCAAAATTTACGCAGTTCTGATGCTCGAAACGAATAACTGGAACGGCCTAGGGTAAAACTACACATGCCTTTGTTATCGGGCGAGTTTCTACCTTCAGATGCAACAGAAATTTTGCGGATTGGTCAATCCGTTCGCGAGATATGGCAGTTTGGAGGTAAGAAACGGTTGAGAAACTCAAAATTTGCGCAGTTCTGATGCTCGAAACGGATAACTAGAACGGCCTAGGGGAAAAGTGCGCATACGTTTGTAATCGGGCGAGTTTCTACTTTCAGATGCAACAGAAATTTTGCGGATTGGTCAATCCGTTCGCGAGATATCGCAGTTTGGAGGTAAGAAACGCTTGAGAAACTCAAAATTTTCGCCGTTCTGATGCTCGAAACGAATAACTAGAACGGCCTAGGGGAAAAGTACGCATACCGTTGTAATCGGGCGAGTTTCTACTTTCAGATGCAACAGAAATTTTGCGGATTGGTTAATCCGTTCGCGAGATATGGCAGTTTGGAGGTAAGAAACGCTTGAGAAACTCAAAATTTTCGCAGTTCTGATGCTCGAAACGAATAACTAGAACGGCCTAGGGGAAAAGTGCGCATACCGTTGTAATCGGGCGAGTTTCTGCTTTCAGATGCAACAGAAATGTTGCGGATTTGTCAATCCGTTGGCGAGATATGGCAGTTTGGAGGTAAGAAACGCTTGAGAAACTCAAAATTTGCGCAGTTCTGATGCTCGAAATGGATAACTAGAACGGCCTAGGGGAAAAGTGCGCATACGGTTGTAATCGGGCGAGTTTCTACTTTCAGATGCAACAGAAATTTTGCGGATTGATCAATCTGTTCGCGAGATATGGCAGTTTGGAGAAAAGAAACGCTTGAGAAACTCAAAATTTTCGCAGTTCTGATGCTCGAAACGAGTAACTAGAACGGCCTAGGGGAAAAGTACGCATACCGTTGTAATCGGGCGAGTTTCTACTTTCAGATGCAACAGAAATTTTGCTGATTGGTCAATCCGTTCGCGAGATATGGCAGATTGGAGGTAAGAAACGCTTGAGAAACTCAAAATTTTCGCTGTTCTGATGCTCGAAACGAATAACTAGAACGGCCTGGGGGAAAACTACACCTACCGTTGTAATCGGGCGAGTTTCTACTTTCAGATGCAACAGAAATTTTGCGGATTGGTCAATCCGTTCGCGAGATATCGCAGTTTGGAGGTAAGAAACGCTTGAGAAACTCAAAATTTTCGCCGTTCTGATGCTCGAAACGAATAACTAGAACGGCCTAGGGGAAAAATACGCATACCGTTGTAATCGGGCGAGTTTCTACTTTCAGCTGCAACAGAAATTTTGCGGATTGGTTAATCCGTTCGCGAGATATGGCAGTTTGGAGGTAAGAAACGCTTGAGAAACTCAAAATTTTCGCAGTTCTGATGCTCGAAACGAATAACTAGAACGGCCTAGGGGAAAAGTGCGCATACCGTTGTAATCGGGCGAGTTTCTGCTTTCAGATGCAACAGAAATGTTGCGGATTTGTCAATCCGTTGGCGAGATATGGCAGTTTGGAGGTATGAAACGCTTGAGAAACTCAAAATTTGCGCAGTTCTGATGCTCGAAATGGATAACTAGAACGGCCTAGGGGAAAAGTGCGCATACGGTTGTAATCGGGCGAGTTTCTACTTTCAGATGCAACAGAAATTTTGCGGATCGGTCAATCCGTTCGCGAGATATGGCAGTTTGGATGTAAGAAACGCTTGAGAAACTCAAAATTTTCGCAGTTATGATGCTCGAAACGAATAACTAGAACGGCCTAGGGGAAAAGTGCGCATACCGTTGTAATCGGGCGAGTTTCTACTTTCAGATGCAACAGAAATTTTGCGGATTGGTCAATCCGTTCGCGAGGTATGGCAGTTTGGAGGTAAGAAACGCTTGAGAAACTCAAAATTTTCGCAGTTCTGATGCTCGAAACGAATAACTAGAACCGACTAGGGGAAAAGTGCGCATACGGTTGTAATCGGGCGAGTTTCTACTTTCAGATGCAACTGAAATTTTGCGGATTGGTCAATCCGTTCGCGAGATTTAGCAGTTTGGAGCTAAGAATCGCTTGAGAAACTCAAAATTTGCGCAGTTCTGATGCTCGAAACGGATAACTAGAACGGCCTAGGGGAAAAGTGCGCATACGGTTGTAATCGGGCGAGTTTCTACTTTCAGGTGCAACAGAAATTTTGCGGATCGGTCAATCGGTTCGCGAGATATGGCAGTTTGGATGTAAGAAACGCTTGAGAAACTCAAAATTTACGCAGTTCTGATGCTCGAAACGAATAACTGGAACGGCCTAGGGTAAAACTACACATGCCTTTGTTATCGGGCGAGTTTCTACCTTCAGATGCAACAGAAATTTTGCGGATTGGTCAATCCGTTCGCGAGATATGGCAGTTTGGAGGTAAGAAACGGTTGAGAAACTCAAAATTTGCGCAGTTCTGATGCTCGAAACGGATAACTAGAACGGCCTAGGGGAAAAGTGCGCATACGTTTGTAATCGGGCGAGTTTCTACTTTCAGATGCAACAGAAATTTTGCGGATTGGTCAATCCGTTCGCGAGATATGGCAGTTTGGAGGTAAGAAACGCTTGAGAAACTCAAAATTTTCGCAGTTCTGATGCTCGAAACGCGTAACTAGAACGGCCTAGGGGAAAAGTACGCATACCGTTGTAATCGGGCGAGTTTCTACTTTCAGATGCAACAGAAATTTTGCTGATTGGTCAATCCGTTCGCGAGATATGGCAGATTGGAGGTAAGAAACGCTTGAGAAACTCAAAATTTTCGGAGTTCTGATGCTCGAAACGAATAACTAGAACGGCCTAGGGGAAAACTACACCTACCGTTGTTATCGGGCGAGTTTCTACTTTCAGATGCAACAGAAATTTTGCGGATTGGTCAATCCGTTCGCGAGATATGGCAGTTTGGATGTAAGAAACGCTTGAGAAACTCAAAATTTTCGGAGTTCTGATGCTCGAAACGAATAACTAGAACGGCCTAGGTGAAAAGTACGCATACCGTTGTAATCGGGCGAGTTTCTACTTTCAGATGCAACAGAAATTTTGCGGATTGGTCAATCCGTTCGCGAGATATGGCAGTTTGGATGTAAGAAACGCTTGAGAAACTGAAAATTTGCGCAGGTCTGATGCTCGAAACGGATAACTAGAACGGCCTAGGGGAAAAGTGCGCACACGGTTGTAATCGGGCGAGTTTCTACTTTCAGATGCAACAGAAATTTTGCGGATCGGTGAATCCGTTCGCGAGATATGGCAATTTGGATGTAAGAAACGCTTGAGAAACTCAAAATTTTCGCAGTTCTGATGCTCGAAACGAATAACTGGAACGGCCTAGGGGAAAACTAAACATGGCTTTGTAATCGGGCGAGTCTCTACTTTCAGATGCAACAGAAATTTTGCGGATTGGGCAATCCGTTCGCGAGATATGGCAGTTTGGAGGTAAGAAACGCTTGAGAAACTCAAAATTTTCGCAGTTCTGATGGTCGAAACGAATAACTAGAACGGCCCAGGGGAAAACTACACATACCGTTGTAATCGGCCGCGTTTCTACTTTCAGATGCAACAGAAATTTTGCGGATCGGTCGATCCGTTCGCGAGATGTGGCAGTTTGGATGTAAGAAACGCTTGATAAACTCAAAATTTTCGGAGTTCTGATGCTCGAAACGAATAACTAGAACGGCCTAGGGGAAAATTACACCTACCGTTGTAATCGGGCGAGATTCTACTTTCAGATGCAACAGAAATTTTGCGGATTGGTCAATCCGTTCGCGAGATATGGCAGTTTGGATGTAAGAAACGCTTGAGAAACTCAAAATATTCGGAGTTCTGATGCTCGAAACGAATAACTAGAACGGCCTAGGGGAAAAGTACGCATACCGTTGTAATCGGGCGAGTTTCTACTTTCAGATGTAACAGAAATTTTGCGGATTGGTCAATCCGTTCGCGAGATATGGCAGTTTGGATGTAAGAAACGCTTGAGAAACTCAAAATTTGCGCAGTTCTGATGCTCGAAACGGATAACTAGAACGGCCTAGGGGAAAAGTGCGCACACGGTTGTAATCGGGCGAGTTTCTACTTTCAGATGCAACAGAAATTTTGCGGATCGGTGAATCCGTTCGCGAGATATGGCAATTTGGATGTAAGAAACGCTTGAGAAACTCAAAATTTTCGCAGTTCTGATGCTCGAAACGAATAACTGGAACGGCCTAGGGGAAAACTACACATGCCTATGTAATCGGGCGAGTCTCTACTTTCAGATGCAACAGAAATTTTGCGGATTGGGCAATCCGTTCGCGAGATATGGCAGTTTGGAGGTAAGAAACGCTTGAGAAACTCAAAATTTTCGCTGATCTGATGCTCAAAACGAATAACTAGAACGGCCTAGGGGAAAAGTACGCATACCGTTGAAATCGGGCGAGTTTCTACTTTCAGATGTAACAGAAATTTTGCGGATTGGTCAATCCGTTCGCGAGATATGGCAGTTTGGATGTAAGAAACGCTTGAGAAACTCAATATTTTCGCAGTTCTGATGCTCGAAACGAATAACTAGAACGGCCTAGGGGAAAACTATACCTACCGTTGTAATCGGGCGGGTTTCTACTTTCAGATGCAACAGAAATTTTGCGGATCGGTCAATCCGTTCGATAGATATGGCAGTTTGGATGTAAGAAACGCTTGAGAAACTCAAAATTTTCGCCGTTCTGATGCTCGAAACGGATAACTAGAACGGCCTAGGGGAAAAGTGCGCATACGGATGTAATCGGGCGAGTTTCTACTTTCAGATGCAACTGAAATTTTGCGGATTGGTCAATCCGTTCGCGAGATATGGCAGTTTGGAGCTAAGAAACGCTCGAGAAACTCAAAATTTGCGCAGTTCTGATGCTCGAAACGGATAACTAGAACGGCCTAGGGGAAAAGTACGCATACCGTTGATATCGGGCGAGTTTCTACTTTCAGATGTAACAGAAATTTTGCGGATTGGTCAATCCGTTCGCGAGATATGGCAGTTTGGATGTAAGAAACGCTTGAGAAACTCAATATTTTCGCAGTTCTGATGCTCGAAACGAATAACTAGAACGGCCTAGGGGAAAACTATACCTACCGTTGTAATCGGGCGGGTTTCTACTTTCAGATGCAACAGAAATTTTGCGGATCGGTCAATCCGTTCGATAGATATGGCAGTTTGGATGTAAGAAACGCTTGAGAAACTCAAAATTTTCGCCGTTCTGATGCTCGAAACGGATAACTAGAACGGCCTAGGGGAAAAGTGCGCATACGGATGTAATCGGGCGAGTTTCTACTTTCAGATGCAACAGAAATTTTGCGGATTGGTCAATCCGCTCGCGAGATATCGCAGTTTGGAGGTAAGAAACGCTTGAGAAACTCAAAATTTTCGCCGTTCTGATGCTCGAAACGAATAACTAGAACGGCCTAGGGGAAAAATACGCATACCGTTGAAATCGTGCGAGTTTCTACTTTCAGATGTAACAGAAATTTTGCGGATTGGTCAATCCGTTCGCGAGATATGGCAGTTTGGATGTAAGAAACGCTTGAGAAACTCAATATTTTCGCAGTTCTGATGCTCGAAACGAATAACTAGAACGGCCTAGGGGAAAACTATACCTACCGTTGTAATCGGGCGGGTTTCTACTTTCAGATGCAACAGAAATTTTGCGGATCGGTCAATCCGTTCGATAGATATGGCAGTTTGGATGTAAGAAACGCTTGAGAAACTCAAAATTTTCGCCGTTCTGATGCTCGAAACGGATAACTAGAACGGCCTAGGGGAAAAGTGCGCATACGGATGTAATCGGGCGAGTTTCTACTTTCAGATGCAACTGAAATTTTGCGGATTGGTCAATCCGTTCGCGAGATATGGCAGTTTGGAGCTAAGAAACGCTCGAGAAACTCAAAATTTGCGCAGTTCTGATGCTCGAAACGGATAACTAGAACGGCCTAGGGGAAAAGTGCGCATACGGTTGTAATCGGGCGAGTTTCAACTTTCTGATGCAACAGAAATTTTGCGGATCGGTCAATCCGTTCGCGAGATATGGCAGTTTGGGTGTAAGAAACGCTTGAGAAACTCAAAATTTACGCAGTTCTGATGCTCGAAACGAATAACTGGAACGGCCTAGGGGAAAACTACACCTGCCTTTGTTATCGGGCGAGTTTCTACTTTCAGATGCAACAGAAATTTTGCGGATTGGTCAATCCGTTCGCGAGATATGGCAGTTTGGAGGTAAGAAACGGTTGAGAAACTCAAAATTTGCGCAGTTCTGATGCTCGAAACGGATAACTAGAACGGCCTAGAGGAAAAGTGCGCATACGTTTGTAATCGGGCGAGTTTCTACTTTCAGATGCAACAGAAATTTTGCGGATTGGTCAATCCGCTCGCGAGATATCGCAGTTTGGAGGTAAGAAACGCTTGAGAAACTCAAAATTTTCGCCGTTCTGATGCTCGAAACGAATAACTAGAACGGCCTAGGGGAAAAATACGCATACCGTTGTAATCGGGCGAGTTTCTACTTTCAGCTGCAACAGAAATTTTGCGGATTGGTTAATCCGTTCGCGAGATATGGCAGTTTGGAGGTAAGAAACGCTTGAGAAACTCAAAATTTTCGCAGTTCTGATGCTCGAAACGAATAACTAGAACGGCCTAGGGGAAAAGTGCGCATACCGTTGTAATCGGGCGAGTTTCTGCTTTCAGATGCAACAGAAATGTTGCGGATTTGTCAATCCGTTGGCGAGATATGGCAGTTTGGAGGTATGAAACGCTTGAGAAACTCAAAATTTGCGCAGTTCTGATGCTCGAAATGGATAACTAGAACGGCCTAGGGGAAAAGTGCGCATACGGTTGTAATCGGGCGAGTTTCTACTTTCAGATGCAACAGAAATTTTGCGGATCGGTCAATCCGTTCGCGAGATATGGCAGTTTGGATGTAAGAAACGCTTGAGAAACTCAAAATTTTCGCAGTTATGATGCTCGAAACGAATAACTAGAACGGCCTAGGGGAAAAGTGCGCATACCGTTGTAATCGGGCGAGTTTCTACTTTCAGATGCAACAGAAATTTTGCGGATTGGTCAATCCGTTCGCGAGGTATGGCAGTTTGGAGGTAAGAAACGCTTGAGAAACTCAAAATTTTCGCAGTTCTGATGCTCGAAACGAATAACTAGAACCGACTAGGGGAAAAGTGCGCATACGGTTGTAATCGGGCGAGTTTCTACTTTCAGATGCAACTGAAATTTTGCGGATTTGTCAATCCGTTCGCGAGATTTGGCAGTTTGGAGCTAAGAAACGCTTGAGAAACTCAAAATTTGCGCAGTTCTGATGCTCGAAACGGATAACTAGAACGGCCTAGGGGAAAAGTGCGCATACGGTTGTAATCGGGCGAGTTTCTACTTTCAGATGCAACAGAAATTTTGCGGATCGGTCAATCCGTTCGCGAGATATGGCAGTTTGGATGTAAGAAACGCTTGAGAAACTCAAAATTTACGCAGTTCTGATGCTCGAAACGAATAACTGGAACGGCCTAGGGTAAAACTACACATGCCTTTGTTATCGGGCGAGTTTCTACCTTCAGATGCAACAGAAATTTTGCGGATTGGTCAATCCGTTCGCGAGATATGGCAGTTTGGAGGTAAGAAACGGTTGAGAAACTCAAAATTTGCGCAGTTCTGATGCTCGAAACGGATAACTAGAACGGCCTAGGGGAAAAGTGCGCATACGTTTGTAATCGGGCGAGTTTCTACTTTCAGATGCAACAGAAATTTTGCGGATTGGTCAATCCGTTCGCGAGATATCGCAGTTTGGAGGTAAGAAACGCTTGAGAAACTCAAAATTTTCGCCGTTCTGATGCTCGAAACGAATAACTAGAACGGCCTAGGGGAAAAGTACGCATACCGTTGTAATCGGGCGAGTTTCTACTTTCAGATGCAACAGAAATTTTGCGGATTGGTTAATCCGTTCGCGAGATATGGCAGTTTGGAGGTAAGAAACGCTTGAGAAACTCAAAATTTTCGCAGTTCTGATGCTCGAAACGAATAACTAGAACGGCCTAGGGGAAAAGTGCGCATACCGTTGTAATCGGGCGAGTTTCTGCTTTCAGATGCAACAGAAATGTTGCGTATTTGTCTATCCGTTGGCGAGATATGGCAGTTTGGAGGTAAGAAACGCTTGAGAAACTCAAAATTTGCGCAGTTCTGATGCTCGAAATGGATAACTAGAACGGCCTAGGGGAAAAGTGCGCATACGGTTGTAATCGGGCGAGTTTCTACTTTCAGATGCAACAGAAATTTTGCGGATTGATCAATCTGTTCGCGAGATATGGCAGTTTGGAGAAAAGAAACGCTTGAGAAACTCAAAATTTTCGCAGTTCTGATGCTCGAAACGAGTAACTAGAACGGCCTAGGGGAAAAGTACGCATACCGATGTAATCGGGCGAGTTTCTACTTTCAGATGCAACAGAAATTTTGCTGATTGGTCAATCCGTTCGCGAGATATGGCAGATTGGAGGTAAGAAACGCTTGAGAAACTCAAAATTTTCGCAGTTCTGATGCTCGAAACGAATAACTAGAACGGCCTAGGGGAAAACAACACCTACCGTTGTAATCGGGCGAGTTTCTACTTTCAGATGCAACAGAAATTTTGCGGATTGGTCAATCCGTTCGCGAGATATGGCAGTTTGGATGTAAGAAACGCTTGAGAAACTGAAAATTTGCGCAGGTCTGATGCTCGAAACGGATAACTAGATCGGCCTAGGGGAAAAGTGCGCACACGGTTGTAATCGGGCGAGTTTCTACTTTCAGATGCAACAGAAATTTTGCGGATCGGTGAATCCGTTCGCGAGATATGGCAATTTGGATGTAAGAAACGCTTGAGAAACTCAAAATTTTCGGAGTTCTGATGCTCGAAACGAATAACTAGAACGGCCTAGGGGAAAACTACACCTACCGTTGTTATCGGGCGAGTTTCTACTTTCAGATGCAACAGAAATTTTGCGGATTGGTCAATCCGTTCGCGAGATATGGCAGTTTGGATGTAAGAAACGCTTGAGAAGCTCAAAATTTTCGGAGTTCTGATGCTCGAAACGAATAACTAGAACGGCCTAGGTGAAAAGTACGCATACCGTTGTAATCGGGCGAGTTTCTACTTTCAGATGCAACAGAAATTTTGCTGATTGGTCAATCCGTTCGCGAGATATGGCAGATTGGAGGTAAGAAACGCTTGAGAAACTCAAAATTTTCGCTGTTCTGATGCTCGAAACGAATAACTAGAACGGCCTAGGGGAAAAATACGCATACCGTTGTAATCGGGCGAGTTTCTACTTTCAGCTGCAACAGAAATTTTGCGGATTGGTTAATCCGTTCGCGAGATATGGCAGTTTGGAGGTAAGAAACGCTTGAGAAACTCAAAATTTTCGCAGTTCTGATGCTCGAAACGAATAACTAGAACGGCCTAGGGGAAAAGTGCGCATACCGTTGTAATCGGGCGAGTTTCTGCTTTCAGATGCAACAGAAATGTTGCGGATTTGTCAATCCGTTGGCGAGATATGGCAGTTTGGAGGTATGAAACGCTTGAGAAACTCAAAATTTGCGCAATTCTGATGCTCGAAATGGATAACTAGAACGGCCTAGGGGAAAGGTGCGCATACGGTTGTAATCGGGCGAGTTTCTACTTTCAGATGCAACAGAAATTTTGCGGATCGGTCAATCCGTTCGCGAGATATGGCAGTTTGGATGTAAGAAACGCTTGAGAAACTCAAAATTTTCGCAGTTATGATGCTCGAAACGAATAACTAGAACGGCCTAGGGGAAAAGTGCGCATACCGTTGTAATCGGGCGAGTTTCTACTTTCAGATGCAACAGAAATTTTGCGGATTGGTCAATCCGTTCGCGAGGTATGGCAGTTTGGAGGTAAGAAACGCTTGAGAAACTCAAAATTTTCGCAGTTCTGATGCTCGAAACGAATAACTAGAACCGACTAGGGGAAAAGTGCGCATACGGTTGTAATCGGGCGAGTTTCTACTTTCAGATGCAACAGAAATTTTGCGGATCGGTCAATCCGTTCGCGAGATATGGCAGTTTGGATGTAAGAAACGCTTGAGAAACTCAAAATTTTCGCAGTTATGATGCTCGAAACGAATAACTAGAACGGCCTAGGGGAAAAGTGCGCATACCGTTGTAATCGGGCGAGTTTCTGCTTTCAGATGCAACAGAAATGTTGCGGATTTGTCAATCCGTTGGCGAGATATGGCAGTTTGGAGGTATGAAACGCTTGAGAAACTCAAAATTTGCGCAATTCTGATGCTCCAAATGGATAACTAGAACGGCCTAGGGGAAAGGTGCGCATACGGTTGTAATCGGGCGAGTTTCTACTTTCAGATGCAACAGAAATTTTGCGGATCGGTCAATCCGTTCGCGAGATATGGCAGTTTGGATGTAAGAAACGCTTGAGAAACTCAAAATTTACGCAGTTCTGATGCTCGAAACGAATAACTGGAACGGCCTAGGGTAAAACTACACATGCCTTTGTTATCGGGCGAGTTTCTACCTTCAGATGCAACAGAAATTTTGCGGATTGGTCAATCCGTTCGCGAGATATGGCAGTTTGGAGGTAAGAAACGGTTGAGAAACTCAAAATTTGCGCAGTTCTGATGCTCGAAACGGATAACTAGAACGGCCTAGGGGAAAAGTGCGCATACGTTTGTAATCGGGCGAGTTTCTACTTTCAGATGCAACAGAAATTTTGCGGATTGGTCAATCCGTTCGCGAGATATCGCAGTTTGGAGGTAAGAAACGCTTGAGAAACTCAAAATTTTCGCCGTTCTGATGCTCGAAACGAATAACTAGAACGGCCTAGGGGAAAAGTACGCATACCGTTGTAATCGGGCGAGTTTCTACTTTCAGATGCAACAGAAATTTTGCGGATTGGTTAATCCGTTCGCGAGATATGGCAGTTTGGAGGTAAGAAACGCTTGAGAAACTCAAAATTTTCGCAGTTCTGATGCTCGAAACAAATAACTAGAACGGCCTAGGGGAAAAGTGCGCATACGGTTGTAATCGGGCGAGTTTCTGCATTCAGATGCAACAGAAATGTTGCGGATTTGTCAATCCGTTGGCGAGATATGGCAGTTTGGAGGTAAGAAACGCTTGAGAAACTCAAAATTTGCGCAGTTCTGATGCTCGAAATGGATAACTAGAACGGCCTAGGGGAAAAGTGCGCATACGGTTGTAATCGGGCGAGTTTCTACTTTCAGATGCAACAGAAATTTTGCGGATTGATCAATCTGTTCGCGAGATATGGCAGTTTGGAGAAAAGAAACGCTTGAGAAACTCAAAATTTTCGCAGTTCTGATGCTCGAAACGAGTAACTAGAACGGCCTAGGGGAAAAGTACGCATACCGTTGTAATCGGGCGAGTTTCTACTTTCAGATGCAACAGAAATTTTGCTGATTGGTCAATCCGTTCGCGAGATATGGCAGATTGGAGGTAAGAAACGCTTGAGAAACTCAAAATTTTCGCAGTTCTGATGCTCGAAACGAATAACTAGAACGGCCCAGGGGAAAACTACACATACCGTTGTAATCGGCCGCGTTTCTACTTTCAGATGCAACAGAAATTTTGCTGATTGGTCGATCCGTTCGCGAGATATGGCAGTTTGGATGTAAGAAACGCTTGAGAAACTGAAAATTTGCGCAGGTCTGATGCTCGAAACGGATAACTAGAACGGCCTAGGGGAAAAGTGCGCACACGCTTGTAATCGGGCGAGTTTCTACTTTCAGATGCAACAGAAATTTTGCGGATCGGTGAATCCGTTCGCGAGATATGGCAATTTGGATGTAAGAAACGCTTGAGAAACTCAAAATTTTCGCAGTTCTGATGCTCGAAACGAATAACTGGAACGGCCTAGGGGAAAACTAAACATGGCTTTGTAATCGGGCGAGTCTCTACTTTCAGATGCAACAGAAATTTTGCGGATTGGGCAATCCGTTCGCGAGATATGGCAGTTTGGAGGTAAGAAACGCTTGAGAAACTCAAAATTTTCGCTGTTCTGATGCTCAAAACGAATAACTAGAACGGCCTAGGGGAAAAGTACGCATACCGTTGTAATCGGGCGAGTCTCTACTTCCAGATGCAACAGAAATTTTTAGGATTGGTCAATCCGTTCGCGAGATATGGCAATTTGGATGTAAGAAACGCTTGAGAAACTCAAAATTTTCGCAGTTCTGATGCTCGAAACGAATAACTGGAACGGCCTAGGGGAAAACTAAACATGGCTTTGTAATCGGGCGAGTCTCTACTTTCAGATGCAACAGAAATTTTGCGGATTGGGCAATCCGTTCGCGAGATATGGCAGTTTGGAGGTAAGAAACGCTTGAGAAACTCAAAATTTTCGCTGTTCTGATGCTCAAAACGAATAACTAGAACGGCCTAGGGGAAAAGTACGCATACCGTTGTAATCGGGCGAGTTTCTACTTTCAGATGTAACAGAAATTTTGCGGATTGGTCAATCCGTTCGCGAGATATGGCAGTTTGGATGTAAGAAACGCTTGAGAAACTCAAAATTTGCGCAGTTCTGATGCTCGAAACGGATAACTAGAACGGCCTAGGGGAAAAGTGCGCACACGGTTGTAATCGGGCGAGTTTCTACTTTCAGATGCAACAGAAATTTTGCGGATCGGTGAATCCGTTCGCGAGATATGGCAATTTGGATGTAAGAAACGCTTGAGAAACTCAAAATTTTCGCAGTTCTGATGCTCGAAACGAATAACTGGAACGGCCTAGGGGAAAACTACACATGCCGTTGTAATCGGGCGAGTCTCTACTTTCAGATGCAACAGAAATTTTGCGGATTGGGCAATCCGTTCGCGAGATATGGCAGTTTGGAGGTAAGAAACGCTTGAGAAACTCAAAATTTTCGCTGTTCTGATGCTCAAAACGAATAACTAGAACGGCCTAGGGGAAAAGTACGCATACCGTTGAAATCGGGCGAGTTTCTACTTTCAGATGTAACAGAAATTTTGCGGATTGGTCAATCCGTTCGCGAGATATGGCAGTTTGGATGTAAGAAACGCTTGAGAAACTCAATATTTTCGCAGTTCTGATGCTCGAAACGAATAACTAGAACG
This sequence comes from Ptiloglossa arizonensis, assembly GCF_051014685.1. Lineage (NCBI taxonomy): Eukaryota > Metazoa > Arthropoda > Insecta > Hymenoptera > Colletidae > Ptiloglossa > Ptiloglossa arizonensis. The sequence goes on along the minus strand of NW_027478690.1, from coordinate 672,811 downwards.
GCCTAGGGGAAAACTATACCTACCGTTGTAATCGGGCGGGTTTCTACTATCAGATGCAACAGAAATTTTGCGGATCGGTCAATCCGTTCGATAGATATGGCAGTTTGGATGTAAGAAACGCTTGAGAAACTCAAAATTTTCGCCGTTCTGATGCTCGAAACGAATAACTAGAACGGCCTAGGTGAAAAGTACGCATACCGTTGTAATCGGGCGAGTTTCTACTTTCAGATGCAACAGAAATTTTGCGGATTGGTCAATCCGTTCGCGAGATATGGCAGTTTGCATGTAAGAAACGTTTGAGAAACTCAAAATTTGCGCGGTTCTGATGCTCGAAACGGATAACTAGAACGGCCTAGGGGAAAAGTGCGCACACGGTTGTAATCGGGCGAGTTTCTACTTTCAGATGCAACAGAAATTTTGCGGATCGGTGATACCGTTCGCGAGATATGGCAGTTTGGATGTAAGAAACGCTTGAGAAACTCAAAATTTTCGCAGTTCTGATGCTCGAAACGAATAACTGGAACGGCCTAGGGGAAAACTACACATGCCTTTGTAATCGGGCGAGTCTCTACTTTCAGATGCAACAGAAATTTTGCGGATTGGTCAATCCGTTCGCGAGATATGGCAGTTTGGAGGTAAGAAACGGTTGAGAAACTCAAAATTTGCGCAGTTCTGATGCTCGAAACGGATAACTAGAACGGCCTAGGGGAAAAGTGCGCATACGTTTGTAATCGGGCGAGTTTCTACTTTCAGATGCAACAGAAATTTTGCGGATTGGTCAATCCGTTCGCGAGATATCGCAGTTTGGAGGTAAGAAACGCTTGAGAAACTCAAAATTTTCGCCGTTCTGATGCTCGAAACGAATAACTAGAACGGCCTAGGGGAAAACTATACCTACTGTTGTAATCGGGCGAGTTTCTACATTCAGATACAACAGAAATTTTGCGGATTGGTCAATCCGTTCGCGAGATATGGCAGTTTGGAGGTAAGAAACGCTTGAGAAACTCAAAATTTTCGCCGTTCTGATGCTCGAAATGTATAACTAGGACAGCCTAGCGGAAAAGTGCGCATACGGTTGTAATCGGGCGAGTTTCTACTTTCAGATGCAACCGAAATTTTGCGGATTGGTCAATCCGTTCGCGAGATATGGCAGTTTGGATGTTAGAAACGTTTGAGAAACTCAAAATTTTCGCAGTTCTGAAGCTCGAAACGCATAACAAGAACAGCCTAGGGGAAAAGTGCGCATACCGTTGCAATCGGGCGAGTTTCTACTTTCAGATGCGACAGAAATTTTGCGGATTGGTCAATCCGTTCGCGAGATATGGCAGTTTGGAGGTAAGAAACGTTTGAGAAACTCAAAATTTTCGCCGTTCTGATGCTCGAAACGAATAACTAGAACGGCCTAGGGGAGAAGTACGCATACCGTTGTAATCGGGCGAGTCTCTACTTCCAGATGCAACAGAAATTTTTAGGATTGGTCAATCCGTTCGCGAGATATGGCAGTTTGGAGGTAAGAAACGCTTGAGAAACTCAAAATTTTCGCAGTTCGAATGCTCGAAACGAGTAACCAGAACGGCCTAGGGGGAAAGTACGCATACCGTTGTAATCGGGCGAGTTTCTACTTTCAGATGCAATAGAAATTTTGCGGATTCGGCAATCCGTTCGCGAGATATGGCAGTTTGGAGGTAAGAAACGCTTGAGAAACTCAAAATTTTCGCAGTTCTGATGGTCGAAACGAATAACTAGAACGGCCCAGGGGAAAACTACACATACCGTTGTAATCGGCCGCGTTTCTACTTTCAGATGCAACAGAAATTTTGCGGATCGGTCGATCCGTTCGCGAGATGTGGCAGTTTGGATGTAAGAAACGCTTGAGAAACTCAAAATTTGCGCAGTTCTGATGCTCGAAACGGATAACTAGAACGGCCTAGGGGAAAAGTGCGCACACGGTTGTAATCGGGCGAGTTTCTACTTTCAGATGCAACAGAAATTTTGCGGATTGGTCAATCCGTTCGCGAGATATCGCAGTTTGGAGGTAAGAAACGCTTGAGAAACTCAAAATTTTCGCCGTTCTGATGCTCGAAACGAATAACTAGAACGGCCTAGGGGAAAACTATACCTACTGTTGTAATCGGGCGAGTTTCTACATTCAGATACAACAGAAATTTTGCGGATTGGTCAATCCGTTCGCGAGATATGGCAGTTTGGAGGTAAGAAACGCTTGAGAAACTCAAAATTTTCGCCGTTCTGATGCTCGAAATGTATAACTAGGACAGCCTAGCGGAAAAGTGCGCATACGGTTGTAATCGGGCGAGTTTCTACTTTCAGATGCAACCGAAATTTTGCGGATTGGTCAATCCGTTCGCGAGATATGGCAGTTTGGATGTTAGAAACGTTTGAGAAACTCAAAATTTTCGCAGTTCTGAAGCTCGAAACGCATAACAAGAACAGCCTAGGGGAAAAGTGCGCATACCGTTGCAATCGGGCGAGTTTCTACTTTCAGATGCGACAGAAATTTTGCGGATTGGTCAATCCGTTCGCGAGATATGGCAGTTTGGAGGTAAGAAACGTTTGAGAAACTCAAAATTTTCGCCGTTCTGATGCTCGAAACGAATAACTAGAACGGCCTAGGGGAGAAGTACGCATACCGTTGTAATCGGGCGAGTTTCTGCTTTCAGATGCAACAGAAATGTTGCGGATTGGTCAATCCGTTGGCGAGATATGGCAGTTTGGAGGTAAGAAACGCTTGAGAAACTCAAAATTTGCGCAGTTCTGATGCTCGAAACGAATAACTGGAACGGCCTAGGGGAAAACTAAACATGGCTTTGTAATCGGGCGAGTCTCTACTTTCAGATGCAACAGAAATTTTGCGGATTGGGCAATCCGTTCGCGAGATATGGCAGTTTGGAGGTAAGAAACGCTTGAGAAACTCAAAATTTTCGCTGTTCTGATGCTCAAAACGAATAACTAGAACGGCCTAGGGGAAAAGTACGCATACCGTTGTAATCGGGCGAGTCTCTACTTCCAGATGCAACAGAAATTTTTAGGATTGGTCAATCCGTTCGCGAGATATGGCAGTTTGGAGGTAAGAAACGCTTGAGAAACTCAAAATTTTCGCAGTTCGAATGCTCGAAACGAGTAACCAGAACGGCCTAGGGGGAAAGTACGCATACCGTTGTAATCGGGCGAGTTTCTACTTTCAGATGCAATAGAAATTTTGCGGATTCGGCAATCCGTTCGCGAGATATGGCAGTTTGGAGGTAAGAAACGCTTGAGAAACTCAAAATTTTCGCAGTTCTGATGGTCGAAACGAATAACTAGAACGGCCCAGGGGAAAACTACACATACCGTTGTAATCGGCCGCGTTTCTACTTTCAGATGCAACAGAAATTTTGCGGATCGGTCGATCCGTTCGCGAGATGTGGCAGTTTGGATGTAAGAAACGCTTGAGAAACTCAAAATTTGCGCAGTTCTGATGCTCGAAACGGATAACTAGAACGGCCTAGGGGAAAAGTGCGCACACGGTTGTAATCGGGCGAGTTTCTACTTTCAGATGCAACAGAAATTTTGCGGATCGGTGAATCCGTTCGCGAGATATGGCAATTTGGATGTAAGAAACGCTTGAGAAACTCAAAATTTTCGCAGTTCTGATGCTCGAAACGAATAACTGGAACGGCCTAGGGGAAAACTAAACATGGCTTTGTAATCGGGCGAGTCTCTACTTTCAGATGCAACAGAAATTTTGCGGATTGGGCAATCCGTTCGCGAGATATGGCAGTTTGGAGGTAAGAAACGCTTGAGAAACTCAAAATTTTCGCTGTTCTGATGCTCAAAACGAATAACTAGAACGGCCTAGGGGAAAAGTACGCATACCGTTGTAATCGGGCGAGTCTCTACTTCCAGATGCAACAGAAATTTTTAGGATTGGTCAATCCGTTCGCGAGATATGGCAATTTGGATGTAAGAAACGCTTGAGAAACTCAAAATTTTCGCAGTACTGATGCTCGAAACGAATAACTGGAACGGCCTAGGGGAAAACTAAACATGGCTTTGTAATCGGGCGAGTCTCTACTTTCAGATGCAACAGAAATTTTGCGGATTGGGCAATCCGTTCGCGAGATATGGCAGTTTGGAGGTAAGAAACGCTTGAGAAACTCAAAATTTTCGCTGTTCTGATGCTCAAAACGAATAACTAGAACGGCCTAGGGGAAAAGTACGCACACGGTTGTAATCGGGCGAGTTTCTACTTTCAGATGCAACAGAAATTTTGCGGATCGGTGAATCCGTTCGCGAGATATGGCAATTTGGATGTAAGAAACGCTTGAGAAACTCAAAATTTTCGCAGTTCTGATGCTCGAAACGAATAACTGGAACGGCCTAGGGGAAAACTACACATGCCGTTGTAATCGGGCGAGTCTCTACTTTCAGATGCAACAGAAATTTTGCGGATTGGGCAATCCGTTCGCGAGATATGGCAGTTTGGAGGTAAGAAACGCTTGAGAAACTCAAAATTTTCGCTGTTCTGATGCTCAAAACGAATAACTAGAACGGCCTAGGGGAAAAGTACGCATACCGTTGAAATCGGGCGAGTTTCTACTTTCAGATGTAACAGAAATTTTGCGGATTGGTCAATCCGTTCGCGAGATATGGCAGTTTGGATGTAAGAAACGCTTGAGAAACTCAATATTTTCGCAGTTCTGATGCTCGAAACGAATAACTAGAACGGCCTAGGGGAAAACTATACCTACCGTTGTAATCGGGCGGGTTTCTACTATCAGATGCAACAGAAATTTTGCGGATCGGTCAATCCGTTCGATAGATATGGCAGTTTGGATGTAAGAAACGCTTGAGAAACTCAAAATTTTCGCCGTTCTGATGCTCGAAACGAATAACTAGAACGGCCTAGGTGAAAACTACACATGCCGTTGTAATCGGGCGAGTCTCTACTTTCAGATGCAACAGAAATTTTGCGGATTTGTCAATCCGTTGGCGAGATATGGCAGTTTGGAGGTAAGAAACGCTTGAGAAACTCAAAATTTGCGCAGTTCTGATGCTCGAAATGGATAACTAGAACGGCCTAGGGGAAAAGTACGCACACGGTTGTAATCGGGCGAGTTTCTACTTTCAGATGCAACAGAAATTTTGCGGATCGGTGAATCCGTTCGCGAGATATGGCAATTTGGATGTAAGAAACGCTTGAGAAACTCAAAATTTTCGCAGTTCTGATGCTCGAAACGAATAACTGGAACGGCCTAGGGGAAAACTACACATGCCGTTGTAATCGGGCGAGTCTCTACTTTCAGATGCAACAGAAATTTTGCGGATTGGGCAATCCGTTCGCGAGATATGGCAGTTTGGAGGTAAGAAACGCTTGAGAAACTCAAAATTTTCGCTGTTCTGATGCTCAAAACGAATAACTAGAACGGCCTAGGGGAAAACTATACCTACCGTTGTAATCGGGCGGGTTTCTACTATCAGATGCAACAGAAATTTTGCGGATCGGTCAATCCGTTCGATAGATATGGCAGTTTGGATGTAAGAAACGCTTGAGAAACTCAAAATTTTCGCCGTTCTGATGCTCGAAACGAATAACTAGAACGGCCTAGGTGAAAAGTACGCATACCGTTGTAATCGGGCGAGTTTCTACTTTCAGATGCAACAGAAATTTTGCGGATTGGTCAATCCGTTCGCGAGATATGGCAGTTTGCATGTAAGAAACGTTTGAGAAACTCAAAATTTGCGCGGTTCTGATGCTCGAAACGGATAACTAGAACGGCCTAGGGGAAAAGTGCGCACACGGTTGTAATCGGGCGAGTTTCTACTTTCAGATGCAACAGAAATTTTGCGGATCGGTGATACCGTTCGCGAGATATGGCAGTTTGGATGTAAGAAACGCTTGAGAAACTCAAAATTTTCGCAGTTCTGATGCTCGAAACGAATAACTGGAACGGCCTAGGGGAAAACTACACATGCCTTTGTAATCGGGCGAGTCTCTACTTTCAGATGCAACAGAAATTTTGCGGATTGGTCAATCCGTTCGCGAGATATGGCAGTTTGGAGGTAAGAAACGGTTGAGAAACTCAAAATTTGCGCAGTTCTGATGCTCGAAACGGATAACTAGAACGGCCTAGGGGAAAAGTGCGCATACGTTTGTAATCGGGCGAGTTTCTACTTTCAGATGCAACAGAAATTTTGCGGATTGGTCAATCCGTTCGCGAGATATCGCAGTTTGGAGGTAAGAAACGCTTGAGAAACTCAAAATTTTCGCCGTTCTGATGCTCGAAACGAATAACTAGAACGGCCTAGGGGAAAACTATACCTACTGTTGTAATCGGGCGAGTTTCTACATTCAGATACAACAGAAATTTTGCGGATTGGTCAATCCGTTCGCGAGATATGGCAGTTTGGAGGTAAGAAACGCTTGAGAAACTCAAAATTTTCGCCGTTCTGATGCTCGAAATGTATAACTAGGACAGCCTAGCGGAAAAGTGCGCATACGGTTGTAATCGGGCGAGTTTCTACTTTCAGATGCAACCGAAATTTTGCGGATTGGTCAATCCGTTCGCGAGATATGGCAGTTTGGATGTTAGAAACGTTTGAGAAACTCAAAATTTTCGCAGTTCTGAAGCTCGAAACGCATAACAAGAACGGCCTAGGGGAAAAGTGCGCATACCGTTGCAATCGGGCGAGTTTCTACTTTCAGATGCGACAGAAATTTTGCGGATTGGTCAATCCGTTCGCGAGATATGGCAGTTTGGAGGTAAGAAACGTTTGAGAAACTCAAAATTTTCGCCGTTCTGATGCTCGAAACGAATAACTAGAACGGCCTAGGGGAGAAGTACGCATACCGTTGTAATCGGGCGAGTTTCTGCTTTCAGATGCAACAGAAATGTTGCGGATTGGTCAATCCGTTGGCGAGATATGGCAGTTTGGAGGTAAGAAACGCTTGAGAAACTCAAAATTTGCGCAGTTCTGATGCTCGAAACGAATAACTGGAACGGCCTAGGGGAAAACTAAACATGGCTTTGTAATCGGGCGAGTCTCTACTTTCAGATGCAACAGAAATTTTGCGGATTGGGCAATCCGTTCGCGAGATATGGCAGTTTGGAGGTAAGAAACGCTTGAGAAACTCAAAATTTTCGCTGTTCTGATGCTCAAAACGAATAACTAGAACGGCCTAGGGGAAAAGTACGCATACCGTTGTAATCGGGCGAGTCTCTACTTCCAGATGCAACAGAAATTTTTAGGATTGGTCAATCCGTTCGCGAGATATGGCAGTTTGGAGGTAAGAAACGCTTGAGAAACTCAAAATTTTCGCAGTTCGAATGCTCGAAACGAGTAACCAGAACGGCCTAGGGGGAAAGTACGCATACCGTTGTAATCGGGCGAGTTTCTACTTTCAGATGCAATAGAAATTTTGCGGATTCGGCAATCCGTTCGCGAGATATGGCAGTTTGGAGGTAAGAAACGCTTGAGAAACTCAAAATTTTCGCAGTTCTGATGGTCGAAACGAATAACTAGAACGGCCCAGGGGAAAACTACACATACCGTTGTAATCGGCCGCGTTTCTACTTTCAGATGCAACAGAAATTTTGCGGATCGGTCGATCCGTTCGCGAGATGTGGCAGTTTGGATGTAAGAAACGCTTGAGAAACTCAAAATTTGCGCAGTTCTGATGCTCGAAACGGACAACTAGAACGGCCTAGGGGAAAAGTGCGCACACGGTTGTAATCGGGCGAGTTTCTACTTTCAGATGCAACAGAAATTTTGCGGATCGGTGAATCCGTTCGCGAGATATGGCAATTTGGATGTAAGAAACGCTTGAGAAACTCAAAATTTTCGCAGTTCTGATGCTCGAAACGAATAACTGGAACGGCCTAGGGGAAAACTACACATGCCTTTGTTATCGGGCGAGTCTCTACTTTCAGATGCAACAGAAATTTTGCGGATTGGGCAATCCGTTCGCGAGATATGGCAGTTTGGAGGTAAGAAACGCTTGAGAAACTCAAAATTTTCGCTGTTCTGATGCTCAAAACGAATAACTAGGACGGCCTAGGGGAAAAGTACGCATACCGTTGTAATCGGGCGAGTTTCTACTTTCAGATGTAACAGAAATTTTGCGGATTGGTCAATCCGTTCGCGAGATATGGCAGTTTGGATGTAAGAAACGCTTGAGAAACTCAAAATTTGCGCAGTTCTGATGCTCGAAACGGATAACTAGAACGGCCTAGGGGAAACGTGCGCACACGGTTGTAATCGGGCGAGTTTCTACTTTCAGATGCAACAGAAATTTTGCGGATCGGTGAATCCGTTCGCGAGATATGGCAATTTGGATGTAAGAAACGCTTGAGAAACTCAAAATTTTCGCAGTTCTGATGCTCGAAACGAATAACTGGAACGGCCTAGGGGAAAACTACACATGCCTTTGTAATCGGGCGAGTCTCTACTTTCAGATGCAACAGAAATTTTGCGGATTGGGCAATCCGTTCGCGAGATATGGCAGTTTGGAGGTAAGAAACGCTTGAGAAACTCAAAATTTTCGCTGTTCTGATGCTCAAAACGAATAACTAGAACGGCCTAGGGGAAAAGTACGCATACCGTTGAAATCGGGCGAGTTTCCACTTTCAGATGTAACAGAAATTTTGCGGATTGGTCAATCCGTTCGCGAGATATGGCAGTTTGGATGTAAGAAACGCTTGAGAAACTCAAAATTTGCGCAGTTCTGATGCTCGAAACGGATAACTAGAACGGCCTAGGGGAAAAGTGCGCATACCGTTGTAATCGGGCGAGTTTCTGCTTTCAGATGCAACAGAAATGTTGCGGATTTGTCAATCCGTTGGCGAGATATGGCAGTTTGGAGGTAAGAAACGCTTGAGAAACTCAAAATTTGCGCAGTTCTGATGCTCGAAATGGATAACTAGAACGGCCTAGGGGAAAAGTGCGCATACGGTTGTAATCGGGCGAGTTTCTACTTTCAGATGCAACAGAAATTTTGCGGATTGATCAATCTGTTCGCGAGATATGGCAGTTTGGAGAAAAGAAACGCTTGAGAAACTCAAAATTTTCGCAGTTCTGATGCTCGAAACGAGTAACTAGAACGGCCTAGGGGAAAAGTACGCATACCGTTGTAATCGGGCGAGTTTCTACTTTCAGATGCAACAGAAATTTTGCTGATTGGTCAATCCGTTCGCGAGATATGGCAGATTGGAGGTAAGAAACGCTTGAGAAACTCAAAATTTTCGCTGTTCTGATGCTCGAAACGAATAACTAGAACGGCCTGGGGGAAAACTACACCTACCGTTGTAATCGGGCGAGTTTCTACTTTCAGATGCAACAGAAATTTTGCGGATTGGTCAATCCGTTCGCGAGATATGGCAGTTTGGAGGTAAGAAACGCTTGAGAAACTCAAAATTTTCGCAGTTCTGATGCTCGAAACGCGTAACTAGAACGGCCTAGGGGAAAAGTACGCATAGCGTTGTAATCGGGCGAGTTTCTGCTTTCAGATGCAACAGAAATTTTGCGAATTGGTCAATCCGTTCGCGAGATATGGCAGTTTGGATGTAAGAAACGCTTGAGAAACTCAAAATTTTCGGAGTTCTGATGCTCGAAACGAATAACTAGAACGGCCTAGGTGAAAAGTACGCATACCGTTGTAATCGGGCGAGTTTCTACTTTCAGATGCAACAGAAATTTTGCGGATTGGTCAATCCGTTCGCGAGATATGGCAGTTTGGATGTAAGAAACGCTTGAGAAACTGAAAATTTGCGCAGGTCTGATGCTCGAAACGGATAACTAGAACGGCCTAGGGGAAAAGTGCGCACACGGTTGTAATCGGGCGAGTTTCTACTTTCAGATGCAACAGAAATTTTGCGGATCGGTGAATCCGTTCGCGAGATATGGCAATTTGGATGTAAGAAACGCTTGAGAAACTCAAAATTTTCGGAGTTCTGATGCTCGAAACGAATAACTAGAACGGCCTAGGGGAAAACTACACCTACCGTTGTTATCGGGCGAGTTTCTACTTTCAGATGCAACAGAAATTTTGCGGATTGGTCAATCCGTTCGCGAGATATGGCAGTTTGGATGTAAGAAACGCTTGAGAAACTCAAAATTTTCGGAGTTCTGATGCTCGAAACGAATAACTAGAACGGCCTAGGTGAAAAGTACGCATACCGTTGTAATCGGGCGAGTTTCTACTTTCAGATGCAACAGAAATTTTGCGGATTGGTCAATCCGTTCGCGAGATATGGCAGTTTGGATGTAAGAAACGCTTGAGAAACTGAAAATTTGCGCAGGTCTGATGCTCGAAACGGATAACTAGAACGGCCTAGGGGAAAAGTGCGCACACGTTTGTAATCGGGCGAGTTTCTACTTTCAGATGCAACAGAAATTTTGCGGATCGGTGAATCCGTTCGCGAGATATGGCAATTTGGATGTAAGAAACGCTTGAGAAACTCAAAATTTTCGCAGTTCTGATGCTCGAAACGAATAACTGGAACGGCCTAGGGGAAAACTAAACATGGCTTTGTAATCGGGCGAGTCTCTACTTTCAGATGCAACAGAAATTTTGCGGATTGGGCAATCCGTTCGCGAGATATGGCAGTTTGGAGGTAAGAAACGCTTGAGAAACTCAAAATTTTCGCAGTTCTGATGCTCAAAACGAATAACTAGAACGGCCTAGGGGAAAAGTACGCATACCGTTGTAATCGGCCGCGTTTCTACTTTCAGATGCAACAGAAATTTTGCGGATCGGTCGATCCGTTCGCGAGATGTGGCAGTTTGGATGTAAGAAACGCTTGAGAAACTCAAAATTTGCGCAGTTCTGATGCTCGAAACGGATAACTAGAACGGCCTAGGGGAAAAGTGCGCACACGGTTGTAATCGGGCGAGTTTCTACTTTCAGATGCAACAGAAATTTTGCGGATCGGTGAATCCGTTCGCGAGATATGGCAATTTGGATGTAAGAAACGCTTGAGAAACTCAAAATTTTCGCAGTTCTGATGCTCGAAACGAATAACTGGAACGGCCTAGGGGAAAACTACACATGCCTTTGTAATCGGGCGAGTCTCTACTTTCAGATGCAACAGAAATTTTGCGGATTGGGCAATCCGTTCGCGAGATATGGCAGTTTGGAGGTAAGAAACGCTTGAGAAACTCAAAATTTTCGCTGTTCTGATGCTCAAAACGAATAACTAGAACGGCCTAGGGGAAAAGTACGCATACCGTTGTAATCGGGCGAGTTTCTACTTTCAGATGTAACAGAAATTTTGCGGATTGGTCAATCCGTTCGCGAGATATGGCAGTTTGGATGTAAGAAACGCTTGAGAAACTCAAAATTTGCGCAGTTCTGATGCTCGAAACGGATAACTAGAACGGCCTAGGGGAAAAGTGCGCACACGGTTGTATTCGGGCGAGCTTCTACTTTCAGATGCAACAGAAATTTTGCGGATCGGTGAATCCGTTCGCGAGATATGGCAATTTGGATGTAAGAAACGCTTGAGAAACTCAAAATTTTCGCAGTTCTGATGCTCGAAACGAATAACTGGAACGGCCTAGGGGAAAACTACACATGCCTTTGTAATCGGGCGAGTCTCTACTTTCAGATGCAACAGAAATTTTGCGGATTGGGCAATCCGTTCGCGAGATATGGCAGTTTGGAGGTAAGAAACGCTTGAGAAACTCAAAATTTTCGCAGTTCTGATGGTCGAAACGAATAACTAGAACGGCCCAGGGGAAAACTACACATACCGTTGTAATCGGCCGCGTTTCTACTTTCAGATGCAACAGAAATTTTGCGGATCGGTCGATCCGTTCGCGAGATGTGGCAGTTTGGATGTAAGAAACGCTTGAGAAACTCAAAATTTGCGCAGTTCTGATGCTCGAAACGGATAACTAGAACGGCCTAGGGGAAAAGTGCGCACACGGTTGTAATCGGGCGAGTTTCTACTTTCAGATGCAACAGAAATTTTGCGGATCGGTGAATCCGTTCGCGAGATATGGCAATTTGGATGTAAGAAACGCTTGAGAAACTCAAAATTTTCGCAGTTCTGATGCTCGAAACGAATAACTGGAACGGCCTAGGGGAAAACTACACATGCCTTTGTAATCGGGCGAGTCTCTACTTTCAGATGCAACAGAAATTTTGCGGATTGGGCAATCCGTTCGCGAGATATGGCAGTTTGGAGGTAAGAAACGCTTGAGAAACTCAAAATTTTCGCTGTTCTGATGCTCAAAACGAATAACTAGAACGGCCTAGGGGAAAAGTACGCATACCGTTGTAATCGGGCGAGTTTCTACTTTCAGATGTAACAGAAATTTTGCGGATTGGTCAATCCGTTCGCGAGATATGGCAGTTTGGATGTAAGAAACGCTTGAGAAACTCAAAATTTGCGCAGTTCTGATGCTCGAAACGGATAACTAGAACGGCCTAGGGGAAAAGTGCGCACACGGTTGTATTCGGGCGAGTTTCTACTTTCAGATGCAACAGAAATTTTGCGGATCGGTGAATCCGTTCGCGAGATATGGCAATTTGGATGTAAGAAACGCTTGAGAAACTCAAAATTTTCGCAGTTCTGATGCTCGAAACGAATAACTGGAACGGCCTAGGGGAAAACTACACATGCCTTTGTAATCGGGCGAGTCTCTACTTTCAGATGCAACAGAAATTTTGCGGATTGGGCAATCCGTTCGCGAGATATGGCAGTTTGGAGGTAAGAAACGCTTGAGAAACTCAAAATTTTCGCTGTTCTGATGCTCAAAACGAATAACTAGAACGGCCTAGGGGAAAAGTACGCATACCGTTGAAATCGGGCGAGTTTCTACTTTCAGATGTAACAGAAATTTTGCGGATTGGTCAATCCGTTCGCGAGATATGGCAGTTTGGATGTAAGAAACGCTTGAGAAACTCAATATTTTCGCAGTTCTGATGCTCGAAACGAATAACTAGAACGGCCTAGGGGAAAACTATACCTACCGTTGTAATCGGGCGGGTTTCTACTATCAGATGCAACAGAAATTTTGCGGATCGGTCAATCCGTTCGATAGATATGGCAGTTTGGATGTAAGAAACGCTTGAGAAACTCAAAATTTTCGCCGTTCTGATGCTCGAAACGAATAACTAGAACGGCCTAGGTGAAAAGTACGCATACCGTTGTAATCGGGCGAGTTTCTACTTTCAGATGCAACAGAAATTTTGCGGATTGGTCAATCCGTTCGCGAGATATGGCAGTTTGGATGTAAGAAACGTTTGAGAAACTCAAAATTTGCGCGGTTCTGATGCTCGAAACGGATAACTAGAACGGCCTAGGGGAAAAGTGCGCACACGGTTGTAATCGGGCGAGTTTCTACTTTCAGATGCAACAGAAATTTTGCGGATCGGTGATACCGTTCGCGAGATATGGCAGTTTGGATGTAAGAAACGCTTGAGAAACTCAAAATTTTCGCAGTTCTGATGCTCGAAACGAATAACTGGAACGGCCTAGGGGAAAACTACACATGCCTTTGTAATCGGGCGAGTCTCTACTTTCAGATGCAACAGAAATTTTGCGGATTGGTCAATCCGTTCGCGAGATATGGCAGTTTGGAGGTAAGAAACGGTTGAGAAACTCAAAATTTGCGCAGTTCTGATGCTCGAAACGGATAACTAGAACGGCCTAGGGGAAAAGTGCGCATACGTTTGTAATCGGCCGCGTTTCTACTTTCAGATGCAACAGAAATTTTGCGGATTGGTCAATCCGTTCGCGAGATATGGCAGTTTGGAGGTAAGAAACGGTTGAGAAACTCAAAATTTGCGCAGTTCTGATGCTCGAAACGAATAACTAGAACGGCAGAGGGGAAAAGTACGCATACCGTTGTAATCGAGCGAGTTTCTACTTTCAGATGCAACAGAAATTTTGCGGATCGGTCAATCCGTTCGCGAGATATGGCAGTTTGGAGGTAAGAAACGCTTGAGAAACTCAAAATTTGCGCAGTTCTGATGCTCGAAACGGATAACTAGAACGGCCTAGGGGAAAAGTACGCATACCGTTGTAGTCGGGCGAGTTTCTACTTTCAGATGCAACAGAAATTTTGCGGATCGGTCAATCCGTTCGCGAGATATGGCAGCTTGGATGTAAGAAACGCTTGAGAAACTCAAAATTTTCGCAGTTCTGATGCTCGAAACGAGTAACTAGAACGGCCTTGGGGAGAAGTACGCATACCGTTGTAATGGGGCGAGTTTCTACTTTCAGGTGCAACAGCAATTTTGCGGATTGGTCAATCTGTTCGCGAGATATGGCAGTTTGGAGATAAGAAACGCTTGAGAAACTCAAAATTTTCGCAGTTCTGATGCTCGAAACGAGTAACCAGAACGGCCTAGGGGAAAACTACACATACCGTTGTAATCGGCCGCGTTTCTACTTTCAGATGCAACAGAAATTTTGCGGATTGGTCAATCCGTTCGCGAGATATGGCAGTTTGGAGGTAAGAAACGGTTGAGAAACTCAAAATTTGCGCAGTTCTGATGCTCGAAACGAATAACTAGAACGGCAGAGGGGAAAAGTACGCATACCGTTGTAATCGGGCGAGTTTCTACTTCCAGATGTAACAGAAATTTTGCGGATTGGTCAATCCGTTCGCGGGATATGGCAGTTTGGATGTAAGAAACGCTTGAGAAACTCAACATTTTCGCTGTTCTGATGCTCAAAACGAATAACTAGGACGGCCTAGGGGAAAACTACACATGCCTTTGTAATCGGGCGAGTTTCTACTTTCAGATGCAACAGAAATTTTGCGGAAGGGTCAATCCGTTCGCGAGATATGGCAGTTTGGAGGTAAGAAACGCTTGAGAAACTCAAAATTTGCGCAGTTCTGATGCTCGAAATGGATAACTAGAACGGCCTAGGGGAAAAGTTCGCATACGGTTGTAATCGGGCGAGTTTCGACTTTCAGATGCAACAGAAATTTTGCGGATCGGTCAATCCGTTCGCGATATGTGGCAGTTTGGAAGTAAGAAACGCTTGAGAAACTCAAAATTTTCGGAGTTCTGACGCTCGAAACGAATAACTAGAACGGCCTAGGGGAAAACTGTACCTACCGTTGTAATCGGGCGAGTTTCTACTTTCAGATGCAACAGAAATTTTGCGGATCGGTCAATCCGTTCGCGAGATATGGCAGTTTGGAGGTAAGAAACGGTTGAGAAACTCAAAATTTGCGCAGTTCTGATGCTCGAAACGGATAACTAGAACGGCCTAGGGGAAAAGTACGCATACCGTTGTAGTCGGGCGAGTTTCTACTTTCAGATGCAACAGAAATTTTGCGGATCGGTCAATCCGTTCGCGAGATATGGCAGCTTGGATGTAAGAAACGCTTGAGAAACTCAAAATTTTCGCAGTTCTGATGCTCGAAACGAGTAACTGGAACGGCCTTGGGGAGAAGTACGCATACCGTTGTAATCGGGCGAGTTTCTACTTTCAGGTGCAACAGCAATTTTGCGGATTGGTCAATCTGTTCGCGAGATATGGCAGTTTGGAGATAAGAAACGCTTGAGAAACTCAAAATTTTCGCAGTTCTGATGCTCGAAACGAGTAACCAGAACGGCCTAGGGGAAAACTACACATACCGTTGTAATCGGCCGCGTTTCTACTTTCAGATGCAACAGAAATTTTGCGGATTGGTCAATCCGTTCGCGAGATATGGCAGTTTGGAGGTAAGAAACGGTTGAGAAACTCAAAATTTGCGCAGTTCTGATGCTCGAAACGAATAACTAGAACGGCAGAGGGGAAAAGTACGCATACCGTTGTAATCGAGCGAGTTTCTACTTTCAGATGCAACAGAAATTTTGCGGATCGGTCAATCCGTTCGCGAGATATGGCAGTTTGGAGGTAAGAAACGCTTGAGAAACTCAACATTTTCGCTGTTCTGATGCTCAAAACGAATAACTAGGACGGCCTAGGGGAAAAGTACGCATACCGTTGTAATCGGGCGAGTTTCTACTTTCAGATGTAACAGAAATTTTGCGGATTGGTCAATCCGTTCGCGGGATATGGCAGTTTGGATGTAAGAAACGCTTGAGAAACTCAAAATTTTCGCAGTTCTGATGCTCGAAACGAATAACTGGAACGGCCTAGGGGAAAACTACACATGCCTTTGTAATCGGGCGAGTTTCTACTTTCAGATGCAACAGAAATTTTGCGGAAGGGTCAATCCGTTCGCGAGATATGGCAGTTTGGAGGTAAGAAACGCTTGAGAAACTCAAAATTTGCGCAGTTCTGATGCTCGAAACGGATAACTAGAACGGCCTAGGGGAAAAGTGCGCATACGTTTGTAATCGGGCGAGTTTCTACTTTCAGATGCAACAGAAATTTTGCGGATTGGTCAATCCGTTCGCGAGATATCGCAGTTTGGAGGTAAGAAACGCTTGAGAAACTCAAAATTTTCGCCGTTCTGATGCTCGAAACGAATAACTAGAACGGCCTAGGGGAAAAGTACGCATACCGTTGTAATCGAGCGAGTTTCTACTTTCAGATGCAACAGAAATTTTGCGGATTGGTCAATCCGTTCGCGAGATATGGCAGTTTGGATGTAAGAAACGCTTGAGAAACTCAAAATTTTCGCCGTTCTGATGCTCGAAACGAATAACTAGAACGGCCTAGGGGAAAAGTACGCATACCGTTGTAATCGGGCGGGTTTCTACATTCAGATGCAACAGAAATTTTGCGGATCGGTCAATCCGTTCGCGAGATATGGCAGTTGGGATGTAAGAAACGCTTGAGAAACTCAATATTTTCGCAGTTCTGATGCTCGAAACGAATAACTAGAACGGCCTAGGGGAAAACTGTACCTACCGTTGTAATCGGGCGAGTTTCTACTTTCAGATGCAACAGAAATTTTGCGGATCGGTCAATTCGTTCGCGAGATATGGCAGTTTGGATGTAAGAAACGCTTGAGAAACTCAAAATTTACGCAGTTCTGATGCTCGAAACGAATGACTGGAACGGCCTAGGGGAAAACTACACATGCCTTTGTTATCGGGCGAGTTTCTACTTTCAGATGCAACAGAAATTTTGCGGATTGGTCAATCCGTTCCCGAGATATGGCAGTTTGGATGTAAGAAACGCTTGAGAAACTCAAAATTTACGCAGTTCTGATGCTCGAAACGAATAACTAGAACGGCCTAGGGGAAAAGTGCGCATACCGTTGTAATCGGGCGAGTTTCTGCTTTCAGATGCAACAGAAATGTTGCGGATTTGTCAATCCGTTCGCGAGATATGGCAGTTTGGAGGTAAGAAACGCTTGAGAAACTCAAAATTTGCGCAGTTCTGATGCTCGAAATGGATAACTAGAACGGCCTAGGGGAAAAGTGCGCATACGGTTGTAATCGGGCGAGTTTCTACTTTCAGATGCAACAGAAATTTTGCGGATCGGTCAATCCGTTCGCGAGATATGGCAGTTTGGATGTAAGAAACGCTTGAGAAACTCAAAATTTTCGCCGTTCTGATGCTCGAAACGAATAACTAGAACGGCCTAGGGGAAAAGTACGCATACCGTTGTAGTCGGGCGAGTTTCTACTTTCAGATGCAACAGAAATTTTGCGGATCGGTCAATCCGTTCGCGAGATATGGCAGCTTGGATGTAAGAAACGCTTGAGAAACTCAAAATTTTCGCAGTTCTGATGCTCGAAACGAGTAACTAGAACGGCCTAGGGGAAAAGTACGCATACCGTTGTAATCGGGCGAGTTTCTACTTTCAGGTGCAACAGCAATTTTGCGGATTGGTCAATCTGTTCGCGAGATATGGCAGTTTGGAGATAAGAAACGCCTGAGAAACTCAAAATTTTCGGAGTTCTGATGCTCGAAACGAATAACTAGAACGGGCTAGGGGAAAACTATACCTACCGTTGTAATCGGGCGAGTTTCTAGTTTCAGGTGCAACAGCAATTTTGCGGATTGGTCAATCTGTTCGCGAGATATGGCAGTTTGGAGACAAGAAACGCTTGTGAAACTCAAAATTTTCGCAGTTCTGATGCTCGAAACGAGTAACCAGAACGGCCTAGGGGAAAAGTACGCATACGCTTGTAATCTGGCGAGTTTCTACTTTCAGATGCAACAGAAATTTTGCGGATCGGTCAATCCGTTCGCGAGATATGGCAGTTTGGATGTAAGAAACGCTTGAGAAACTCAAAATTTTCGCAGTTCTGATGCTCGAAACGAGTAACTAGAACGGCCTAGGGGAAAAGTACGCATACCGTTGTAATCGGGCGAGTTTCTACTTTCAGGTGCAACAGCAATTTTGCGGATTGGTCAATCTGTTCGCGAGATATGGCAGTTTGGAGATAAGAAACGCCTGAGAAACTCAAAATTTTCGGAGTTCTGATGCTCGAAACGAATAACTAGAACGGGCTAGGGGAAAACTATACCTACCGTTGTAATCGGGCGAGTTTCTAGTTTCAGGTGCAACAGCAATTTTGCGGATTGGTCAATCTGTTCGCGAGATATGGCAGTTTGGAGACAAGAAACGCTTGTGAAACTCAAAATTTTCGCAGTTCTGATGCTCGAAACGAGTAACCAGAACGGCCTAGGGGAAAAGTACGCATACGCTTGTAATCTGGCGAGTTTCTACTTTCAGATGCAACAGAAATTTTGCGGATCGGTCAATCCGTTCGCGAGATATGGCAGTTTGGATGTAAGAAACGCTTGAGAAACTCAAAATTTGCGCAGTTCTGATGCTCGAAACGGATAACTAGAACGGCCTAGGGGAAAAGTGCGCATACCGTTGTAATCGGGCGAGTTTCTGCTTTCAGATGCAACAGAAATGTTGCGGATTTGTCAATCCGTTGGCGAGATATGGCAGTTTGGAGGTAAGAAACGCTTGAGAAACTAAAAATTTGCGCAGTTCTGATGCTCGAAATGGATAACTAGAACCGTCTAGGGGAAAAGTGCGCATACGGTTGTAATCGGGCGAGTTTCTACTTTCAGATGCAACAGAAATTTTGCGGATCGGTCAATCCATTCGCGAGATATGGCAGTTTGGATGTAAGAAACGCTTGAGAAACTCAAAATTTTCGCAGTTCTGATGCTCGAAACGAATAACTGGAACGGCCTAGGGGAAAACTACACATACCGTTGGAATCGGCCGCGTTTCTACTTTCAGATGCAACAGAAATTTTGCGGATTGGTCGATCCGTTCGCGATATGTGGCAGTTTGGAAGTAAGAAACGCTTGAGAAACTCAAAATTTTCGGAGTTCTGACGCTCGAAACGAATAACTAGAACGGCCTAGGGGAAAACTGTACCTACCGTTGTAATCGGGCGAGTTTCTACTTTCAGATGCAACAGAAATTTTGCGGATCGGTCAATCCGTTCGCGAGATATGGCAGTTTGGATGTAAGAAACGCTTGAGAAACTCAAAATTTTCGCCGTTCTGATGCTCGAAACGAATAACTAGAACGGCCTAGGGGAAAAGTACGCATACCGTTGTAGTCGGGCGAGTTTCTACTTTCAGATGCAACAGAAATTTTGCGGATCGGTCAATCCGTTCGCGAGATATGGCAGCTTGGATGTAAGAAACGCTTGAGAAACTCAAAATTTTCGCAGTTCTGATGCTCGAAACGAGTAACTAGAACGGCCTAGGGGAAAAGTACGCATACCGTTGTAATCGGGCGAGTTTCTACTTTCAGGTGCAACAGCAATTTTGCGGATTGGTCAATCTGTTCGCGAGATATGGCAGTTTGGAGATAAGAAACGCTTGAGAAACTCAAAATTTTCGGAGTTCTGATGCTCGAAACGAATAACTAGAACGGGCTAGGGGAAAACTATACCTACCGTTGTAATCGGGCGAGTTTCTAGTTTCAGGTGCAACAGCAATTTTGCGGATTGGTCAATCTGTTCGCGAGATATGGCAGTTTGGAGACAAGAAACGCTTGAGAAACTCAAAATTTTCGCAGTTCTGATGCTCGAAACGAGTAACCAGAACGGCCTAGGGGAAAAGTACGCATACGCTTGTAATCTGGCGAGTTTCTACTTTCAGATGCAACAGAAATTTTGCGGATCGGTCAATCCGTTCGCGAGATATGGCAGTTTGGATGTAAGAAACGCTTGAGAAACTCAAAATTTTCGCAGTTCTGATGTTCGAAACGAATAACTGGAACGGCCTAGGGGAAAACTACACATACCGTTGGAATCGGCCGCGTTTCTACTTTCAGATGCAACAGAAATTTTGCGGATTGGTCGATCCGTTCGCGATATGTGGCAGTTTGGAAGTAAGAAACGCTTGAGAAACTCAAAATTTTCGGAGTTCTGACGCTCGAAACGAATAACTAGAACGGCCTAGGGGAAAACTGTACCTACCGTTGTAATCGGGCGAGTTTCTACTTTCAGATGCAACAGAAATTTTGCGGATCGGTCAATCCGTTCGCGAGATATGGCAGTTTGGATGTAAGAAACGCTTGAGAAACTCAAAATTTTCGCCGTTCTGATGCTCGAAACGAATAACTAGAGCGGCCTAGGGGAAAAGTACGCATAGCGTTGTAGTCGGGCGAGTTTCTACTTTCAGATGCAACAGAAATTTTGCGGATCGGTCAATCCGTTCGCGAGATATCGCAGCTTGGATGTAAGAAACGCTTGAGAAACTCAAAATTTTCGCAGTTCTTATGCTCGAAACGAGTAACTAGAACGGCCTAGGGGAAAAGTACGCATACCGTTGTAATCGGGCGAGTTTCTACTTTCAGGTGCAACAGCAATTTTGCGGATTGGTCAATCTGTTCGCGAGATATGGCAGTTTGGAGATAAGAAACGCTTGAGAAACTCAAAATTTTCGGAGTTCTGATGCTCGAAACGAATAACTAGAACGGGCTAGGGGAAAACTATACCTACCGTTGTAATCGGGCGAGTTTCTACTTTCAGGTGCAACAGCAATTTTGCGGATTGGTCAATCTGTTCGCGAGGTATGGCAGTTTGGAGACAAGAAACGCTTGAGAAACTCAAAATTTTCGCCGTTCTGATGCTCGAAACGAATAACTAGAGCGGCCTAGGGGAAAAGTACGCATAGCGTTGTAGTCGGGCGAGTTTCTACTTTCAGATGCAACAGAAATTTTGCGGATCGGTCAATCCGGTCGCGAGATATGGCAGTTTGGATGTAAGAAACGCTTGAGAAACTCAAAATTTTCGCAGTTATGATGCTCGAAACGAATAACTAGAACGGCCTAGGGGAAAAGTGCGCATACCGTTGTAATCGGGCGAGTTTCTACTTTCAGATGCAACAGAAATTTTGCGGATTGGTCAATCCGTTCGCGAGGTATGGCAGTTTGGAGGTAAGAAACGCTTGAGAAACTCAAAATTTGCGCAGTTCTGATGCTCGAAACGGATAACTAGAACGGCCTAGGGGAAAAGTGCGCATACGGATGTAATCGGGCGAGTTTCTACTTTCAGATGCAACTGAAATTTTGCGGATTGGTCAATCCGTTCGCGAGATATGGCAGTTTGGAGGTAAGAAACGGTTGAGAAACTCAAAATTTGCGCAGTTCTGATGCTCGAAACGAATAACTAGAACGGCAGAGGGGAAAAGTACGCATACCGTTGTAATCGAGCGAGTTTCTACTTTCAGATGCAACAGAAATTTTGCGGATCGGTCAATCCGTTCGCGAGATATGGCAGTTTGGAGGTAAGAAACGCTTGAGAAACTCAACATTTTCGCTGTTCTGATGCTCAAAACGAATAACTAGGACGGCCTAGGGGAAAAGTACGCATACCGTTGTAATCGGGCGAGTTTCTACTTTCAGATGTACCAGAAATTTTGCGGATTGGTCAATCCGTTTGCGGGATATGGCAGTTTGGATGTAAGAAACGCTTGAGAAACTCAAAATTTTCGCAGTTCTGATGCTCGAAACGAATAACTGGAACGGCCTAGGGGAAAACTACACATGCCTTTGTAATCGGGCGAGTTTCTACTTTCAGATGCAACAGAAATTTTGCGGAAGGGTCAATCCGTTCGCGAGATATGGCAGTTTGGAGGTAAGAAACGCTTGAGAAACTCAAAATTTGCGCAGTTCTGATGCTCGAAACGGATAACTAGAACGGCCTAGGGGAAAAGTGCGCATACGTTTGTAATCGGGCGAGTTTCTACTTTCAGATGCAACAGAAATTTTGCGGATTGGTCAATCCGTTCGCGAGATATCGCAGTTTGGAGGTAAGAAACGCTTGAGAAACTCAAAATTTTCGCCGTTCTGATGCTCGAAACGAATAACTAGAACGGCCTAGGGGAAAAGTACGCATACCGTTGTAATCGAGCGAGTTTCTACTTTCAGATGCAACAGAAATTTTGCGGATTGGTCAATCCGTTCGCGAGATATGGCAGTTTGGATGTAAGAAACGCTTGAGAAACTCAAAATTTTCGCCGTTCTGATGCTCGAAACGAATAACTAGAACGGCCTAGGGGAAAAGTACGCATACCGTTGTAATCGGGCGGGTTTCTACATTCAGATGCAACAGAAATTTTGCGGATCGGTCAATCCGTTCGCGAGATATGGCAGTTGGGATGTAAGAAACGCTTGAGAAACTCAATATTTTCGCAGTTCTGATGCTCGAAACGAATAACTAGAACGGCCTAGGGGAAAACTGTACCTACCGTTGTAATCGGGCGAGTTTCTACTTTCAGATGCAACAGAAATTTTGCGGATCGGTCAATTCGTTCGCGAGATATGGCAGTTTGGATGTAAGAAACGCTTGAGAAACTCAAAATTTACGCAGTTCTGATGCTCGAAACGAATGACTGGAACGGCCTAGGGGAAAACTACACATGCCTTTGTTATCGGGCGAGTTTCTACTTTCAGATGCAACAGAAATTTTGCGGATTGGTCAATCCGTTCCCGAGATATGGCAGTTTGGATGTAAGAAACGCTTGAGAAACTCAAAATTTACGCAGTTCTGATGCTCGAAACGAATAACTAGAACGGCCTAGGGGAAAAGTGCGCATACCGTTGTAATCGGGCGAGTTTCTGCTTTCAGATGCAACAGAAATGTTGCGGATTTGTCAATCCGTTCGCGAGATATGGCAGTTTGGAGGTAAGAAACGCTTGAGAAACTCAAAATTTGCGCAGTTCTGATGCTCGAAATGGATAACTAGAACGGCCTAGGGGAAAAGTGCGCATACGGTTGTAATCGGGCGAGTTTCTACTTTCAGATGCAACAGAAATTTTGCGGATCGGTCAATCCGTTCGCGAGATATGGCAGTTTGGATGTAAGAAACGCTTGAGAAACTCAAAATTTTCGCCGTTCTGATGCTCGAAACGAATAACTAGAACGGCCTAGGGGAAAAGTACGCATACCGTTGTAGTCGGGCGAGTTTCTACTTTCAGATGCAACAGAAATTTTGCGGATCGGTCAATCCGTTCGCGAGATATGGCAGCTTGGATGTAAGAAACGCTTGAGAAACTCAAAATTTTCGCAGTTCTGATGCTCGAAACGAGTAACTAGAACGGCCTAGGGGAAAAGTACGCATACCGTTGTAATCGGGCGAGTTTCTACTTTCAGGTGCAACAGCAATTTTGCGGATTGGTCAATCTGTTCGCGAGATATGGCAGTTTGGAGATAAGAAACGCCTGAGAAACTCAAAATTTTCGGAGTTCTGATGCTCGAAACGAATAACTAGAACGGGCTAGGGGAAAACTATACCTACCGTTGTAATCGGGCGAGTTTCTAGTTTCAGGTGCAACAGCAATTTTGCGGATTGGTCAATCTGTTCGCGAGATATGGCAGTTTGGAGACAAGAAACGCTTGTGAAACTCAAAATTTTCGCAGTTCTGATGCTCGAAACGAGTAACCAGAACGGCCTAGGGGAAAAGTACGCATACGCTTGTAATCTGGCGAGTTTCTACTTTCAGATGCAACAGAAATTTTGCGGATCGGTCAATCCGTTCGCGAGATATGGCAGTTTGGATGTAAGAAACGCTTGAGAAACTCAAAATTTTCGCAGTTCTGATGCTCGAAACGAGTAACTAGAACGGCCTAGGGGAAAAGTACGCATACCGTTGTAATCGGGCGAGTTTCTACTTTCAGGTGCAACAGCAATTTTGCGGATTGGTCAATCTGTTCGCGAGATATGGCAGTTTGGAGATAAGAAACGCCTGAGAAACTCAAAATTTTCGGAGTTCTGATGCTCGAAACGAATAACTAGAACGGGCTAGGGGAAAACTATACCTACCGTTGTAATCGGGCGAGTTTCTAGTTTCAGGTGCAACAGCAATTTTGCGGATTGGTCAATCTGTTCGCGAGATATGGCAGTTTGGAGACAAGAAACGCTTGTGAAACTCAAAATTTTCGCAGTTCTGATGCTCGAAACGAGTAACCAGAACGGCCTAGGGGAAAAGTACGCATACGCTTGTAATCTGGCGAGTTTCTACTTTCAGATGCAACAGAAATTTTGCGGATCGGTCAATCCGTTCGCGAGATATGGCAGTTTGGATGTAAGAAACGCTTGAGAAACTCAAAATTTGCGCAGTTCTGATGCTCGAAACGGATAACTAGAACGGCCTAGGGGAAAAGTGCGCATACCGTTGTAATCGGGCGAGTTTCTGCTTTCAGATGCAACAGAAATGTTGCGGATTTGTCAATCCGTTGGCGAGATATGGCAGTTTGGAGGTAAGAAACGCTTGAGAAACTAAAAATTTGCGCAGTTCTGATGCTCGAAATGGATAACTAGAACCGTCTAGGGGAAAAGTGCGCATACGGTTGTAATCGGGCGAGTTTCTACTTTCAGATGCAACAGAAATTTTGCGGATCGGTCAATCCATTCGCGAGATATGGCAGTTTGGATGTAAGAAACGCTTGAGAAACTCAAAATTTTCGCAGTTCTGATGCTCGAAACGAATAACTGGAACGGCCTAGGGGAAAACTACACATACCGTTGGAATCGGCCGCGTTTCTACTTTCAGATGCAACAGAAATTTTGCGGATTGGTCGATCCGTTCGCGATATGTGGCAGTTTGGAAGTAAGAAACGCTTGAGAAACTCAAAATTTTCGGAGTTCTGACGCTCGAAACGAATAACTAGAACGGCCTAGGGGAAAACTGTACCTACCGTTGTAATCGGGCGAGTTTCTACTTTCAGATGCAACAGAAATTTTGCGGATCGGTCAATCCGTTCGCGAGATATGGCAGTTTGGATGTAAGAAACGCTTGAGAAACTCAAAATTTTCGCCGTTCTGATGCTCGAAACGAATAACTAGAACGGCCTAGGGGAAAAGTACGCATACCGTTGTAGTCGGGCGAGTTTCTACTTTCAAATGCAACAGAAATTTTGCGGATCGGTCAATCCGTTCGCGAGATATGGCAGCTTGGATGTAAGAAACGCTTGAGAAACTCAAAATTTTCGCAGTTCTGATGCTCGAAACGAGTAACTAGAACGGCCTAGGGGAAAAGTACGCATACCGTTGTAATCGGGCGAGTTTCTACTTTCAGGTGCAACAGCAATTTTGCGGATTGGTCAATCTGTTCGCGAGATATGGCAGTTTGGAGATAAGAAACGCTTGAGAAACTCAAAATTTTCGGAGTTCTGATGCTCGAAACGAATAACTAGAACGGGCTAGGGGAAAACTATACCTACCGTTGTAATCGGGCGAGTTTCTAGTTTCAGGTGCAACAGCAATTTTGCGGATTGGTCAATCTGTTCGCGAGATATGGCAGTTTGGAGACAAGAAACGCTTGAGAAACTCAAAATTTTCGCAGTTCTGATGCTCGAAACGAGTAACCAGAACGGCCTAGGGGAAAAGTACGCATACGCTTGTAATCTGGCGAGTTTCTACTTTCAGATGCAACAGAAATTTTGCGGATCGGTCAATCCGTTCGCGAGATATGGCAGTTTGGATGTAAGAAACGCTTGAGAAACTCAAAATTTTCGCAGTTCTGATGTTCGAAACGAATAACTGGAACGGCCTAGGGGAAAACTACACATACCGTTGGAATCGGCCGCGTTTCTACTTTCAGATGCAACAGAAATTTTGCGGATTGGTCGATCCGTTCGCGATATGTGGCAGTTTGGAAGTAAGAAACGCTTGAGAAACTCAAAATTTTCGGAGTTCTGACGCTCGAAACGAATAACTAGAACGGCCTAGGGGAAAACTGTACCTACCGTTGTAATCGGGCGAGTTTCTACTTTCAGATGCAACAGAAATTTTGCGGATCGGTCAATCCGTTCGCGAGATATGGCAGTTTGGATGTAAGAAACGCTTGAGAAACTCAAAATTTTCGCCGTTCTGATGCTCGAAACGAATAACTAGAGCGGCCTAGGGGAAAAGTACGCATAGCGTTGTAGTCGGGCGAGTTTCTACTTTCAGATGCAACAGAAATTTTGCGGATCGGTCAATCCGTTCGCGAGATATCGCAGCTTGGATGTAAGAAACGCTTGAGAAACTCAAAATTTTCGCAGTTCTTATGCTCGAAACGAGTAACTAGAACGGCCTAGGGGAAAAGTACGCATACCGTTGTAATCGGGCGAGTTTCTACTTTCAGGTGCAACAGCAATTTTGCGGATTGGTCAATCTGTTCGCGAGATATGGCAGTTTGGAGATAAGAAACGCTTGAGAAACTCAAAATTTTCGGAGTTCTGATGCTCGAAACGAATAACTAGAACGGGCTAGGGGAAAACTATACCTACCGTTGTAATCGGGCGAGTTTCTACATTCAGGTGCAACAGCAATTTTGCGGATTGGTCAATCTGTTCGCGAGGTATGGCAGTTTGGAGACAAGAAACGCTTGAGAAACTCAAAATTTTCGCCGTTCTGATGCTCGAAACGAATAACTAGAGCGGCCTAGGGGAAAAGTACGCATAGCGTTGTAGTCGGGCGAGTTTCTACTTTCAGATGCAACAGAAATTTTGCGGATCGGTCAATCCGGTCGCGAGATATGGCAGTTTGGATGTAAGAAACGCTTGAGAAACTCAAAATTTTCGCAGTTATGATGCTCGAAACGAATAACTAGAACGGCCTAGGGGAAAAGTGCGCATACCGTTGTAATCGGGCGAGTTTCTACTTTCAGATGCAACAGAAATTTTGCGGATTGGTCAATCCGTTCGCGAGGTATGGCAGTTTGGAGGTAAGAAACGCTTGAGAAACTCAAAATTTGCGCAGTTCTGATGCTCGAAACGGATAACTAGAACGGCCTAGGGGAAAAGTGCGCATACGGATGTAATCGGGCGAGTTTCTACTTTCAGATGCAACTGAAATTTTGCGGATTGGTCAATCCGTTCGCGAGATATGGCAGTTTGGAGCTAAGAAACGCTTGAGAAACTCAAAATTTGCGCAGTTCTGATGCTCGAAACGGATAAGTAGAACGGCCTAGGGGAAAACTACACATGCCTTTGTTATCGGGCGAGTTTCTACTTTCAGATGCAACAGAAATTTTGCGGATTGGTCAATCCGTTCGCGAGATATGGCAGTTTGGAGGTAAGAAACGGTTGAGAAACTCAAAATTTGCGCAGTTCTGATGCTCGAAACGGATAACTAGAACGGCCTAGAGGAAAAGTGCGCATACGTTTGTAATCGGGCGAGTTTCTACTTTCAGATGCAACAGAAATTTTGCGGATTGGTCAATCCGTTCGCGAGATATCGCAGTTTGGAGGTAAGAAACGCTTGAGAAACTCAAAATTTTCGCCGTTCTGATGCTCGAAACGAATAACTAGAACGGCCTAGGGGAAAAGTGCGCATACCGTTGTAATCGGGCGAGTTTCTACTTTCAGATGCAACTGAAATTTTGCGGATTGGTCAATCCGTTCGCGAGATATGGCAGTTTGGAGACAAGAAACGCTTGAGAAACTCAAAATTTTCGCAGTTCTGATGCTCGAAACGAGTAACCAGAACGGCCTAGGGGAAAAGTGCGCATACCGTTGTAATCGGGCGAGTTTCTGCTTTCAGATGCAACAGAAATGTTGCGGATTTGTCAATCCGTTCCCGAGATATGGCAGTTTGGATGTAAGAATCGCTTGAGAAACTCAAAATTTTCGCAGTTCTGATGCTCGAAACGAATAACTAGAACGGCCTAGGGGAAAAGTGCGCATTCGGTTGTAATCGGGCGAGTTTCTACTTTCAGATGCAACAGAAATTTTGCGGATCGGTCAATCCGGTCGCGAGATATGGCAGTTTGGATGTAAGAAACGCTTGAGAAACTCAAAATTTTCGCAGTTATGATGCTCGAAACGAATAACTAGAACGGCCTAGGGGAAAAGTGCGCATACCGTTGTAATCGGGCGAGTTTCTACTTTCAGATGCAACAGAAATTTTGCGGATTGGTCAATCCGTTCGCGAGGTATGGCAGTTTGGAGGTAAGAAACGCTTGAGAAACTCAAAATTTGCGCAGTTCTGATGCTCGAAACGGATAACTAGAACGGCCTAGGGGAAAAGTGCGCATACGGATGTAATCGGGCGAGTTTCTACTTTCAGATGCAACTGAAATTTTGCGGATTGGTCAATCCGTTCGCGAGATATGGCAGTTTGGAGCTAAGAAACGCTTGAGAAACTCAAAATTTGCGCAGTTCTGATGCTCGAAACGGATAACTAGAACGGCCTAGGGGAAAAGTGCGCATACGGTTGTAATCGGGCGAGTTTCAACTTTCAGATGCAACAGAAATTTTGCGGATCGGTCAATCCGTTCGCGAGATATGGCAGTTTGGGTGTAAGAAACGCTTGAGAAACTCAAAATTTACGCAGTTCTGATGCTCGAAACGAATAACTGGAACGGCCTAGGGGAAAACTACACATGCCTTTGTTATCGGGCGAGTTTCTACTTTCAGATGCAACAGAAATTTTGCGGATTGGTCAATCCGTTCGCGAGATATGGCAGTTTGGAGGTAAGAAACGGTTGAGAAACTCAAAATTTGCGCAGTTCTGATGCTCGAAACGGATAACTAGAACGGCCTAGAGGAAAAGTGCGCATACGTTTGTAATCGGGCGAGTTTCTACTTTCAGATGCAACAGAAATTTTGCGGATTGGTCAATCCGTTCGCGAGATATCGCAGTTTGGAGGTAAGAAACGCTTGAGAAACTCAAAATTTTCGCCGTTCTGATGCTCGAAACGAATAACTAGAACGGCCTAGGGGAAAAGTGCGCATACCGTTGTAATCGGGCGAGTTTCTACTTTCAGATGCAACTGAAATTTTGCGGATTGGTCAATCCGTTCGCGAGATATGGCAGTTTGGAGACAAGAAACGCTTGAGAAACTCAAAATTTTCGCAGTTCTGATGCTCGAAACGAGTAACCAGAACGGCCTAGGGGAAAAGTGCGCATACCGTTGTAATCGGGCGAGTTTCTGCTTTCAGATGCAACAGAAATGTTGCGGATTTGTCAATCCGTTGGCGAGATATGGCAGTTTGGAGGTAAGAAACGCTTGAGAAACTCAAAATTAGCGCAGTTCTGATGCTCGAAACGAATAACTAGAACGGCCTAGGGGAAAAGTGCGCATACCGTTGTAATCGGGCGAGTTTCTACTTTCAGATGCAACAGAAATTTTGCGGATCGGTCAATCCGTTCGCGAGATATGGCAGTTTGGATGTAAGAAACGCTTGAGAAACTCAAAATTTTCGCAGTAATAATGCTCGAAACGAATAACTAGAACGGCCTAGGGGAAAAGTGCGCATACCGTTGTAATCGGGCGAGTTTCTACTTTCAGATGCAACAGAAATTTTGCGGATTGGTCAATCCGTTCGCGAGGTATGGCAGTTTGGAGGTAAGAAACGCTTGACAAACTCAAAATTTGCGCAGTTCTGATGCTCGAAACGGATAACTAGAACGGCCTAGGTGAAAAGTGCGCATACGGATGTAATCGGGCGAGTTTCTACTTTCAGATGCAACTGAAATTTTGCGGGTTGGTCAATCCGTTCGCGAGATATGGCAGTTTGGAGCTAAGAAACGCTTGAGAAACTCAAAATTTGCGCAGTTCTGATGCACGAAACGGATAACTAGAACGGCCTAGGGGAAAAGTGCGCATACGGTTGTAATCGGGCGAGTTTCAACTTTCAGATGCAACAGAAATTTTGCGGATCGGTCAATCCGTTCGCGAGATATGGCAGTTTGGGTGTAAGAAACGCTTGAGAAACTCAAAATTTCCGCAGTTCTGATGTTCGAAACGAATAACTGGAACGGGCTAGGGGAAAACTACACATGCCTTTGTTATCGGGCGAGTTTCTACTTTCAGATGCAACAGAAATTTTGCGGATCGGTCAATCCGTTCGCGAGATATGGCAGTTTGGATGTAAGAAACGCTTGAGAAACTCAAAATTTTCGCAGTAATAATGCTCGAAACGAATAACTAGAACGGCCTAGGGGAAAAGTGCGCATACCGTTGTAATCGGGCGAGTTTCTACTTTCAGATGCAACAGAAATTTTGCGGATTGGTCAATCCGTTCGCGAGGTATGGCAGTTTGGAGGTAAGAAACGCTTGACAAACTCAAAATTTGCGCAGTTCTGATGCTCGAAACGGATAACTAGAACGGCCTAGGTGAAAAGTGCGCATACGGATGTAATCGGGCGAGTTTCTACTTTCAGATGCAACTGAAATTTTGCGGGTTGGTCAATCCGTTCGCGAGATATGGCAGTTTGGAGCTAAGAAACGCTTGAGAAACTCAAAATTTGCGCAGTTCTGATGCACGAAACGGATAACTAGAACGGCCTAGGGGAAAAGTGCGCATACGGTTGTAATCGGGCGAGTTTCAACTTTCAGATGCAACAGAAATTTTGCGGATCGGTCAATCCGTTCGCGAGATATGGCAGTTTGGGTGTAAGAAACGCTTGAGAAACTCAAAATTTCCGCAGTTCTGATGTTCGAAACGAATAACTGGAACGGGCTAGGGGAAAACTACACATGCCTTTGTTATCGGGCGAGTTTCTACTTTCAGATGCAACAGAAATTTTGCGGATTGGTCAATCCGTTGGCGAGATATGGCAGTTTGGAGGTAAGAAACGCTTGAGAAACACAAAATTTGCGCAGTTCTGATGCTCGAAACGGATAACTAGAACGGCCTAGGGGAAAAGTGCGCATACGGTTGTAATCGGGCGAGTTTCTACTTTCAGATGCAACTGAAATTTTGCGGATTGGTCAATCCGTTCGCGAGATATGGCAGTTTGGAGACAAGAAACGCTTGAGAAACTCAAAATTTTCGCAGTTCTGATGCTCGAAACGAGTAACCGGAACGGCCTAGGGGAAAAGTGCGCATACCGTTGTAATCGGGCGAGTTTCTGCTTTCAGATGCAACAGAAATGTTGCGGATTTGTCAATCCGTTGGCGAGATATGGCAGTTTGGAGGTAAGAAACGCTTGAGAAACTCAAAATTTGCGCAGTTCTGATGCTCGAAATGGATAACTAGAACGGCCTAGGGGAAAAGTGCGCATTCGGTTGTAATCGGGCGAGTTTCTACTTTCAGATGCAACAGAAATTTTGCGGATCGGTCAATCCGGTCGCGAGATATGGCAGTTTGGATGTAAGAAACGCTTGAGAAACTCAAAATTTTCGCAGTTATGATGCTCGAAACGAATAACTAGAACAGCCTAGGGGAGAAGTGCGCATACCGTTGTAATCGGGCGAGTTTCTACTTTCAGATGCAACAGAAATTTTGCGGATTGGTCAATCCGTTCGCGAGGTATGGCAGTTTGGAGGTAAGAAACGCTTGAGAAACTCAAAATTTGCGCAGTTCTGATGCTCGAAACGGATAACTAGAACGGCCTAGGGGAAAAGTGCGCATACGGATGTAATCGGGCGAGTTTCTACTTTCAGATGCAACTGAAATTTTGCGGATTGGTCAATCCGTTCGCGAGATATGGCAGTTTGGAGCTAAGAAACGCTTGAGAAACTCAAAATTTGCGCAGTTCTGATGCTCGAAACGGATAACTAGAACGGCCTAGGGGAAAAGTGCGCATACGGTTGTAATCGGGCGAGTTTCAACTTTCAGATGCAACAGAAATTTTGCGGATCGGTCAATCCGTTCGCGAGATATGGCAGTTTGGGTGTAAGAAACGCTTGAGAAACTCAAAATTTACGCAGTTCTGATGCTCGAAACGAATAACTGGAACGGCCTAGGGGAAAACTACACATGCCTTTGTTATCGGGCGAGTTTCTACTTTCAGATGCAACAGAAATTTTGCGGATTGGTCAATCCGTTCGCGAGATATGGCAGTTTGGAGGTAAGAAACGGTTGAGAAACTCAAAATTTGCGCAGTTCTGATGCTCGAAACGGATAACTAGAACGGCCTAGAGGAAAAGTGCGCATACGTTTGTAATCGGGCGAGTCTCTACTTTCAGATGCAACAGAAATTTTGCGGATTGGTCAATCCGTTCGCGAGATATCGCAGTTTGGAGGTAAGAAACGCTTGAGAAACTCAAAATTTTCGCCGTTCTGATGCTCGAAACGAATAACTAGAACGGCCTAGGGGAAAAGTGCGCATACGGATGTAATCGGGCGAGTTTCTACTTTCAGATGCAACTGAAATTTTGCGGATTGGTCAATCCGTTCGCGAGATATGGCAGTTTGGAGCTAAGAAACGCTTGAGAAACTCAAAATTTGCGCAGTTCTGATGCTCGAAACGGATAACTAGAACGGCCTAGGGGAAAAGTGCGCATACGGTTGTAATCGGGCGAGTTTCAACTTTCAGATGCAACAGAAATTTTGCGGATTGGTCAATCCGTTGGCGAGATATGGCAGTTTGGAGGTAAGAAACGCTTGAGAAACACAAAATTTGCGCAGTTCTGATGCTCGAAACGGATAACTAGAACGGCCTAGGGGAAAAGTGCGCATACGGTTGTAATCGGGCGAGTTTCTACTTTCAGATGCAACTGAAATTTTGCGGATTGGTCAATCCGTTCGCGAGATATGGCAGTTTGGAGACAAGAAACGCTTGAGAAACTCAAAATTTTCGCAGTTCTGATGCTCGAAACGAGTAACCGGAACGGCCTAGGGGAAAAGTGCGCATACCGTTGTAATCGGGCGAGTTTCTGCTTTCAGATGCAACAGAAATGTTGCGGATTTGTCAATCCGTTGGCGAGATATGGCAGTTTGGAGGTAAGAAACGCTTGAGAAACTCAAAATTTGCGCAGTTCTGATGCTCGAAATGGATAACTAGAACGGCCTAGGGGAAAAGTGCGCATTCGGTTGTAATCGGGCGAGTTTCTACTTTCAGATGCAACAGAAATTTTGCGGATCGGTCAATCCGGTCGCGAGATATGGCAGTTTGGATGTAAGAAACGCTTGAGAAACTCAAAATTTTCGCAGTTATGATGCTCGAAACGAATAACTAGAACGGCCTAGGGGAGAAGTGCGCATACCGTTGTAATCGGGCGAGTTTCTACTTTCAGATGCAACAGAAATTTTGCGGATTGGTCAATCCGTTCGCGAGGTATGGCAGTTTGGAGGTAAGAAACGCTTGAGAAACTCAAAATTTGCGCAGTTCTGATGCTCGAAACGGATAACTAGAACGGCCTAGGGGAAAAGTGCGCATACGGATGTAATCGGGCGAGTTTCTACTTTCAGATGCAACTGAAATTTTGCGGATTGGTCAATCCGTTCGCGAGATATGGCAGTTTGGAGCTAAGAAACGCTTGAGAAACTCAAAATTTGCGCAGTTCTGATGCTCGAAACGGATAACTAGAACGGCCTAGGGGAAAAGTGCGCATACGGTTGTAATCGGGCGAGTTTCAACTTTCAGATGCAACAGAAATTTTGCGGATCGGTCAATCCGTTCGCGAGATATGGCAGTTTGGGTGTAAGAAACGCTTGAGAAACTCAAAATTTACGCAGTTCTGATGCTCGAAACGAATAACTGGAACGGCCTAGGGGAAAACTACACATGCCTTTGTTATCGGGCGAGTTTCTACTTTCAGATGCAACAGAAATTTTGCGGATTGGTCAATCCGTTCGCGAGATATGGCAGTTTGGAGGTAAGAAACGGTTGAGAAACTCAAAATTTGCGCAGTTCTGATGCTCGAAACGGATAACTAGAACGGCCTAGAGGAAAAGTGCGCATACGTTTGTAATCGGGCGAGTCTCTACTTTCAGATGCAACAGAAATTTTGCGGATTGGTCAATCCGTTCGCGAGATATCGCAGTTTGGAGGTAAGAAACGCTTGAGAAACTCAAAATTTTCGCCGTTCTGATGCTCGAAACGAATAACTAGAACGGCCTAGGGGAAAAGTGCGCATACCGTTGTAATCGGGCTAGTTTCTACTTTCAGATGCAACTGAAATTTTGCGGATTGGTCAATCCGTTCGCGAGATATGGCAGTTTGGAGACAAGAAACGCTTGAGAAACTCAAAATTTTCGCAGTTCTGATGCTCGAAACGAGTAACCAGAACGGCCTAGGGGAAAAGTGCGCATACCGTTGTAATCGGGCGAGTTTCTGCTTTCAGATGCAACAGAAATGTTGCGGATTTGTCAATCCGTTGGCGAGATATGGCAGTTTGGAGGTAAGAAACGCTTGAGAAACTCAAAATTTGCGCAGTTCTGATGCTCGAAATGGATAACTAGAACGGCCTAGGGGAAAAGTGCGCATTCGGTTGTAATCGGGCGTGTTTCTACTTTCAGATGCAACAGAAATTTTGCGGATCGGTCAATCCGGTCGCGAGATATGGCTGTTTGGATGTAAGAAACGCTTGAGAAACTCAAAATTTTCGCAGTTATGATGCTCGAAACGAATAACTAGAACGGCCTAGGGGAAAAGTGCGCATACCGTTGTAATCCGGCGAGTTTCTACTTTCAGATGCAACAGAAATTTTGCGGATTGGTCAATCCGTTCGCGAGGTATGGCAGTTTGGAGGTAAGAAACGCTTGAGAAACTCAAAATTTGCGCAGTTCTGATGCTCGAAACGGATAACTAGAACGGCCTAGGGGAAAAGTGCGCATACGGATGTAATCGGGCGAGTTTCTACTTTCAGATGCAACTGAAATTTTGCGGATTGGTCAATCCGTTCGCGAGATATGGCAGTTTGGAGCTAAGAAACGCTTGAGAAACTCAAAATTTGCGCAGTTCTGATGCTCGAAACGGATAACTAGAACGGCCTAGGGGAAAAGTGCGCATACGGTTGTAATCGGGCGAGTTTCAACTTTCAGATGCAACAGAAATTTTGCGGATCGGTCAATCCGTTCGCGAGATATGGCAGTTTGGGTGTAAGAAACGCTTGAGAAACTCAAAATTTACGCAGTTCTGATGCTCGAAACGAATAACTGGAACGGCCTAGGGGAAAACTACACATGCCTTTGTTATCGGGCGAGTTTCTACTTTCAGATGCAACAGAAATTTTGCGGATTGGTCAATCCGTTCGCGAGATATGGCAGTTTGGAGGTAAGAAACGCTTGAGAAACTCAAAATTTTCGCCGTTCTGATGCTCGAAACGAATAACTAGAACGGCCTAGGGGAAAAGTGCGCATACCGTTGTAATCGGGCGAGTTTCTACTTTCAGATGCAACAGAAATTTTGCGGATCGGTCAATCCGTTCGCGAGATATGGCAGTTTGGATGTAAGAAACGCTTGAGAAACTCAAAATTTTCGCAGTTATGATGCTCGAAACGAATAACTAGAACGGCCTAGGGGAAAAGTGCGCATACCGTTGTAATCGGGCGAGTTTCTACTTTCAGATGCAACAGAAATTTTGCGGATTGGTCAATCCGTTCGCGAGGTATGGCAGTTTGGAGGTAAGAAACGCTTGAGAAACTCAAAATTTGCGCAGTTCTGATGCTCGAAACGGATAACTAGAACGGCCTAGGGGAAAAGTGCGCATACGGATGTAATCGGGCGAGTTTCTACTTTCAGATGCAACTGAAATTTTGCGGGTTGGTCAATCCGTTCGCGAGATATGGCAGTTTGGAGCTAAGAAACGCTTGAGAAACTCAAAATTTGCGCAGTTCTGATGCTCGAAACGGATAACTAGAACGGCCTAGGGGAAAAGTGCGCATACGGTTGTAATCGGGCGAGTTTCAACTTTCAGATGCAACAGAAATTTTGCGGATCGGTCAATCCGTTCGCGAGATATGGCAGTTTGGGTGCAAGAAACGCTTGAGAAACTCAAAATTTACGCAGTTCTGATGTTCGAAACGAATAACTGGAACGGCCTAGGGGAAAGCTACACATGCCTTTGTTATCGGGCGAGTTTCTACTTTCAGATGCAACAGAAATTTTGCGGATTGGTCAATCCGTTCGCGAGATATGGCAGTTTGGAGGTAAGAAACGCTTGAGAAACTCAAAATTGGCGCAGTTCTGATGCTCGAAACGGATAACTAGAACGGCCTAGGGGAAAAGTGCGCATACGGATGTAATCGGGCGAGTTTCTACTTTCAGATGCAACTGAAATTTTGCGGGTTGGTCAATCCGTTCGCGAGATATGGCAGTTTGGGTTTAAAAAACGCTTGAGAAACTCAAAATTTACGCAGTTCTGATGTTCGAAACGAATAACTGGAACGGCCTAGGGGAAAGCTACACATGCCTTTGTTATCGGGCGAGTTTCTACTTTCAGATGCAACAGAAATTTTGCGGATTGGTCAATCCGTTCGCGAGATATGGCAGTTTGGAGGTAAGAAACGCTTGAGAAACTCAAAATTTGCGCAGTTCTGATGCTCGAAACGGATAACTAGAACGGCCTAGGGGAAAAGTGCGCATACCGTTGTAATCGGGCGAGTTTCTGCTTTCAGATGCAACAGAAATGTTGCGGATTGGTCAATCCGTTGGCGAGATATGGCAGTTTGGAGGTAAGAAACGCTTGAGAAACACAAAATTTGCGCAGTTCTGATGCTCGAAACGGATAACTAGAACGGCCTAGGGGAAAAGTGCGCATACGGTTGTAATCGGGCGAGTTTCTACTTTCAGATGCAACTGAAATTTTGCGGATTGGTCAATCCGTTCGCGAGATATGGCAGTTTGGAGACAAGAAACGCTTGAGAAACTCAAAATTTTCGCAGTTCTGATGCTCGAAACGAGTAACCAGAACGGCCTAGGGGAAAAGTGCGCATACCGTTGTAATCGGGCGAGTTTCTACTTTCAGATGCAACAGAAATTTTGCGGATTGGTCAATCCTTTCGCGAGGTATGGCAGTTTGGAGGTAAGAAACGCTTGAGAAACTCAAAATTTTCGCAGTTCTGATGCTCGAAACGAATAACTAGAACCGACTAGGGGAAAAGTGCGCATACGGTTGTAATCGGGCGAGTTTCTACTTTCAGATGCAACTGAAATTTTGCGGATTGGTCAATCCGTTCGCGAGATATGGCAGTTTGGATGTAAGAAACGCTTGAGAAACTCAAAATTTACGCAGTTCTGATGCTCGAAACGAATAACTGGAACGGCCTAGGGTAAAACTACACATGCCTTTGTTATCGGGCGAGTTTCTACCTTCAGATGCAACAGAAATTTTGCGAATTGGTCAATCCGTTCGCGAGATATGGCAGTTTGGAGGTAAGAAACGGTTGAGAAACTCAAAATTTGCGCAGTTCTGATGCTCGAAACGGATAACTAGAACGGCCTAGGGGAAAAGTGCGCATACCGTTGTAATCGGGCGAGTTTCTACTTTCAGATGCAACAGAAATTTTGCGGATTGGTTAATCCGTTCGCGAGATATGGCAGTTTGGAGGTAAGAAACGCTTGAGAAACTCAAAATTTTCGCAGTTCTGATGCTCGAAACGAATAACTAGAACGGCCTAGGGGAAAAGTGCGCATACCGTTGTAATCGGGCGAGTTTCTGCTTTCAGATGCAACAGAAATGTTGCGGATTTGTCAATCCGTTGGCGAGATATGGCAGTTTGGAGGTAAGAAACGCTTGAGAAACTCAAAATTTGCGCAGTTCTGATGCTCGAAATGGATAACTAGAACGGCCTAGGGGAAAAGTGCGCATACGGTTGTAATCGGGCGTGTTTCTACTTTCAGATGCAACAGAAATTTTGCGGATTGATCAATCTGTTCGCGAGATATGGCAGTTTGGAGAAAAGAAACGCTTGAGAAACTCAAAATTTTCGCAGTTCTGATGCTCGAAACGAGTAACTAGAACGGCCTAGGGGAAAAGTACGCATACCGTTGTAATCGGGCGAGTTTCTACTTTCAGATGCAACAGAAATTTTGCTGATTGGTCAATCCGTTCGCGAGATATGGCAGATTGGAGGTAAGAAACGCTTGAGAAACTCAAAATTTTCGCCGTTCTGATGCTCGAAACGAATAACTAGAACGGCCTAGGGGAAAAGTGCGCATACCGTTGTAATCGGGCGAGTTTCTGCTTTCAGATGCAACAGAAATGTTGCGGATTGGTCAATCCGTTGGCGAGATATGGCAGTTTGGAGGTAAGAAACGCTTGAGAAACACAAAATTTGCGCAGTTCTGATGCTCGAAACGGATAACTAGAACGGCCTAGGGGAAAAGTGCGCATAC
Organism: Ptiloglossa arizonensis; assembly: GCF_051014685.1. Taxonomy (NCBI): domain Eukaryota; kingdom Metazoa; phylum Arthropoda; class Insecta; order Hymenoptera; family Colletidae; genus Ptiloglossa; species Ptiloglossa arizonensis. The sequence goes on along the minus strand of NW_027478690.1, from coordinate 634,463 downwards.
CGTTGTAATCGGGCGAGTTTCTACTTTCAGATGCAACAGAAATTTTGCGGATTGGTCAATCCGTTCGCGAGGTATGGCAGTTTGGAGGTAAGAAACGCTTGAGAAACTCAAAATTTGCGCAGTTCTGATGCTCGAAACGGATAACTAGAACGGCCTAGGGGAAAAGTGCGCATACGGATGTAATCGGGCGAGTTTCTACTTTCAGATGCAACTGAAATTTTGCGGGTTGGTCAATCCGTTCGCGAGATATGGCAGTTTGGAGCTAAGAAACGCTTGAGAAACTCAAAATTTGCGCAGTTCTGATGCTCGAAACGGATAACTAGAACGGCCTAGGGGAAAAGTGCGCATACGGTTGTAATCGGGCGAGTTTCAACTTTCAGATGCAACAGAAATTTTGCGGATCGGTCAATCCGTTCGCGAGATATGGCAGTTTGGGTGTAAGAAACGCTTGAGAAACTCAAAATTTACGCAGTTCTGATGTTCGAAACGAATAACTGGAACGGCCTAGGGGAAAGCTACACATGCCTTTGTTATCGGGCGAGTTTCTACTTTCAGATGCAACAGAAATTTTGCGGATTGGTCAATCCGTTCGCGAGATATGGCAGTTTGGAGGTAAGAAACGCTTGAGAAACTCAAAATTTGCGCAGTTCTGATGCTCGAAACGGATAACTAGAACGGCCTAGGGGAAAAGTGCGCATACGGATGTAATCGGGCGAGTTTCTACTTTCAGATGCAACTGAAATTTTGCGGGTTGGTCAATCCGTTCGCGAGATATGGCAGTTTGGGTTTAAAAAACGCTTGAGAAACTCAAAATTTACGCAGTTCTGATGTTCGAAACGAATAACTGGAACGGCCTAGGGGAAAGCTACACATGCCTTTGTTATCGGGCGAGTTTCTACTTTCAGATGCAACAGAAATTTTGCGGATTGGTCAATCCGTTCGCGAGATATGGCAGTTTGGAGACAAGAAACGCTTGAGAAACTCAAAATTTTCGCAGTTCTGATGCTCGAAACGAGTAACCAGAACGGCCTAGGGGAAAAGTGCGCATACCGTTGTAATCGGGCGAGTTTCTACTTTCAGATGCAACAGAAATTTTGCGGATTGGTCAATCCTTTCGCGAGGTATGGCAGTTTGGAGGTAAGAAACGCTTGAGAAACTCAAAATTTTCGCAGTTCTGATGCTCGAAACGAATAACTAGAACCGACTAGGGGAAAAGTGCGCATACGGTTGTAATCGGGCGAGTTTCTACTTTCAGATGCAACTGAAATTTTGCGGATTGGTCAATCCGTTCGCGAGATATGGCAGTTTGGATGTAAGAAACGCTTGAGAAACTCAAAATTTACGCAGTTCTGAAGCTCGAAACGAATAACTGGAACGGCCTAGGGTAAAACTACACATGCCTTTGTTATCGGGCGAGTTTCTACCTTCAGATGCAACAGAAATTTTGCGGATTGGTCAATCCGTTCGCGAGATATGGCAGTTTGGAGGTAAGAAACGGTTGAGAAACTCAAAATTTGCGCAGTTCTGATGCTCGAAACGGATAACTAGAACGGCCTAGGGGAAAAGTGCGCATACCGTTGTAATCGGGCGAGTTTCTACTTTCAGATGCAACAGAAATTTTGCGGATTGGTTAATCCGTTCGCGAGATATGGCAGTTTGGAGGTAAGAAACGCTTGAGAAACTCAAAATTTTCGCAGTTCTGATGCTCGAAACGAATAACTAGAACGGCCTAGGGGAAAAGTGCGCATACCGTTGTAATCGGGCGAGTTTCTGCTTTCAGATGCAACAGAAATGTTGCGGATTTGTCAATCCGTTGGCGAGATATGGCAGTTTGGAGGTAAGAAACGCTTGAGAAACTCAAAATTTGCGCAGTTCTGATGCTCGAAATGGATAACTAGAACGGCCTAGGGGAAAAGTGCGCATACGGTTGTAATCGGGCGTGTTTCTACTTTCAGATGCAACAGAAATTTTGCGGATTGATCAATCTGTTCGCGAGATATGGCAGTTTGGAGAAAAGAAACGCTTGAGAAACTCAAAATTTTCGCAGTTCTGATGCTCGAAACGAGTAACTAGAACGGCCTAGGGGAAAAGTACGCATACCGTTGTAATCGGGCGAGTTTCTACTTTCAGATGCAACAGAAATTTTGCTGATTGGTCAATCCGTTCGCGAGATATGGCAGATTGGAGGTAAGAAACGCTTGAGAAACTCAAAATTTTCGCCGTTCTGATGCTCGAAACGAATAACTAGAACGGCCTAGGGGAAAAGTGCGCATACCGTTGTAATCGGGCGAGTTTCTGCTTTCAGATGCATCAGAAGTGTTGCGGATTGGTCAATCCGTTGGCGAGATATGGCAGTTTGGAGGTAAGAAACGCTTGAGAAACTCAAAATTTTCGCAGTTATGATGCTCGAAACGAATAACTAGAACGGCCTAGGGGAAAAGTACGCATACCGTTGTAATCGGGCGAGTTTCTGCTTTCAGATGCAACAGAAATGTTGCGGATTTGTCAATCCGTTGGCGAGATATGGCAGTTTGGAGGTAAGAAACGCTTGAGAAACTCAAAATTTGCGCAGTTCTGATGCTCGAAAGGGATAACTAGAACGGCCTAGGGGAAAAGTGCGCATACGGTTGTAATCGGGCGAGTTTCTACTTTCATATGCAACAGAAATTTTGCGGATCGGTCAATCCGTTCGCGAGATATGGCAGTTTGGAGGTAAGAAACGCTTGAGAAACTCAAAATTTTCGCCGTTCTGATGTTCGAAACGAATAACTAGAACGGCCTAGGGGAAAAGTACGCATACCGTTGTAATCGGGCGAGTTTCTACTTTCAGATGCAACAGAAATTTTGCGGATCGGTCAATCCGTTCCCGAGATATGGCAGTTTGGATGTAAGAAACGCTTGAGAAACTCAAAATTTTCGCAGTTATGATGCTCGAAACGAATAACTAGAACGGCCTAGGGGAAAAGTGCGCATACCGTTGTAATCGGGCGAGTTTCTACTTTCAGATGCAACAGAAATTTTGCGGATTGGTCAATCCGTTCGCGAGGTATGGCAGTTTGGAGGTAAGAAACGCTTGAGAAACTCAAAATTTTCGCAGTTCTGATGCTCGAAACGAATAACTAGAACCGACTAGGGGAAAAGTGCGCATACGGTTGTAATCGGGCGAGTTTCTACTTTCAGATGCAACTGAAATTTTGCGGATTGGTCAATCCGTTCGCGAGATTTGGCAGTTTGGAGCTAAGAAACGCTTGAGAAACTCAAAATTTGCGCAGTTCTGATGCTCGAAACGGATAACTAGAACGGCCTAGGGGAAAAGTGCGCATACGGTTGTAATCGGGCGAGTTTCTACTTTCAGATGCAACAGAAATTTTGCGGATCGGTCAATCCGTTCGCGAGATATGGCAGTTTGGATGTAAGAAACGCTTGAGAAACTCAAAATTTACGCAGTTCTGATGCTCGAAACGAATAACTGGAACGGCCTAGGGTAAAACTACACATGCCTTTGTTATCGGGCGAGTTTCTACCTTCAGATGCAACAGAAATTTTGCGGATTGGTCAATCCGTTCGCGAGATATGGCAGTTTGGAGGTAAGAAACGGTTGAGAAACTCAAAATTTGCGCAGTTCTGATGCTCGAAACGGATAACTAGAACGGCCTAGGGGAAAAGTGCGCATACCGTTGTAATCGGGCGAGTTTCTACTTTCAGATGCAACAGAAATTTTGCGGATTGGTCAATCCGTTCGCGAGGTATGGCAGTTTGGAGGTAAGAAACGCTTGAGAAACTCAAAATTTTCGCAGTTCTGATGCTCGAAACGAATAACTAGAACCGACTAGGGGAAAAGTGCGCATACGGTTGTAATCGGGCGAGTTTCTACTTTCAGATGCAACTGAAATTTTGCGGATTGGTCAATCCGTTCGCGTGATTTGGCAGTTTGGAGCTAAGAAACGCTTGAGAAACTCAAAATTTGCGCAGTTCTGATGCTCGAAACGGATAACTAGAACGGCCTAGGGGAAAAGTGCGCATACGGTTGTAATCGGGCGAGTTTCTACTTTCAGATGCAACAGAAATTTTGCGGATCGGTCAATCCGTTCGCGAGATATGGCAGTTTGGATGTAAGAAACGCTTGAGAAACTCAAAATTTACGCAGTTCTGATGCTCGAAACGAATAACTGGAACGGCCTAGGGTAAAACTACACATGCCTTTGTTATCGGGCGAGTTTCTACCTTCAGATGCAACAGAAATTTTGCGGATTGGTCAATCCGTTCGCGAGATATGGCAGTTTGGAGGTAAGAAACGGTTGAGAAACTCAAAATTTGCGCAGTTCTGATGCTCGAAACGAATAACTAGAACGGCCTAGGGGAAAAGTGCGCATACCGCTGTAATCGGGCGAGTTTCTGCTTTCAGATGCAACAGAAAAGTTGCGGATTTGTCAATCCGTTGGCGAGATATGGCAGTTTGGAGGTAAGAAACGCTTGAGAAACTCAAAATTTGCGCAGTTCTGATGCTCGAAATGGATAACTAGAACGGCCTAGGGGAAAAGTGCGCATACGGTTGTAATCGGGCGTGTTTCTACTTTCAGATGCAACAGAAATTTTGCAGATTGATCAATCTGTTCGCGAGATATGGCAGTTTGGAGAAAAGAAACGCTTGAGAAACTCAAAATTTTCGCAGTTCTGATGCTCGAAACGAGTAACTAGAACGGCCTAGGGGAAAAGTACGCATACCGTTGTAATCGGGCGAGTTTCTACTTTCAGATGCAACAGAAATTTTGCTGATTGGTCAATCCGTTCGCGAGATATGGCAGATTGGAGGTAAGAAACGCTTGAGAAACTCAAAATTTTCGCCGTTCTGATGCTCGAAACGAATAACTAGAACGGCCTGGGGGAAAACTACGCCTACCGTTGTAATCGGGCGAGTTTCTACTTTCAGATGCAACAGAAATTTTGCGGTTTGGTCAATCCGTTCGCGAGATATGGCAGTTTGGAGGTAAGAAACGCTTGAGAAACTCAAAATTTTCGCAGTTCTGATGCTCGAAACGAATAACTAGAACGGCCTAGGGGAAAAGTACGCATACCGTTGTAATCGGGCGGGTTTCTACTTTCAGATGCAACAGAAATTTTGCGGATCGGTCAATCCGTTCGCGAGATATGGCAGTTGGGATGTAAGTAACGCTTGAGAAACTCAATATTTTCGCAGTTCTGATGCTCGAAACGAATAACTAGAACGGCCTAGGGGAAAAGTGCGCATACCGTTGTAATCGGGCGAGTTTCTGCTTTCAGATGCATCAGAAGTGTTGCGGATTGGTCAATCCGTTGGCGAGATATGGCAGTTTGGAGGTAAGAAACGCTTGAGAAACTCAAAATTTTCGCAGTTATGATGCTCGAAACGAATAACTAGAACGGCCTAGGGGAAAAGTGCGCATACCGTTGTAATCGGGCGAGTTTCTGCTTTCAGATGCAACAGAAATGTTGCGGATTTGTCAATCCGTTGGCGAGATATGGCAGTTTGGATGTAAGAAACGCTTGAGAAACTCAAAATTTTCGCAGTTATGATGCTCGAAACGAATAACTAGAACGGCCTAGGGGAAAAGTGCGCATACCGTTGTAATCGGGCGAGTTTCTACTTTCAGATGCAACAGAAATTTTGCGGATTGGTCAATCCGTTCGCGAGGTATGGCAGTTTGGAGGTAAGAAACGCTTGAGAAACTCAAAATTTTCGCCGTTCTGATGCTCGAAACGAATAACTAGAACGGCCTAGGGGAAAAGTACGCATACCGTTGTAATCGGGCGAGTTCCTACTTTCAGATGCAACAGAAATTTTGCGGAGCGGTCAATCCGTTCCCGAGATATGGCAGTTTGGATGTAAGAAACGCTTGAGAAACTCAAAATTTTCGCAGTTCTGATGCTCGAAACGAATAACTAGAACGGCCTAGGGGAAAAGTGCGCATACCGTTGTAATCGGGCGAGTTTCTGCTTTCAGATGCAACAGAAATGTTGCGGATGTGTCAATCCGTTGGCGAGATATGGCAGTTTGGAGGTAAGAAACGCTTGAGAAACTCAAAATTTGCGCAGTTCTGATGCTCGAAAGGGATAACTAGAACGGCCTAGGGGAAAAGTGCGCATACGGTTGTAATCGGGCGAGTTTCTACTTTCAGATGCAACAGAAATTTTGCGGATCGGTCAATCCGTTCGCGAGATATGGCAGTTTGGATGTAAGAAACGCTTGAGAAACTCAAAATTTTCGCAGTTATGATGCTCGAAACGAATAACTAGAACGGCCTAGGGGAAAAGTGCGCATACCGTTGTAATCGGGCGAGTTTCTACTTTCAGATGCAACAGAAATTTTGCGGATTGGTCAATCCGTTCGCGAGGTATGGCAGTTTGGAGGTAAGAAACGCTTGAGAAACTCAAAATTTTCGCAGTTCTGATGCTTGAAACGAATAACTAGAACCGACTAGGGGAAAAGTGCGCATACGGTTGTAATCGGGCGAGTTTCTACTTTCAGATGCAACAGAAATTTTGCGGATCGGTCAATCCGTTCGCGAGATATGGCAGTTTGGATGTAAGAAACGCTTGAGAAACTCAAAATTTTCGCAGTTATGATGCTCGAAACGAATAACTAGAACGGCCTAGGGGAAAAGTGCGCATACCGTTGTATTCGGCCAATTTCTACTTTCAGATGCAACAGAAATTTTGCGGATTGGTCAATCCGTTCGCGAGGTATGGCAGTTTGGAGGTAAGAAACGCTTGAGAAACTCAAAATTTTCGCAGTTCTGATGCTCTAAACGAATAACTAGAACCGACTAGGGGAAAAGTGCGCATACCGTTGTAATCGAGCGAGTTTCTACTTTCTGACGCAACAGAAATTTTGCGGATTGGTCAATCCGTTCGCGAGATATGGCAGTTTGGATGTAAGAAACGCTTGAGAAACCCAAAATTTACGCAGTTCTGATGCTCGAAACGAATAACTGGAACGGCCTAGGGGAAAACTACACATGCCTTTGTTATCGGGCGAGTTTCTACTTTCAGATGCAACAGAAATTTTGCGGATTGGTCAATCCGTTCGCGAGATATGGCAGTTTGGAGGTAAGAAACGGTTGAGAAACTCAAAATTTGCGCAGTTCTGATGCTCGAAACGGATAACTAGAACGGCCTAGGGGAAAAGTGCGCATACCGTTGTAATCGGGCGAGTTTCTGCTTTCAGATGCAACAGAAATGTTGCGGATTTGTCAATCCGTTGGCGAGATATGGCAGTTTGGAGGTAAGAAACGCTTGAGAAACTCAAAATTTGCGCAGTTCTGATGCTCGAAATGGATAACTAGAACGGCCTAGGGGAAAAGTGCGCATACGGTTGTAATCGGGCGAGTTTCTACTTTCAGATGCAACAGAAATTTTGCGGATTGATCAATCTGTTCGCGAGATATGGCAGTTTGGAGATAAGAATCGCTTGAGAAACTCAAAATTTTCGGAGTTCTGATGCTCGAAACGAATAACTAGAACGGCCTAGGGGAAAAGTGCGCATACGGTTGTAATCGGGCGAGTTTCTACTTTCAGATGCAACAGAAATTTTGCGGATTGGTCAATCCGTTCGCGAGGTATGGCAGTTTGGAGGTAAGAAACGCTTGAGAAACTCAAAATTTTCGCAGTTCTGATGCTCGAAACGAATAACTAGAACCGACTAGGGGAAAAGTGCGCATACGGTTGTAATCGGGCGAGTTTCTACTTTCAGATGCAACTGAAATTTTGCGGATTGGTCAATCCGTTCGCGAGATTTGGCAGTTTGGAGCTAAGAAACGCTTGAGAAACCCAAAATTTACGCAGTTCTGATGCTCGAAACGAATAACTGGAACGGCCTAGGGGAAAACTACACATGCCTTTGTTATCGGGCGAGTTTCTACTTTCAGATGCAACAGAAATTTTGCGGATTGGTCAATCCGTTCGCGAGATATGGCAGTTTGGAGGTAAGAAACGGTTGAGAAACTCAAAATTTGCGCAGTTCTGATGCTCGAAACGGATAACTAGAACGGCCTAGGGGAAAAGTGCGCATACCGTTGTAATCGGGCGAGTTTCTGCTTTCAGATGCAACAGAAATGTTGCGGATTTGTCAATCCGTTGGCGAGATATGGCAGTTTGGAGGTAAGAAACGCTTGAGAAACTCAAAATTTGCGCAGTTCTGATGCTCGAAATGGATAACTAGAACGGCCTAGGGGAAAAGTGCGCATACGGTTGTAATCGGGCGAGTTTCTACTTTCAGATGCAACAGAAATTTTGCGGATTGATCAATCTGTTCGCGAGATATGGCAGTTTGGAGATAAGAATCGCTTGAGAAACTCAAAATTTTCGGAGTTCTGATGCTCGAAACGAATAACTAGAACGGCCTAGGGGAAAAGTGCGCATACGGTTGTAATCGGGCGAGTTTCTACTTTCAGATGCAACAGAAATTTTGCGGATTGGTCAATCCGTTCGCGAGGTATGGCAGTTTGGAGGTAAGAAACGCTTGAGAAACTCAAAATTTTCGCAGTTCTGATGCTCGAAACGAATAACTAGAACCGACTAGGGGAAAAGTGCGCATACGGTTGTAATCGGGCGAGTTTCTACTTTCAGATGCAACTGAAATTTTGCGGATTGGTCAATCCGTTCGCGAGATTTGGCAGTTTGGAGCTAAGAAACGCTTGAGAAACTCAAAATTTGCGCAGTTCTGATGCTCGAAACGGATAACTAGAACGGCCTAGGGGAAAAGTGCGCATACGGTTGTAATCGGGCGAGTTTCTACTTTCAGATGCAACAGAAATTTTGCGGATCGGTCAATCCGTTCGCGAGATATGGCAGTTTGGATGTAAGAAACGCTTGAGAAACTCAAAATTTACGCAGTTCTGATGCTCGAAACGAATAACTGGAACGGCCTAGGGTAAAACTACACATGCCTTTGTTATCGGGCGAGTTTCTACCTTCAGATGCAACAGAAATTTTGCGGATTGGTCAATCCGTTCGCGAGATATGGCAGTTTGGAAGTAAGAAACGGTTGAGAAACTCAAAATTTGCGCAGTTCTGATGCTCGAAACGGATAACTAGAACGGCCTAGGGGAAAAGTGCGCATACCGTTGTAATCGGGCGAGTTTCTACTTTCAGATGCAACAGAAATTTTGCGGATTGGTCAATCCGTTCGCGAGATATGGCAGTTTGGAGGTAAGAAACGCTTGAGAAACTCAAAATTTTCGCAGTTCTGATGCTCGAAACGAATAACTAGAACGGCCTAGGGGAAAAGTGCGCATACCGTTGTAATCGGGCGAGTTTCTGCTTTCAGATGCAACAGAAATGTTGCGGATTTGTCAATCCGTTGGCGAGATATGGCAGTTTGGAGGTAAGAAACGCTTGAGAAACTCAAAATTTGCGCAGTTCTGATGCTCGAAATGGATAACTAGAACGGCCTAGGGGAAAAGTGCGCATACGGTTCTAATCGCGCGAGTTTCTACTTTCAGATGCAACAGAAATTTTGCGGATTGATCAATCTGTTCGCGAGATATGGCAGTTTGGAGATAAGAATCGCTTGAGAAACTCAAAATTTTCGGAGTTCTGATGCTCGAAACGAATAACTAGAACGGCCTAGGGGAAAAGTGCGAATACGGTTGTAATCGGGCGAGTTTCTACTTTCAGATGCAACAGAAATTTTGCGGATTGGTCAATCCGTTCGCGAGGTATGGCAGTTTGGAGGTAAGAAACGCTTGAGAAACTCAAAATTTTCGCAGTTCTGATGCTCGAAACGAATAACTAGAACCGACTAGGGGAAAAGTGCGCATACGGTTGTAATCGGGCGAGTTTCTACTTTCAGATGCAACTGAAATTTTGCGGATTGGTCAATCCGTTCGCGAGATTTGGCAGTTTGGAGCTAAGAAACGCTTGAGAAACTCAAAATTTGCGCAGTTCTGATGCTCGAAACGGATAACTAGAACGGCCTAGGGGAAAAGTGCGCATACGGTTGTAATCGGGCGAGTTTCTACTTTCAGATGCAACAGAAATTTTGCGGATCGGTCAATCCGTTCGCGAGATATGGCAGTTTGGATGTAAGAAACGCTTGAGAAACTCAAAATTTACGCAGTTCTGATGCTCGAAACGAATAACTGGAACGGCCTAGGGTAAAACTACACATGCCTTTGTTATCGGGCGAGTTTCTACCTTCAGATGCAACAGAAATTTTGCGGATTGGTCAATCCGTTCGCGAGATATGGCAGTTTGGAGGTAAGAAACGGTTGAGAAACTCAAAATTTGCGCAGTTCTGATGCTCGAAACGGATAACTAGAACGGCCTAGGGGAAAAGTGCGCATACCGTTGTAATCGGGCGAGTTTCTACTTTCAGATGCAACAGAAATTTTGCGGATTGGTTAATCCGTTCGCGAGATATGGCAGTTTGGAGGTAAGAAACGCTTGAGAAACTCAAAATTTTCGCAGTTCTGATGCTCGAAACGAATAACTAGAACGGCCTAGGGGAAAAGTGCGCATACCGTTGTAATCGGGCGAGTTTCTGCTTTCAGATGCAACAGAAATGTTGCGGATTTGTCAATCCGTTGGCGAGATATGGCAGTTTGGAGGTAAGAAACGCTTGAGAAACTCAAAATTTGCGCAGTTCTGATGCTCGAAATGGATAACTAGAACGGCCTAGGGGAAAAGTGCGCATACGGTTGTAATCGGGCGTGTTTCTACTTTCAGATGCAACAGAAATTTTGCGGATTGATCAATCTGTTCGCGAGATATGGCAGTTTGGAGAAAAGAAACGCTTGAGAAACTCAAAATTTTCGCAGTTCTGATGCTCGAAACGAGTAACTAGAACGGCCTAGGGGAAAAGTACGCATACCGTTGTAATCGGGCGAGTTTCTACTTTCAGATGCAACAGAAATTTTGCTGATTGGTCAATCCGTTCGCGAGATATGGCAGATTGGAGGTAAGAAACGCTTGAGAAACTCAAAATTTTCGCCGTTCTGATGCTCGAAACGAATAACTAGAACGGCCTGGGGGAAAACTACGCCTACCGTTGTAATCGGGCGAGTTTCTACTTTCAGATGCAACAGAAATTTTGCGGTTTGGTCAATCCCTTCGCGAGATATGGCAGTTTGGAGAAAAGAAACGCTTGAGAAACTCAAAATTTTCGCAGTTCTGATGCTCGAAACGAGTAACTAGAACGGCCTAGGGGAAAAGTACGCATACCGTTGTAATCGGGCGAGTTTCTACTTTCAGATGCAACAGAAATTTTGCTGATTGGTCAATCCGTTCGCGAGATATGGCAGATTGGAGGTAAGAAACGCTTGAGGAACTCAAAATTTTCGCCGTTCTGATGCTCGAAACGAATAACTAGAACGGCCTGGGGGAAAACTACGCCTACCGTTGTAATCGGGCGAGTTTCTACTTTCAGATGCAACAGAAATTTTGCGGTTTGGTCAATCCGTTCGCGAGATATGGCAGTTTGGAGGTAAGAAACGCTTGAGAAACTCAACATTTTCGCAGTTCTGATGCTCTAAACGAATAACTAGAACCGACTAGGGGAAAAGTGCGCATACGTTTGTAATCGGGCGAGTTTCTACTTTCAGATGCAACAGAAATTTTGCGGATTGGTCAATCCGTTCGCGAGATATCGCAGTTTGGAGGTAAGAAACGCTTGAGAAACTCAAAATTTTCGCCGTTCTGATGCTCGAAACGAATAACTAGAACGGCCTAGGGGAAAAGTACGCATACCGTTGTAATCGGGCGAGTTTCTACTTTCAGATGCAACAGAAATTTTGCGGATTGGTTAATCCGTTCGCGAGATATGGCAGTTTGGAGGTAAGAAACGCTTGAGAAACTCAAAATTTTCGCAGTTCTGATGCTCGAAACGAATAACTAGAACGGCCTAGGGGAAAAGTACGCATACCGTTGTAATCGGGCGGGTTTCTACTTTCAGATGCAACAGAAATTTTGCGGATCGGTCAATCCGTTCGCGAGATATGGCAGTTGGGATGTAAGAAACGCTTGAGAAACTCAATATTTTCGCAGTTCTGATGCTCGAAACGAATAACTAGAACGGCCTAGGGGAAAAGTGCGCATACCGTTGTAATCGGGCGAGTTTCTGCTTTCAGATGCATCAGAAGTGTTGCGGATTGGTCAATCCGTTGGCGAGATATGGCAGTTTGGAGGTAAGAAACGCTTGAGAAACTCAAAATTTTCGCAGTTATGATGCTCGAAACGAATAACTAGAACGGCCTAGGGGAAAAGTACGCATACCGTTGTAATCGGGCGAGTTTCTGCTTTCAGATGCAACAGAAATGTTGCGGATTTGTCAATCCGTTGGCGAGATATGGCAGTTTGGAGGTAAGAAACGCTTGAGAAACTCAAAATTTGCGCAGTTCTGATGCTCGAAAGGGATAACTAGAACGGCCTACGGGAAAAGTGCGCATACGGTTGTAATCGGGCGAGTTTCTACTTTCAGATGCAACAGAAATTTTGCGGATCGGTCAATCCGTTCGCGAGATATGGCAGTTTGGAGGTAAGAAACGCTTGAGAAACTCAAAATTTTCGCCGTTCTGATGCTCGAAACGAATAACTAGAACGGCCTAGGGGAAAAGTACGCATACCGTTGTAATCGGGCGAGTTTCTACTTTCAGATGCAACAGAAATTTTGCGGATCGGTCAATCCGTTCCCGAGATATGGCAGTTTGGATGTAAGAAACGCTTGAGAAACTCAAAATTTTCGCAGTTCTGATGCTCGAAACGAATAACTAGAACGGCCTAGGGGAAAAGTGCGCATACCGTTGTAATCGGGCGAGTTTCTGCTTTCAGATGCAACAGAAACGTTGCGGATTTGTCAATCCGTTGGCGAGATATGGCAGTTTGGAGGTAAGAAACGCTTGAGAAACTCAAAATTTGCGCAGTTCTGATGCTCGAAAGGGATAACTAGAACGGCCTAGGGGAAAAGTGCGCATACGGTTGTAATCGGGCGAGTTTCTACTTTCAGATGCAACAGAAATTTTGCGGATCGGTCAATCCGTTCGCGAGATATGGCAGTTTGGATGTAAGAAACGCTTGAGAAACTCAAAATTTTCGCAGTTATGATGCTCGAAACGAATAACTAGGACGGCCTAGGGGAAAAGTGCGCATACCGTTGTAATCGGGCGAGTTTCTACTTTCAGATGCAACAGAAATTTTGCGGATTGGTCAATCCGTTCGCGAGGTATGGCAGTTTGGAGGTAAGAAACGCTTGAGAAACTCAAAATTTTCGCAGTTCTGATGCTCGAAACGAATAACTAGAACCGACTAGGGGAAAAGTGCGCATACGGTTGTAATCGGGCGAGTTTCTACTTTCAGATGCAACAGAAATTTTGCGGATCGGTCAATCCGTTCGCGAGATATGGCAGTTTGGATGTAAGAAACGCTTGAGAAACTCAAAATTTTCGCAGTTATGATGCTCGAAACGAATAACTAGAACGGCCTAGGGGAAAAGTGCGCATACCGTTGTAATCGGGCGAGTTTCTACTTTCAGATGCAACAGAAATTTTGCGGATTGGTCAATCCGTTCGCGAGGTATGGCAGTTTGGAGGTAAGAAACGCTTGAGAAACTCAACATTTTCGCAGTTCTGATGCTCTAAACGAATAACTAGAACCGACTAGGGGAAAAGTGCGCATACGTTTGTAATCGGGCGAGTTTCTACTTTCAGATGCAACAGAAATTTTGCGGATTGGTCAATCCGTTCGCGAGATATCGCAGTTTGGAGGTAAGAAACGCTTGAGAAACTCAAAATTTTCGCCGTTCTGATGCTCGAAACGAATAACTAGAACGGCCTAGGGGAAAAGTACGCATACCGTTGTATTCGGCCAATTTCTACTTTCAGATGCAACAGAAATTTTGCGGATTGGTCAATCCGTTCGCGAGGTATGGCAGTTTGGAGGTAAGAAACGCTTGAGAAACTCAAAATTTTCGCAGTTCTGATGCTCTAAACGAATAACTAGAACCGACTAGGGGAAAAGTGCGCATACCGTTGTAATCGAGCGAGTTTCTACTTTCTGACGCAACAGAAATTTTGCGGATTGGTCAATCCGTTCGCGAGATATGGCAGTTTGGATGTAAGAAACGCTTGAGAAACCCAAAATTTACGCAGTTCTGATGCTCGAAACGAATAACTGGAACGGCCTAGGGGAAAACTACACATGCATTTGTTATCGGGCGAGTTTCTACTTTCAGATGCAACAGAAATTTTGCGGATTGGTCAATCCGTTCGCGAGATATGGCAGTTTGGAGGTAAGAAACGGTTGAGAAACTCAAAATTTGCGCAGTTCTGATGCTCGAAACGGATAACTAGAACGGCCTAGGGGAAAAGTGCGCATACGTTTGTAATCGGGCGAGTTTCTACTTTCAGATGCAACAGAAATTTTGCGGATTGGTCAATCCGTTCGCGAGATATCGCAGTTTGGAGGTAAGAAACGCTTGAGAAACTCAAAATTTTCGCCGTTCTGATGCTCGAAACGAATAACTAGAACGGCCTAGGGGAAAAGTACGCATACCGTTGTAATCGGGCGAGTTTCTACTTTCAGATGCAACAGAAATTTTGCGGATTGGTTAATCCGTTCGCGAGATATGGCAGTTTGGAGGTAAGAAACGCTTGAGAAACTCAAAATTTTCGCAGTTCTGATGCTCGAAACGAATAACTAGAACGGCCTAGGGGAAAAGTGCGCATACCGTTGTAATCGGGCGAGTTTCTGCTTTCAGATGCAACAGAAATGTTGCGGATTTGTCAATCCGTTGGCGAGATATGGCAGTTTGGAGGTAAGAAACGCTTGAGAAACTCAAAATTTGCGCAGTTCTGATGCTCGAAATGGATAACTAGAACGGCCTAGGGGAAAAGTGCGCATACGGTTGTAATCGGGCGAGTTTCTACTTTCAGATGCAACAGAAATTTTGCGGATTGATCAATCTGTTCGCGAGATCTGGCAGTTTGGAGATAAGAATCGCTTGAGAAACTCAAAATTTTCGGAGTTCTGATGCTCGAAACGAATAACTAGAACGGCCTAGGGGAAAAGTGCGCATACGGTTGTAATCGGGCGAGTTTCTACTTTCAGATGCAACAGAAATTTTGCGGATCAGTCAATCCGTTCGCGAGATATGGCAGTTTGGATGTAAGAAACGCTTGAGAAACTCAAAATTTACGCAGTTCTGATGCTCGAAACGAATAACTGGAACGGCCTAGGGGAAAACTACACATGCCTTTGTTATCGGGCGAGTTTCTACTTTCAGATGCAACAGAAATTTTGCGGATTGGTCAATCCGTTCGCGAGATATGGCAGTTTGGAGGTAAGAAACGGTTGAGAAACTCAAAATTTGCGCAGTTCTGATGCTCGAAACGGATAACTAGAACGGCCTAGGGGAAAAGTGCGCATACGTTTGTAATCGGGCGAGTTTCTACTTTCAGATGCAACAGAAATTTTGCGGATTAGTCAATCCGTTCGCGAGATATCGCAGTTTGGAGGTAAGAAACGCTTGAGAAACTCAAAATTTTCGCCGTTCTGATGCTCGAAACGAATAACTAGAACGGCCTAGGGGAAAAGTGCGCATACGGTTGTAATCGGGCGAGTTTCTACTTTCAGATGCAACAGAAATTTTGCGGATTGATCAATCTGTTCGCGAGATATGGCAGTTTGGAGATAAGAATCGCTTGAGAAACTCAAAATTTTCGCAGTTGTGATGCTCGAAACGAATAACTAGAACGGCCTAGGGGAAAAGTGCGCATACCGTTGTAATCGGGCGAGTTTCTACTTTCAGATGCAACAGAAATTTTGCGGATTGGTCAATCCGTTCGCGAGGTATGGCAGTTTGGAGGTAAGAAACGCTTGAGAAACTCAACATTTTCGCAGTTCTGATGCTCTAAACGAATAACTAGACCCGACTAGGGGAAAAGTGCGCATACGTTTGTAATCGGGCGAGTTTCTACTTTCAGATGCAACAGAAATTTTGCGGATTGGTCAATCCGTTCGCGAGATATCGCAGTTTGGAGGTAAGAAACGCTTGAGAAACTCAAAATTTTCGCCGTTCTGATGCTCGAAACGAATAACTAGAACGGCCTAGGGGAAAAGTACGCATACCGTTGTATTCGGCCAATTTCTACTTTCAGATGCAACAGAAATTTTGCGGATTGGTCAATCCGTTCGCGAGGTATGGCAGTTTGGAGGTAAGAAACGCTTGAGAAACTCAAAATTTTCGCAGTTCTGATGCTCTAAACGAATAACTAGAACCGACTAGGGGAAAAGTGCGCATACCGTTGTAATCGAGCGAGTTTCTACTTTCTGACGCAACAGAAATTTTGCGGATTGGTCAATCCGTTCGCGAGATATGGCAGTTTGGATGTAAGAAACGCTTGAGAAACCCAAAATTTACGCAGTTCTGATGCTCGAAACGAATAACTGGAACGGCCTAGGGGAAAACTACACATGCCTTTGTTATCGGGCGAGTTTCTACTTTCAGATGCAACAGAAATTTTGCGGATTGGTCAATCCGTTCGCGAGATATGGCAGTTTGGAGGTAAGAAACGGTTGAGAAACTCAAAATTTGCGCAGTTCTGATGCTCGAAACGGATAACTAGAACGGCCTAGGGGAAAAGTGCGCATACGTTTGTAATCGGGCGAGTTTCTACTTTCAGAGGCAACAGAAATTTTGCGGATTGGTCAATCCGTTCGCGAGATATCGCAGTTTGGAGGTAAGAAACGCTTGAGAAACTCAAAATTTTCGCCGTTCTGATGCTCGAAACGAATAACTAGAACGGCCTAGGGGAAAAGTACGCATACCGTTGTAATCGGGCGAGTTTCTACTTTCAGATGCAACAGAAATTTTGCGGATTGGTTAATCCGTTCGCGAGATATGGCAGTTTGGAGGTAAGAAACGCTTGAGAAACTCAAAATTTTCGCAGTTCTGATGCTCGAAACGAATAACTAGAACGGCCTAGGGGAAAAGTGCGCATACCGTTGTAATCGGGCGAGTTTCTGCTTTCAGATGCAACAGAAATGTTGCGGATTTGTCAATCCGTTGGCGAGATATGGCAGTTTGGAGGTAAGAAACGCTTGAGAAACTCAAAATTTGCGCAGTTCTGATGCTCGAAATGGATAACTAGAACGGCCTAGGGGAAAAGTGCGCATACGGTTGTAATCGGGCGAGTTTCTACTTTCAGATGCAACAGAAATTTTGCGGATTGATCAATCTGTTCGCGAGATCTGGCAGTTTGGAGATAAGAATCGCTTGAGAAACTCAAAATTTTCGGAGTTCTGATGCTCGAAACGAATAACTAGAACGGCCTAGGGGAAAAGTGCGCATACGGTTGTAATCGGGCGAGTTTCTACTTTCAGATGCAACAGAAATTTTGCGGATCAGTCAATCCGTTCGCGAGATATGGCAGTTTGGATGTAAGAAACGCTTGAGAAACTCAAAATTTACGCAGTTCTGATGCTCGAAACGAATAACTGGAACGGCCTAGGGGAAAACTACACATGCCTTTGTTATCGGGCGAGTTTCTACTTTCAGATGCAACAGAAATTTTGCGGATTGGTCAATCCGTTCGCGAGATATGGCAGTTTGGAGGTAAGAAACGGTTGAGAAACTCAAAATTTGCGCAGTTCTGATGCTCGAAACGGATAACTAGAACGGCCTAGGGGAAAAGTGCGCATACGTTTGTAATCGGGCGAGTTTCTACTTTCAGATGCAACAGAAATTTTGCGGATTAGTCAATCCGTTCGCGAGATATCGCAGTTTGGAGGTAAGAAACGCTTGAGAAACTCAAAATTTTCGCCGTTCTGATGCTCGAAACGAATAACTAGAACGGCCTAGGGGAAAAGTGCGCATACGGTTGTAATCGGGCGAGTTTCTACTTTCAGATGCAACAGAAATTTTGCGGATTGATCAATCTGTTCGCGAGATATGGCAGTTTGGAGATAAGAATCGCTTGAGAAACTCAAAATTTTCGGAGTTCTGATGCTCGAAACGAATAACTAGAACGGCCTAGGGGAAAAGTGCGCATACGGTTGTAATCGGGCGAGTTTCTACTTTCAGATGCAACAGAAATTTTGCGGATTGGTCAATCCGTTCGCGAGGTATGGCAGTTTGGAGGTAAGAAACGCTTGAGAAACTCAAAATTTTCGCAGTTCTGATGCTCGAAACGAATAACTAGAACCGACTAGGGGAAAAGTGCGCATACGGTTGTAATCGGGCGAGTTTCTACTTTCAGATGCAACTGAAATTTTGCGGATTGGTCAATCCGTTCGCGAGATTTGGCAGTTTGGAGCTAAGAAACGCTTGAGAAACTCAAAATTTGCGCAGTTCTGATGCTCGAAACGGATAACTAGAACGGCCTAGGGGAAAAGTGCGCATACGGTTGTAATCGGGCGAGTATCTACTTTCAGATGCAACAGAAATTTTGCGGATCGGTCAATCCGTTCGCGAGATATGGCAGTTTGGATGTAAGAAACGCTTGAGAAACTCAAAATTTACGCAGTTCTGATGCTCGAAACGAATAACTGGAACGGCCTAGGGTAAAACTACACATGCCTTTGTTATCGGGCGAGTTTCTACCTTCAGATGCAACAGAAATTTTGCGGATTGGTCAATCCGTTCGCGAGATATGGCAGTTTGGAGGTAAGAAACGGTTGAGAAACTCAAAATTTGCGCAGTTCTGATGCTCGAAACGGATAACTAGAACGGCCTAGGGGAAAAGTGCGCATACCGTTGTAATCGGGCGAGTTTCTACTTTCAGATGCAACAGAAATTTTGCGGATTGGTTAATCCGTTCGCGAGATATGGCAGTTTGGAGGTAAGAAACGCTTGAGAAACTCAAAATTTTCGCAGTTCTGATGCTCGAAACGAATAACTAGAACGGCCTAGGGGAAAAGTGCGCATACCGTTGTAATCGGGCGAGTTTCTGCTTTCAGATGCAACAGAAATGTTGCGGATTTGTCAATCCGTTGGCGAGATATGGCAGTTTGGAGGTAAGAAACGCTTGAGAAACTCAAAATTTGCGAAGTTCTGATGCTCGAAATGGATAACTAGAACGGCCTAGGGGAAAAGTGCGCATACGGTTGTAATCGGGCGTGTTTCTACTTTCAGATGCAACAGAAATTTTGCGGATTGATCAATCTGTTCGCGAGATATGGCAGTTTGGAGAAAAGAAACGCTTGAGAAACTCAAAATTTTCGCAGTTCTGATGCTCGAAACGAGTAACTAGAACGGCCTAGGGGAAAAGTACGCATACCGTTGTAATCGGGCGGGTTTCTACTTTCAGATGCAACAGAAATTTTGCGGATCGGTCAATCCGTTCGCGAGATATGGCAGTTGGGATGTAAGAAACGCTTGAGAAACTCAATATTTTCGCAGTTCTGATGCTCGAAACGAATAACTAGAACGGCCTAGGGGAAAAGTGCGCATACCGTTGTAATCGGGCGAGTTTCTGCTTTCAGATGCATCAGAAGTGTTGCGGATTGGTCAATCCGTTGGCGAGATATGGCAGTTTGGAGGTAAGAAACGCTTGAGAAACTCAAAATTTTCGCAGTTATGATGCTCGAAACGAATAACTAGAACGGCCTAGGGGAAAAGTACGCATACCGTTGTAATCGGGCGAGTTTCTGCTTTCAGATGCAACAGAAATGTTGCGGATTTGTCAATCCGTTGGCGAGATATGGCAGTTTGGAGGTAAGAAACGCTTGAGAAACTCAAAATTTGCGCAGTTCTGATGCTCGAAAGGGATAACTAGAACGGCCTACGGGAAAAGTGCGCATACGGTTGTAATCGGGCGAGTTTCTACTTTCAGATGCAACAGAAATTTTGCGGATCGGTCAATCCGTTCGCGAGATATGGCAGTTTGGAGGTAAGAAACGCTTGAGAAACTCAAAATTTTCGCCGTTCTGATGCTCGAAACGAATAACTAGAACGGCCTAGGGGAAAAGTACGCATACCGTTGTAATCGGGCGAGTTTCTACTTTCAGATGCAACAGAAATTTTGCGGATCGGTCAATCCGTTCCCGAGATATGGCAGTTTGGAGGTAAGAAACGCTTGAGAAACTCAAAATTTTCGCAGTTCTGATGCTCGAAACGAATAACTAGAACGGCCTAGGGGAAAAGTGCGCATACCGTTGTAATCGGGCGAGTTTCTGCTTTCAGATGCAACAGAAATGTTGCGGATTTGTCAATCCGTTGGCGAGATATGGCAGTTTGGAGGTAAGAAACGCTTGAGAAACTCAAAATTTGCGCAGTTCTGATGCTCGAAAGGGATAACTAGAACGGCCTAGGGGAAAAGTGCGCATACGGTTGTAATCGGGCGAGTTTCTACTTTCAGATGCAACAGAAATTTTGCGGATCGGTCAATCCGTTCGCGAGATATGGCAGTTTGGATGTAAGAAACGCTTGAGAAACTCAAAATTTTCGCAGTTATGATGCTCGAAACGAATAACTAGAACGGCCTAGGGGAAAAGTGCGCATACCGTTGTAATCGGGCGAGTTTCTACTTTCAGATGCAACAGAAATTTTGCGGATTGGTCAATCCGTTCGCGAGGTATGGCAGTTTGGAGGTAAGAAACGCTTGAGAAACTCAAAATTTTCGCAGTTCTGATGCTCGAAACGAATAACTAGAACCGACTAGGGGAAAAGTGCGCATACGGTTGTAATCGGGCGAGTTTCTACTTTCAGATGCAACAGAAATTTTGCGGATCGGTCAATCCGTTCGCGAGATATGGCAGTTTGGATGTAAGAAACGCTTGAGAAACTCAAAATTTTCGCAGTTATGATGCTCGAAACGAATAACTAGAACGGCCTAGGGGAAAAGTGCGCATACCGTTGCAATCGGGTGAGTATCTACTTTCAGATGCAACAGAAATTTTGCGGATTGGTCAATCCGTTCGCGAGGTATGGCAGTTTGGAGGTAAGAAACGCTTGAGAAACTCAAAATTTTCGCAGTTCTGATGCTCTAAACGAATAACTAGAACCGACTAGGGGAAAAGTGCGCATACGTTTGTAATCGGGCGAGTTTCTACTTTCAGATGCAACAGAAATTTTGCGGATTGGTCAATCCGTTCGCGAGATATCGCAGTTTGGAGGTAAGAAACGCTTGAGAAACTCAAAATTTTCGCCGTTCTGATGCTCGAAACGAATAACTAGAACGGCCTAGGGGAAAAGTACGCATACCGTTGTAATCGGGCGAGTTTCTACTTTCAGATGCAACAGAAATTTTGCGGATTGGTTAATCCGTTCGCGAGATATGGCAGTTTGGAGGTAAGAAACGCTTGAGAAACTCAAAATTTTCGCAGTTCTGATGCTCGAAACGAATAACTAGAACGGCCTAGGGGAAAAGTGCGCATACCGTTGTAATCGGGCGAGTTTCTGCTTTCAGATGCAACAGAAATGTTGCGGATTTGTCAATCCGTTGGCGAGATATGGCAGTTTGGAGGTAAGAAACGCTTGAGAAACTCAAAATTTGCGCAGTTCTGATGCTCGAAATGGATAACTAGAACGGCCTAGGGGAAAAGTGCGCATACGGTTGTAATCGGGCGAGTTTCTACTTTCAGATGCAACAGAAATTTTGCGGATCGGTCAATCCGTTCGCGAGGTATGGCAGTTTGGAGGTAAGAAACGCTTGAGAAACTCAAAATTTTCGCAGTTCTGATGCTCGAAACGAATAACTAGAACCGACTAGGGGAAAAGTGCGCATACGGTTGTAATCGGGCGAGTTTCTACTTTCAGATGCAACAGAAATTTTGCGGATCGGTCAATCCGTTCGCGAGATATGGCAGTTTGGATGTAAGAAACGCTTGAGAAACTCAAAATTTTCGCAGTTATGATGCTCGAAACGAATAACTAGAACGGCCTAGGGGAAAAGTGCGCATACCGTTGCAATCGGGTGAGTATCTACTTTCAGATGCAACAGAAATTTTGCGGATTGGTCAATCCGTTCGCGAGGTATGGCAGTTTGGAGGTAAGAAACGCTTGAGAAACTCAAAATTTTCGCAGTTCTGATGCTCTAAACGAATAACTAGAACCGACTAGGGGAAAAGTGCGCATACGTTTGTAATCGGGCGAGTTTCTACTTTCAGATGCAACAGAAATTTTGCGGATTGGTCAATCCGTTCGCGAGATATCGCAGTTTGGAGGTAAGAAACGCTTGAGAAACTCAAAATTTTCGCCGTTCTGATGCTCGAAACGAATAACTAGAACGGCCTAGGGGAAAAGTACGCATACCGTAGTAATCGGGCGAGTTTCTACTTTCAGATGCAACAGAAATTTTGCGGATTGGTTAATCCGTTCGCGAGATATGGCAGTTTGGAGGTAAGAAACGCTTGAGAAACTCAAAATTTTCGCAGTTCTGATGCTCGAAACGAATAACTAGAACGGCCTAGGGGAAAAGTGCGCATACCGTTGTAATCGGGCGAGTTTCTGCTTTCAGATGCAACAGAAATGTTGCGGATTTGTCAATCCGTTGGCGAGATATGGCAGTTTGGAGGTAAGAAACGCTTGAGAAACTCAAAATTTGCGCAGTTCTGATGCTCGAAATGGATAACTAGAACGGCCTAGGGGAAAAGTGCGCATACGGTTGTAATCGGGCGAGTTTCTACTTTCAGATGCAACAGAAATTTTGCGGATCGGTCAATCCGTTCGCGAGATATGGCAGTTTGGATGTAAGAAACGCTTGAGAAACTCAAAATTTTCGCAGTTATGATGCTCGAAACGAATAACTAGAACGGCCTAGGGGAAAAGTGCGCATACCGTTGCAATCGGGTGAGTATCTACTTTCAGATGCAACAGAAATTTTGCGGATTGGTCAATCCGTTCGCGAGGTATGGCAGTTTGGAGGTAAGAAACGCTTGAGAAACTCAAAATTTTCGCAGTTCTGATGCTCTAAACGAATAACTAGAACCGACTAGGGGAAAAGTGCGCATACGTTTGTAATCGGGCGAGTTTCTACTTTCAGATGCAACAGAAATTTTGCGGATTGGTCAATCCGTTCGCGAGATATCGCAGTTTGGAGGTAAGAAACGCTTGAGAAACTCAAAATTTTCGCCGTTCTGATGCTCGAAACGAATAACTAGAACGGCCTAGGGGAAAAGTACGCATACCGTTGTAATCGGGCGAGTTTCTACTTTCAGATGCAACAGAAATTTTGCGGATTGGTTAATCCGTTCGCGAGATATGGCAGTTTGGAGGTAAGAAACGCTTGAGAAACTCAAAATTTTCGCAGTTCTGATGCTCGAAACGAATAACTAGAACGGCCTAGGGGAAAAGTGCGCATACCGTTGTAATCGGGCGAGTTTCTGCTTTCAGATGCAACAGAAATGTTGCGGATTTGTCAATCCGTTGGCGAGATATGGCAGTTTGGAGGTAAGAAACGCTTGAGAAACTCAAAATTTGCGCAGTTCTGATGCTCGAAATGGATAACTAGAACGGCCTAGGGGAAAAGTGCGCATACGGTTGTAATCGGGCGAGTTTCTACTTTCAGATGCAACAGAAATTTTGCGGATTGATCAATCTGTTCGCGAGATATGGCAGTTTGGAGATAAGAATCGCTTGAGAAACTCAAAATTTTCGGAGTTCTGATGCTCGAAACGAATAACTAGAACGGCCTAGGGGAAAAGTGCGCATACGGTTGTAATCGGGCGAGTTTCTACTTTCAGATGCAACAGAAATTTTGCGGATCAGTCAATCCGTTCGCGAGATATGGCAGTTTGGATGTAAGAAACGCTTGAGAAACTCAAAATTTACGCAGTTCTGATGCTCGAAACGAATAACTGGAACGGCCTAGGGGAAAACTACACATGCCTTTGTTATCGGGCGAGTTTCTACTTTCAGATGCAACAGAAATTTTGCGGATTGGTCAATCCGTTCGCGAGATATGGCAGTTTGGAGGTAAGAAACGGTTGAGAAACTCAAAATTTGCGCAGTTCTGATGCTCGAAACGGATAACTAGAACGGCCTAGGGGAAAAGTGCGCATACGTTTGTAATCGGGCGAGTTTCTACTTTCAGATGCAACAGAAATTTTGCGGATTAGTCAATCCGTTCGCGAGATATCGCAGTTTGGAGGTAAGAAACGCTTGAGAAACTCAAAATTTTCGCCGTTCTGATGCTCGAAACGAATAACTAGAACGGCCTAGGGGAAAAGTACGCATACCGTTGTAATCGGGCGAGTTTCTACTTTCAGATGCAACAGAAATTTTGCGGATTGGTTAATCCGTTCGCGAGATATGGCAGTTTGGAGGTAAGAAACGCTTGAGAAATTCAAAATTTTCGCAGTTCTGATGCTCGAAACGAATAACTAGAACGGCCTAGGGGAAAAGTGCGCATACCGTTGTAATCGGGCGAGTTTCTGCTTTCAGATGCAACAGAAATGTTGCGGATTTGTCAATCCGTTGGCGAGATATGGCAGTTTGGAAGTAAGAAACGCTTGAGAAACTCAAAATTTGCGCAGTTCTGATGCTCGAAATGGATAACTAGAACGGCCTAGGGGAAAAGTGCGCATACGGTTGTAATCGGGCGAGTTTCTACTTTCAGATGCAACAGAAATTTTGCGGATTGATCAATCTGTTCGCGAGATATGGCAGTTTGGAGATAAGAAACGCTTGAGAAACTCAAAATTTTCGGAGTTCTGATGCTCGAAACGAATAACTAGAACGGCCTAGGGGAAAACTACACCTACCGTTGTAATCGGGCGAGTTTCTACTTTCAGATGCAACAGAAATTTTGCGGATTGGTCAATCCGTTCGCGAGATATGGCAGTTTGGATGTAAGAAACGCTTGAGAAACTCAAAATTTTCGGAGTTCTGATGCTCGAAACGAATAAATAGAACGGCCTAGGTGAAAAGTACGCATACCGTTGTAATTGGGCGAGTTTCTACTTTCAGATGCAACAGAAATTTTGCGGATTGGTCAATCCGTTCGCGAGATATGGCAGTTTGGATGTAAGAAACGCTTGAGAAACTGAAAATTTGCGCAGTTCTGATGCTCGAAACGGATAACTAGAACGGCCTAGGGGAAAAGTTCGCACACGGTTGTAATCGGGCGAGTTTCTACTTTCAGATGCAACAGAAATTTTGCGGATCGGTGAATCCGTTCGCGAGATATGGCAATTTGGATGTAAGAAACGCTTGAGAAACTCAAAATTTTCGCAGTTCTGATGCTCGAAACGAATAACTGGAACGGCCTAGGGGAAAACTAAACATGCCTTTGTAATCGGGCGAGTCTCTACTTTCAGATGCAACAGAAATTTTGCGGATTGGTCAATCCGTTCGCGAGATTTGGCAGTTTGGAGGTAAGAAACGCTTGAGAAACTCAAAATTTGCGCAGTTCTGATGCTCGAAACGGATAACTAGAACGGCCTGGGGGAAAACTACACCTACCGTTGTAATCGGGCGAGTTTCTACTTTCAGATGCAGCAGAAATTTTGCGGATTGGTCAATCCGTTCGCGAGATATGGCAGTTTGGAGGTAAGAAACGCTTGAGAAACTCAAAATTTTCGCAGTCCTGATGCTCGAAACGCGTAACTAGAACGGCCTAGGGGAAATGTACGCATACCGTTGTAATCGGGCGAGTTTCTACTTTCAGATGCAACAGAAATTTTGCTGATTGGTCAATCCATTGGCGAGATATGGCAGTTTGGAGGTAAGAAACGCTTGAGAAACACAAAATTTGCGCAGTTCTGATGCTCGAAACGGATAACTAGAACGGCCTAGGGGAAAAGTGCGCATACGGTTGTAATCGGGCGAGTTTCAACTTTCAGATGCAACAGAAATTTTGCGGATCGGTCAATCCGTTAGCGAGATATGGCAGTTTGGGTGTAAGAAACGCTTGAGAAACTCAAAATTTACGCAGTTCTGATGCTCGAAACGAATAACTGGAACGGCCTAGGGGAAAACTACACATGCCTTTGTTATCGGGCGAGTTTCTACTTTCAGATGCAACAGAAATTTTGCGGATTGGTCAATCCGTTCGCGAGATATGGCAGTTTGGAGGTAAGAAACGGTTGAGAAACTCAAAATTTGCGCAGTTCTGATGCTCGAAACGGATAACTAGAACGGCCTAGAGGAAAAGTGCGCATACGTTTGTAATCGGGCGAGTTTCTACTTTCAGATGCAACAGAAATTTTGCGGATTGGTCAATCCGTTCGCGAGATATCGCAGTTTGGAGGTAAGAAACGCTTGAGAAACTCAAAATTTTCGCCGTTCTGATGCTCGAAACGAATAACTAGAACGGCCTAGGGGAAAAGTACGCATACCGTTGTAATCGGGCGAGTTTCTACTTTCAGATGCAACAGAAATTTTGCGGATTGGTCAATCCGTTCGCGAGATATGGCAGTTTGGAGGTACGTAACGCTTGAGACACTCAAAATTTTCACAGTTCTGATGGTCGAAACGTGTAACTAGAACTGCCTAGGGGAAAAGTGCGCATACGGTTGTAATCGGGCGAGTTTCAACTTTCAGATGCAACAGAAATTTTGCGGATCGGTCAATCCGGTCGCGAGATATGGCTGTTTGGATGTAAGAAACGCTTGAGAAACTCAAAATTTTCGCAGTTATGATGCTCGAAACGAATAACTAGAACGGCCTAGGGGAAAAGTGCGCATACCGTTGTAATCGGGCGAGTTTCTACTTTCAGATGCAACAGAAATTTTGCGGATTGGTCAATCCGTTCGCGAGGTATGGCAGTTTGGAGGTAAGAAACGCTTGAGAAACTCAAAATTTGCGCAGTTCTGATGCTCGAAACGGATAACTAGAACGGCCTAGGGGAAAAGTGCGCATACGGATGTAATCGGGCGAGTTTCTACTTTCAGATGCAACTGAAATTTTGCGGATGGGTCAATCCGTTCGCGAGATATGGCAGTTTGGAGCTAAGAAACGCTTGAGAAACTCAAAATTTGCGCAGTTCTGATGCTCGAAACGGATAACTAGAACGGCCTAGGGGAAAAGTGCGCATATGGTTGTAATCGGGCGAGTTTCAACTTTCAGATGCAACAGAAATTTTGCGGATCGGTCAATCCGTTCGCGAGATATGGCAGTTTGGGTGTAAGAAACGCTTGAGAAACTCAAAATTTACGCAGTTCTGATGCTCGAAACGAATAACTGGAACGGCCTAGGGGAAAACTACACATGCCTTTGTTATCGGGCGAGTTTCTACTTTCAGATGCAACAGAAATTTTGCGGATTGGTCAATCCGTTCGCGAGATATGGCAGTTTGGAGGTAAGAAACGGTTGAGAAACTCAAAATTTGCGCAGTTCTGATGCTCGAAACGGATAACAAGAACGGCCTAGGGGAAAAGTGCGCATACGTTTGTAATCGGGCGAGTTTCTACTTTCAGATGCAACAGAAATTTTGCGGATTAGTCAATCCGTTCGCGAGATATCGCAGTTTGGAGGTAAGAAACGCTTGAGAAACTCAAAATTTTCGCCGTTCTGATGCTCGAAACGAATAACTAGAACGGCCTAGGGGAAAAGTACGCATACCGTTGTAATCGGGCGAGTTTCTACTTTCAGATGCAACAGAAATTTTGCGGATTGGTTAATCCGTTCGCGAGATATGGCAGTTTGGAGGTAAGAAACGCTTGAGAAATTCAAAATTTTCGCAGTTCTGATGCTCGAAACGAATAACTAGAACGGCCTAGGGGAAAAGTGCGCATACCGTTGTAATCGGGCGAGTTTCTGCTTTCAGATGCAACAGAAATGTTGCGGATTTGTCAATCCGTTGGCGAGATATGGCAGTTTGGAAGTAAGAAACGCTTGAGAAACTCAAAATTTGCGCAGTTCTGATGCTCGAAATGGATAACTAGAACGGCCTAGGGGAAAAGTGCGCATACGGTTGTAATCGGGCGAGTTTCTACTTTCAGATGCAACAGAAATTTTGCGGATTGGTCAATCCGTTCGCGAGATATGGCAGTTTGGAGGTAAGAAACGCTTGAGAAACTCAAAATTTTCGCAGTTCTGATGCTCGAAACGAATAACTGGAACGGCCTAGGGGAAAACTAAACGTGCCTTTGTAATCGGGCGAGTCTCTACTTTCAGATGCAACAGAAATTTTGCGGATTGGTCAATCCGTTCGCGAGATTTGGCAGTTTGGAGGTAAGAAACGCTTGAGAAACTCAAAATTTGCGCAGTTCTGATGCTCGAAACGGATAACTAGAACGGCCTGGGGGAAAACTACACCTACCGTTGTAATCGGGCGAGTTTCTACTTTCAGATGCAGCAGAAATTTTGCGGATTGGTCAATCCGTTCGCGAGATATGGCAGTTTGGAGGTAAGAAACGCTTGAGAAACTCAAAATTTTCGCAGTTCTGATGCTCGAAACGCGTAACTAGAACGGCCTAGGGGAAAAGTACGCATACCGTTGTAATCGGGCGAGTTTCTACTTTCAGATGCAACAGAAATTTTGCTGATTGGTCAATCCGTTGGCGAGATATGGCAGTTTGGAGGTAAGAAACGCTTGAGAAACACAAAATTTGCGCAGTTCTGATGCTCGAAACGGATAACTAGAACGGCCTAGGGGAAAAGTGCGCATACGGTTGTAATCGGGCGAGTTTCAACTTTCAGATGCAACAGAAATTTTGCGGATCGGTCAATCCGTTAGCGTGATATGGCAGTTTGGGTGTAAGAAACGCTTGAGAAACTCAAAATTTACGCAGTTCTGATGCTCGAAACGAATAACTGGAACGGCCTAGGGGAAAACTACACATGCCTTTGTTATCGGGCGAGTTTCTACTTTCAGATGCAACAGAAATTTTGCGGATTGGTCAATCCGTTCGCGAGATATGGCAGTTTGGAGGTAAGAAACGGTTGAGAAACTCAAAATTTGCGCAGTTCTGATGCTCGAAACGGATAACTAGAACGGCCTAGAGGAAAAGTGCGCATACGTTTGTAATCGGGCGAGTTTCTACTTTCAGATGCAACAGAAATTTTGCGGATTGGTCAATCCGTTCGCGAGATATCGCAGTTTGGAGGTAAGAAACGCTTGAGAAACTCAAAATTTTCGCCGTTCTGATGCTCGAAACGAATAACTAGAACGGCCTAGGGGAAAAGTACGCATACCGTTGTAATCGGGCGAGTTTCTACTTTCAGATGCAACAGAAATTTTGCGGATTGGTCAATCCGTTCGCGAGATATGGCAGTTTGGAGGTACGTAACGCTTGAGACACTCAAAATTTTCACAGTTCTGATGGTCGAAACGTGTAACTAGAACTGCCTAGGGGAAAAGTGCGCATACGGTTGTAATCGGGCGAGTTTCTACTTTCAGATGCAACTGAAATTTTGCGGATGGGTCAATCCGTTCGCGAGATATGGCAGTTTGGAGCTAAGAAACGCTTGAGAAACTCAAAATTTGCGCAGTTCTGATGCTCGAAACGGATAACTAGAACGGCCTAGGGGAAAAGTGCGCATATGGTTGTAATCGGGCGAGTTTCAACTTTCAGATGCAACAGAAATTTTGCGGATCGGTCAATCCGTTCGCGAGATATGGCAGTTTGGGTGTAAGAAACACTTGAGAAACTCAAAATATACGCAGTTCTGATGCTCGAAACGAATAACTGGAACGGCCTAGGGGAAAACTACACATGCCTTTGTTATCGGGCGAGTTTCTACTTTCAGATGCAACAGAAATTTTGCGGATTGGTCAATCCGTTCGCGAGGTATGGCAGTTTGGAGGTAAGAAACGCTTGAGAAACTCAAAATTTGCGCAGTTCTGATGCTCGAAACGGATAACTAGAACGGCCTAGGGGAAAAGTGCGCATACGGATGAAATCGGGCGAGTTTCTACTTTCAGATGCAACTGAAATTTTGCGGGTTGGTCAATCCGTTCGCGAGGTATGGCAGTTTGGAGGTAAGAAACGCTTGAGAAACTCAAAATTTGCGCAGTTCTGATGCTCGAAACGGATAACTAGAACGGCCTAGGGGAAAAGTGCGCATACGGATGAAATCGGGCGAGTTTCTACTTTCAGATGCAACTGAAATTTTGCGGGTTGGTCAATCCGTTCGCGAGATATGGCAGTTTGGAGCTAAGAAACGCTTGAGAAACTCAAAATTTGCGCAGTTCTGATGCTCGAAACGGATAACTAGAACGGCCTAGGGGAAAAGTGCGCATACGGTTGTAATCGGGCGAGTTTCAACTTTCAGATGCAACAGAAATTTTGCGGATCGGTCAATCCGTTCGCGAGATATGGCAGTTTGGGTGTAAGAAACGCTTGAGAAACTCAAAATTTACGCAGTTCTGATGCTCGAAACGAATAACTGGAACGGCCTAGGGGAAAACTACACATGCCTTTGTTATCGGGCGAGTTTCTACTTTCAGATGCAACAGAAATTTTGCGGATTGGTCAATCCGTTCGCGAGATATGGCAGTTTGGAGGTAAGAAACGCTTGAGAAACTCAAAATTTGCGCATTTCTGATGCTCGAAACGGATAACTAGAACGGCCTAGGGGAAAAGTGCGCATACCGTTGTAATCGGGCGAGTTTCTGCTTTCAGATGCAACAGAAATGTTGCGGATTGGTCAATCCGTTGGCGAGATATGGCAGTTTGGAGGTAAGAAACGCTTGAGAAACACAAAATTTGCGCAGTTCTGATGCTCGAAACGGATAACTAGAACGGCCTAGGGGAAAAGTGCGCATACGGTTGTAATCGGGCGAGTTTCTACTTTCAGATGCAACTGAAATTTTGCGGATTGGTCAATCCGTTCGCGAGATATGGCAGTTTGGAGACAAGAAACGCTTGAGAAACTCAAAATTTTCGCAGTTCTGATGCTCGAAACGAGTAACCAGAACGGCCTAGGGGAAAAGTGCGCATACCGTTGTAATCGGGCGAGTTTCTGCTTTCAGATGCAACAGAAATGTTGCGGATTTGTCAATCCGTTGGCGAGATATGGCAGTTTGGAGGTAAGAAACGCTTGAGAAACTCAAAATTTGCGCAGTTCTGATGCTCGAAATGGATAACTAGAACGGCCTAGGGGAAAAGTGCGCATTCGGTTGTAATCGGGCGAGTTTCTACTTTCAGATGCAACAGAAATTTTGCGGATCGGTCAATCCGGTCGCGAGATATGGCAGTTTGGATGTAAGAAACGCTTGAGAAACTCAAAATTTTCGCAGTTATGATGCTCGAAACGAATAACTAGAACGGCCTAGGGGAAAAGTGCGCATACCGTTGTAATCGGGCGAGTTTCTACTTTCAGATGCAACAGAAATTTTGCGGATTGGTCAATCCGTTCGCGAGGTATGGCAGTTTGGAGGTAAGAAACGCTTGAGAAACTCAAAATTTGCGCAGTTCTGATGCTCGAAACGGATAACTAGAACGGCCTAGGGGAAAAGTGCGCATACGGATGTAATCGGGCGAGTTTCTACTTTCAGATGCAACTGAAATTTTGCGGATTGGTCAATCCGTTCGCGAGATATGGCAGTTTGGAGCTAAGAAACGCTCGAGAAACTCAAAATTTGCGCAGTTCTGATGCTCGAAACGGATAACTAGAACGGCCTAGGGGAAAAGTGCGCATACGGTTGTAATCGGGCGAGTTTCAACTTTCAGATGCAACAGAAATTTTGCGGATCGGTCAATCCGTTAGCGAGATATGGCAGTTTGGGTGTAAGAAACGCTTGAGAAACTCAAAATTTACGCAGTTCTGATGCTCGAAACGAATAACTGGAACGGCCTAGGGGAAAACTACACATGCCTTTGTTATCGGGCGAGTTTCTACTTTCAGATGCAACAGAAATTTTGCGGATTGGTCAATCCGTTCGCGAGATATGGCAGTTTGGAGGTAAGAAACGGTTGAGAAACTCAAAATTTGCCCAGTTCTGATGCTCGAAACGGATAACTAGAACGGCCTAGAGGAATAGTGCGCATACGTTTGTAATCGGGCGAGTTTCTACTTTCAGATGCAACAGAAATTTTGCGGATTGGTCAATCCGTTCGCGAGATATCGCAGTTTGGAGGTAAGAAACGCTTGAGAAACTCAAAATTTTCGCCGTTCTGATGCTCGAAACGAATAACTAGAACGGCCTAGGGGAAAAGTACGCATACCGTTGTAATCGGGCGAGTTTCTACTTTCAGCTGCAACAGAAATTTTGCGGATTGGTTAATCCGTTCGCGAGATATGGCAGTTTGGAGGTAAGAAACGCTTGAGAAACTCAAAATTTTCGCAGTTCTGATGCTCGAAACGAATAACTAGAACGGCCTACGGGAAAAGTGCGCATACCGTTGTAATCGGGCGAGTTTCTGCTTTCAGATGCAACAGAAATGTTGCGGATTTGTCAATCCGTTGGCGAGATATGGCAGTTTGGAGGTATGAAACGCTTGAGAAACTCAAAATTTGCGCAGTTCTGATGCTCGAAATGGATAACTAGAACGGCCTAGGGGAAAAGTGCGCATACGGTTGTAATCGAGCGAGTTTCTACTTTCAGATGCAACAGAAATTTTGCGGATCGGTCAATCCGTTCGCGAGATATGGCAGTTTGGATGTAAGAAACGCTTGAGAAACTCAAAATTTACGCAGTTCTGATGCTCGAAACGAATAACTGGAACGGCCTAGGGTAAAACTACACATGCCTTTGTTATCGGGCGAGTTTCTACCTTCAGATGCAACAGAAATTTTGCGGATTGGTCAATCCGTTCGCGAGATGTGGCAGTTTGGAGGTAAGAAACGGTTGAGAAACTCAAAATTTGCGCAGTTCTGATGCTCGAAACGGATAACTAGAACGGCCTAGGGGAAAAGTGCGCATACGTTTGTAATCGGGCGAGTTTCTACTTTCAGATGCAACAGAAATTTTGCGGATTGGTCAATCCGTTCGCGAGATATGGCAGATTGGAGGTAAGAAACGCTTGAGAAACTCAAAATTTTCGCAGTTCTGATGCTCGAAACGAATAACTAGAACGGCCTAGGGGAAAAGTACGCATACCGTTG
This sequence comes from Ptiloglossa arizonensis, assembly GCF_051014685.1. Classification (NCBI taxonomy): domain Eukaryota; kingdom Metazoa; phylum Arthropoda; class Insecta; order Hymenoptera; family Colletidae; genus Ptiloglossa; species Ptiloglossa arizonensis. The sequence continues at coordinate 601,561 of NW_027478690.1, read as the reverse complement.
TAATCGGGCGAGTTTCTACTTTCAGATGCAACAGAAATTTTGCGGATTGGTTAATCCGTTCGCGAGATATGGCAGTTTGGAGGTAAGAAACGCTTGAGAAACTCAAAATTTTCGCAGTTCTGATGCTCGAAACGAATAACTAGAACGGCCTAGGGGAAAAGTGCGCATACCGTTGTAATCGGGCGAGTTTCTGCTTTCAGATGCAACAGAAATGTTGCGGATTTGTCAATCCGTTGGCGAGATATGGCAGTTTGGAGGTAAGAAACGCTTGAGAAACTCAAAATTTGCGCAGTTCTGATGCTCGAAATGGATAACTAGAACGGCCTAGGGGAAAAGTGCGCATACGGTTGTAATCGGGCGAGTTTCTACTTTCAGATGCAACAGAAATTTTGCGGATTGATCAATCTGTTCGCGAGATATGGCAGTTTGGAGAAAAGAAACGCTTGAGAAACTCAAAATTTTCGCAGTTCTGATGCTCGAAACGAGTAACTAGAACGGCCTAGGGGAAAAGTACGCATACCGTTGTAATCGGGCGAGTTTCTGCTTTCAGATGCAACAGAAATTTTGCTGATTGGTCAATCCGTTCGCGAGATATGGCAGATTGGAGGTAAGAAACGCTTGAGAAACTCAAAATTTTCGCTGTTCTGATGCTCGAAACGAATAACTAGAACGGCCTGGGGGAAAACTACACCTACCGTTGTAATCGGGCGAGTTTCTACTTTCAGATGCAACAGAAATTTTGCGGATTGGTCAATCCGTTCGCGAGATATGGCTGTTTGGAGGTAAGAAACGCTTGAGAAACTCAAAATTTTCGCAGTTCTGATGCTCGAAACGCGTAACTAGAACGGCCTAGGGGAAAAGTACGCATACCGTTGTAATCGGGCGAGTTTCTACTTTCAGATGCAACAGAAATTTTGCTGATTGGTCAATCCGTTCGCGAGATATGGCAGATTGGAGGTAAGAAACGCTTGAGAAACTCAAAATTTTCGCAGTTCTGATGCTCGAAACGAATAACTAGAACGGCCCAGGGGAAAACTACACATACCGTTGTAATCGGCCGCGTTTCTACTTTCAGATGCAACAGAAATTTTGCGGATTGGTCGATCCGTTCGCGAGATGTGGCAGTTTGGATGTAAGAAACGCTTGAGAAACTCAAAATTTTCGGAGTTCTGATGCTCGAAACGAATAACTAGAACGGCCTAGGGGAAAACTACACCTACCGTTGTTATCGGGCGAGTTTCTACTTTCAGATGCAACAGAAATTTTGCGGATTGGTCAATCCGTTCGCGAGATATGGCAGTTTGGATGTAAGAAACGCTTGAGAAACTGAAAATTTGCGCAGGTCTGATGCTCGAAACGGATAACTAGAACGGCCTAGGGGAAAAGTGCGCACACGGTTGTAATCGGGCGAGTTTCTACTTTCAGATGCAACAGAAATTTTGCGGATTGGTCAATCCGTTCGCGAGATATGGCAGTTTGGAGGTAAGAAACGCTTGAGAAACTCAAAATTTTCGCAGTTCTGATGCTCGAAACGCGTAACTAGAACGGCCTAGGGGAAAAGTACGCATACCGTTGTAATCGGGCGAGTTTCTACTTTCAGATGCAACAGAAATTTTGCTGATTGGTCAATCCGTTCGCGAGATATGGCAGATTGGAGGTAAGAAACGCTTGGGAAACTCAAAATTTTCGCAGTTCTGATGCTCGAAACGAATAACTAGAACGGCCCAGGGGAAAACTACACATACCGTTGTAATCGGCCGCGTTTCTACTTTCAGATGCAACAGAAATTTTGCGGATTGGTCGATCCGTTCGCGAGATGTGGCAGTTTGGATGTAAGAAACGCTTGAGAAACTCAAAATTTTCGGAGTTCTGATGCTCGAAACGAATAACTAGAACGGCCTAGGGGAAAACTACACCTACCGTTGTTATCGGGCGAGTTTCTACTTTCAGATGCAACAGAAATTTTGCGGATTGGTCAATCCGTTCGCGAGATATGGCAGTTTGGATGTAAGAAACGCTTGAGAAACTGAAAATTTGCGCAGGTCTGATGCTCGAAACGGATAACTAGAACGGCCTAGGGGAAAAGTGCGGACACGGTTGTAATCGGGCGAGTTTCTACTTTCAGATGCAACAGAAATTTTGCGGATCGGTGAATCCGTTCGCGAGATATGGCAATTTGGATGTAAGAAACGCTTGAGAAACTCAAAATTTTCGCAGTTCTGATGCTCGAAACGAATAACTGGAACGGCCTAGGGGAAAACTAAACATGGCTTTGTAATCGGGCGAGTCTCTCCTTTCAGATGCAACAGAAATTTTGCGGACTGGGCAATCCGTTCGCGAGATATGGCAGTTTGGAGGTAAGAAACGCTTGAGAAACTCAAAATTTTCGCTGTTCTGATGCTCAAAACGAATAACTAGAACGGCCTAGGGGAAAAGTACGCATACCGTTGTAATCGGGCGAGTCTCTACTTCCAGATGCAACAGAAATTTTTAGGATTGGTCAATCCGTTCGCGAGATATGGCAGTTTGGAGGTAAGAAACGCTTGAGAAACTCAAAATTTTCGCAGTTCGAATGCTCGAAACGAGTAACCAGAACGGCCTAGGGGGAAAGTACGCATACCGTTGTAATCGGGCGAGTTTCTACTTTCAGATGTAACAGAAATTTTGCGGATTGGTCAATCCGTTCGCGAGATATGGCAGTTTGGATGTAAGAAACGCTTGAGAAACTCAAAATTTGCGCAGTTCTGATGCTCGAAACGGATAACTAGAACGGCCTAGGGGAAAAGTGCGCACACGGTTGTAATCGGGCGAGTTTCTACTTTCAGATGCAACAGAAATTTTGCGGATCGGTGAATCCGTTCGCGAGATATGGCAATTTGGATGTAAGAAACGCTTGAGAAACTCAAAATTTTCGCAGTTCTGATGCTCGAAACGAATAACTGGAACGGCCTAGGGGAAAACTACACATGCCTTTGTAATCGGGCGAGTCTCTACTTTCAGATGCAACAGAAATTTTGCGGATTGGGCAATCCGTTCGCGAGATATGGCAGTTTGGAGGTAAGAAACGCTTGAGAAACTCAAAATTTTCGCTGTTCTGATGCTCAAAACGAATAACTAGAACGGCCTAGGGGAAGAGTACGCATACCGTTGAAATCGGGCGAGTTTCTACTTTCAGATGTAACAGAAATTTTGCGGATTGGTCAATCCGTTCGCGAGATATGGCAGTTTGGATGTAAGAAACGCTTGAGAAACTCAATATTTTCGCAGTTCTGATGCTCGAAACGAATAACTAGAACGGCCTAGGGGAAAACTATACCTACCGTTGTAATCGGGCGGGTTTCTACTTTCAGATGCAACAGAAATTTTGCGGGTCGGTCAATCCGTTCGCGAGATATGGCAGTTTGGATGTAAGAAACGCTTGAGAAACTCAAAATATTCGGAGTTCTGATGCTCGAAACGAATAACTAGAACGGCCTAGGGGAAAAGTACGCATACCGTTGTAATCGGGCGAGTTTCTACTTTCAGATGTAACAGAAATTTTGCGGATTGGTCAATCCGTTCGCGAGATATGGCAGTTTGGATGTAAGAAACGCTTGAGAAACTCAAAATTTGCGCAGTTCTGATGCTCGAAACGGATAACTAGAACGGCCTAGGGGAAAAGTGCGCACACGGTTGTAATCGGGCGAGTTTCTACTTTCAGATGCAACAGAAATTTTGCGGATCGGTGAATCCGTTCGCGAGATATGGCAATTTGGATGTAAGAAACGCTTGAGAAACTCAAAATTTTCGCAGTTCTGATGCTCGAAACGAATAACTGGAACGGCCTAGGGGAAAACTACACATGCCTTTGTAATCGGGCGAGTCTCTACTTTCAGATGCAACAGAAATTTTGCGGATTGGGCAATCCGTTCGCGAGATATGGCAGTTTGGAGGTAAGAAACGCTTGAGAAACTCAAAATATTCGCTGTTCTGATGCTCAAAACGAATAACTAGAACGGCCTAGGGGAAAAGTACGCATACCGTTGAAATCGGGCGAGTTTCTACTTTCAGATGTAACAGAAATTTTGCGGATTGGTCAATCCGTTCGCGAGATATGGCAGTTTGGATGTAAGAAACGCTTGAGAAACTCTATATTTTCGCAGTTCTGATGCTCGAAACGAATAACTAGAACGGCCTAGGGGAAAACTATACCTACCGTTGTAATCGGGCGGGTTTCTACTTTCAGATGCAACAGAAATTTTGCGGGTCGGTCAATCCGTTCGATAGATATGGCAGTTTGGATGTAAGAAACGCTTGAGAAACTCAAAATTTTCGCCGTTCTGATGCTCGAAACGAATAACTAGAACGGCCTAGGTGAAAAGTACGCATACCGTTGTAATCGGGCGAGTTTCTACTTTCAGATGCAACAGAAATTTTGCGGATTGGTCAATCCGTTCGCGAGATATGGCAGTTTGGATGTAAGAAACGTTTGAGAAACTCAAAATTTGCGCGGTTCTGATGCTCGAAACGGATAACTAGAACGGCCTAGGGGAAAAGTGCGCACACGGTTGTAATCGGGCGAGTTTCTACTTTCAGATGCAACAGAAATTTTGCGGATCGGTGATACCGTTCGCGAGATATGGCAGTTTGGATGTAAGAAACGCTTGAGAAACTCAAAATTTTCGCAGTTCTGATGCTCGAAACGAATAACTAGAACGGCCTAGGGGAAAAGTGCGCATACCGTTGTAATCGGGCGAGTTTCTACTTTCAGATGTAACAGAAATTTTGCGGATTGGTCAATCCGTTCGCGAGATATGACAGTTTGGAGGTAAGAAACGCTTGAGAAACTCAATATTTTCGCAGTTCTGATGCTCTAAACGAATAACTAGAACGGCCTAGGGGAAAACTATACCTACCGTTGTAATCGGGCGGGTTTCTACTTTCAGATGCAACAGAAATTTTGCGGATCGGTCAATCCGTTCGAGAGATATGGCAGTTTGGATGTTAGAAACGCTTGAGAAACTCAAAATTTTCGCCGTTCTGATGCTCGAAACGAATAACTAGAACGGCCTAGGTGAAAAGTACGCATACCGTTGTAATCGGGCGAGTTTCTACTTTCAGATGCAACAGAAATTTTGCGGATTGGTCAATCCGTTCGCGAGATATGGCAGTTTGGATGTAAGAAACGTTTGAGAAACTCAAAATTTGCGCGATTCTGATGCTCGAAACGGATAACTAGAACGGCCTAGGGGAAAAGTGCGCACACGGTTGTAATCGGGCGAGTTTCTACTTTCAGATGCAACAGAAATTTTGCGGATCGGTGATACCGTTCGCGAGATATGGCAGTTTGGATGTAAGAAACGCTTGAGAAACTCAAAATATTCGGAGTTCTGATGCTCGAAACGAATAACTGGAACGGCCTAGGGGAAAACTACACATGCCTTTGTAATCGGGCGAGTCTCTACTTTCAGATGCAACAGAAATTTTGCGGATTGGTCAATCCGTTCGCGAGATATGGCAGTTTGGAGGTAAGAAACGCTTGAGAAACTCAAAATTTTCGCTGTTCTGATGCTCAAAACGAATAACTAGAACGGCCTAAGGGAAAAGTACGTATACCGTTGTAATCGGGCGAGTTTCTACTTTCAGATGCAACAGAAATTTTGCGGATCAGTCATTCCGTTCGCGATATATGGCAGTTTGGATGTAAGAAACGCTTGAGAAACTCAAAATTTTCGCAGTTCTGATGCTCGAAACGAATAACTAGAACGGCCTAGGGGAAAAGTGCGCATACCGTTGTAATCGGGCGAGTTTCTACTTTCAGATGTAACAGAAATTTTGCGGATTGGTCAATCCGTTCGCGAGATATGACAGTTTGGATGTAAGAAACGCTTGAGAAACTCAAAATTTTCGCAGTTCTGATGCTCGAAACGAATAACTAGAACGGCCTAGGGGAAAAGTGCGCATACCGTTGTAATCGGGCGAGTTTCTACTTTCAGATGCAACAGAAATTTTGCGGATTGGTCAATCCGTTCGCGAGATATGGCAGTTTGGATGTAAGAAACGCTTGAGAAACTCAAAATTTGCACAGTTCTGATGCTCGAAACGGATAACTAGAACGGCCTAGGGGAAAAGTGCGCACACGGTTGTAATCGGGCGAGTTTCTACTTTCAGATGCAACAGAAATTTTGCGGATCGGTGAATCCGTTCGCGAGATATGGCATTTTGGATGTAAGAAACGCTTGAGAAACTCAAAATTTTCGCAGTTCTGATGCTCGAAACGAATAACTGGAACGGCCTAGGGGAAAACTACACATGCCTTTGTAATCGGGCGAGTCTCTACTTTCAGATGCAACAGAAATTTTGCGGATCGGTCAATCCGTTCGCGAGATATGGCAGTTTGGATGTAAGAAACGCTTGAGAAACTCAAAATTTTCGCAGTTCTGATGCTCGAAACGAATAACTAGAACGGCCTAGGGGAAAAGTGCGCATACCGTTGTAATCGGGCGAGTTTCTACTTTCAGATGCAACAGAAATTTTGCGGATTGGTCAATCCGTTCGCGAGGTATGGCAGTTTGGAGGTAAGAAACGCTTGAGAAACTCAAAATTTTCGCCGTTCTGATGCTCGAAACGAATAACTAGAACGGCCTAGGGGAAAAGTGGGCATACCGTTGTAATCGGGCGAGTTTCTACTTTCAGATGCAACAGAAATTTTGCGGATTGGTCAATCCGTTCGCGAGATATGGCAGTTTGGAGGTAAGAAACGCTTGAGAAACTCAAAATTTGCGCAGTTCTGATGCTCGAAACGGATAACTAGAACGGCCTAGGGGAAAACTACGCATACCGTTGTAATCGGGCGAGTTTCTACTTTCAGATGCAACAGAAATTTTGCGGATTGGTCAATCCGTTAGCGAGATATGGCAGTTTGGAGGTAAGAAACGCTTGAGAAACTCAAAATTTTTGCCGTTCTGATGCTCGAAACGAATAACTAGAACGGCCTAGGGGAAAAGTACGCTTACCGTTGTAATCGGGCGAGTTTCTAATTTCAGATGCAACAGAAATTTTGCGGATTGGTCAATCCGTTCGAGAGATATGGCAGTTTGGAGGTAAGAAACGCTTGAGAAACTCAAAATTTGCGCAGTTCTGATGCTCGAAACGGATAACTAGAACGGCCTAGGGGAAAACTACGCATACCGTTGTAATCGGGCGAGTTTCTACTTTCAGACGCAACAGAAATTTTGCGGATCGGTCAATCCGTTCGCGAGATATGGCAGTTTGGAAGTAAGAAACGCTTGAGAAACTCAAAATTTGCGCAGTTCTGATGCTCGAAACGGATAACTAGAACGGCCTAGGGGAAAACTACGCACACCGTTGTAATCGGGCGAGTTTCTACTTTCAGATGCAGCAGAAATTTTGCGGATTGGTCAATCCGTTCGCGAGATATGGCAGTTTGGAGGTAAGAAACGCTTGAGAAACTCAAAATTTGCGCAGTTCTGATGCTCGAAACGGATAACTAGAACGGCCTAGGGGAAAAGTGCGCATACGGTTGTAATCGGGCGAGTTTCTACTGTCAGATGCAACAGAAATTTTGCGGATCGGTCAATCCGTTCGCGAGATATGGCAGTTTGGATGTAAGAAACCCTTGAGAAACTCAAAATTTGCGCAGTTCTGATGCTCGAAACGAATAACTAGATCGGCCTAGGGGAAATGTGCGCATACCGTTGTAATCGGGCGAATTTCTGCTTTCAGATGCAACAGAAATTTTGCGGATTGGTCAATCCGTTCGCGAGATATGGCAGTTTGGAGGCAAGAAACGCTTGAGAAACTCAAAATTTTCGCCGTTCTGATGCTCGAAACGAATAACTAGAACGGCCTAGGGGAAAAGTACGCTTACCGTTGTAATCGGGCGAGTTTCTAATTTCAGATGCAACAGAAATTTTGCGGATTGGTCAATCCGTTCGAGAGATATGGCAGTTTGGAGGTAAGAAACGCTTGAGAAACTCAAAATTTGCGCAGTTCTGATGCTCGAAACGGATAACTAGAACGGCCTAGGGGAAAACTACGCATACCGTTGTAATCGGGCGAGTTTCTACTTTCAGACGCAACAGAAATTTTGCGGATCGGTCAATCCGTTCGCGAGATATGGCAGTTTGGAAGTAAGAAACGCTTGAGAAACTCAAAATTTGCGCAGTTCTGATGCTCGAAACGGATAACTAGAACGGCCTAGGGGAAAACTACGCACACCGTTGTAATCGGGCGAGTTTCTACTTTCAGATGCAGCAGAAATTTTGCGGATTGGTCAATCCGTTCGCGAGATATGGCAGTTTGGAGGTAAGAAACGCTTGAGAAACTCAAAATTTGCGCAGTTCTGATGCTCGAAACGGATAACTAGAACGGCCTAGGGGAAAAGTGCGCATACGGTTGTAATCGGGCGAGTTTCTACTGTCAGATGCAACAGAAATTTTGCGGATCGGTCAATCCGTTCGCGAGATATGGCAGTTTGGATGTAAGAAACCCTTGAGAAACTCAAAATTTGCGCAGTTCTGATGCTCGAAACGAATAACTAGATCGGCCTAGGGGAAATGTGCGCATACCGTTGTAATCGGGCGAATTTCTGCTTTCAGATGCAACAGAAATTTTGCGGATTGGTCAATCCGTTCGCGAGATATGGCAGTTTGGAGGCAAGAAACGCTTGAGAAACTCAAAATTTTCGCCGTTCTGATGCTCGAAACGAATAACTAGAACGGCCTAGGGGAAAAGTACGCTTACCGTTGTAATCGGGCGAGTTTCTAATTTCAGATGCAACAGAAATTTTGCGGATTGGTCAATCCGTTCGAGAGATATGGCAGTTTGGAGGTAAGAAACGCTTGAGAAACTCAAAATTTTCGCCTTTCTGATGCTCGAAACGAATAACTAGAACCGCCTAGGGGAAAAGTACGCATACCGTTGTAATCGGGCGAGTTTCTACTTTCAGATGCAACAGAAATTTTGCGGATCGGTCAATCCGTTCGCGAGATATGGCAGTTTGGATGTAAGAAACGCTTGAGAAACTCAAAATTTTCGCAGTTCTGATGCTCGAAACGAATAACTGGAACGGCCTAGGGGAAAACTACACATGCCTTTGTAATCGGGCGAGTCTCTACTTTCAGATGCAACAGAAATTTTGCGAATTGGTCAATCCGTTCGCGAGATATGGCAGTTTGGAGGCAAGAAACGCTTGAGAAACTCAAAATTTTCGCCGTTCTGATGCTCGAAACGAATAACTAGAACGGCCTAGGGGAAAAGTACGCTTACCGTTGTAATCGGGCGAGTTTCGAATTTCAGATGCAACAGAAATTTTGCGGATTGGTCAATCCGTTCGAGAGATATGGCAGTTTGGAGGTAAGAAACGCTTGAGAAACTCAAAATTTTCGCCTTTCTGATGCTCGAAACGAATAACTAGAACAGCCTAGGGGAAAAGTACGCATACCGTTGTAATCGGGCGAGGTTCTACTTTCAGATGCAACAGAAATTTTGCGGATCGGTCAATCCGTTCGCGAGATATGGCAGTTTGGATGTAAGAAACGCTTGAGAAGCTCAAAATTTTCGCAGTTCTGATGCTCGAAACGAATAACTGGAACGGCCTAGGGGAAAACTTCACATGCCTTTGTAATCGGGCGAGTTTCTACTTTCAGATGCAACAGAAATTTTGCTGATTGGTCAATCCGTTCGCGAGATATGGCAGTTTGGAGGTAAGAAACGCTTGAGAAACTCAAAATTTGCGCAGTTCTGATGCTCGAAACGGATAACTAGAACGGCCTAGGGGAAAAGTGCGCATATGGTTGTAATCGGGCGAGTTTCTACTTTCAGATGCAACAGAAATTTTGCGGATCTGTCAATCCGTTCGCGAGATATGGCAGTTTGGATGTAAGAAACGCTTGAGAAACTCAAAATTTTCGCAGTTCTGATGCTCGAAACGAATAACTGGAACGGCCTAGGGGAAAACTACACATGCCTTTGTAATCGGGCGAGTTTCTACCTTCAGATGCAACAGAAATTTTGCTGATTGTTCAATCCGTTCGCGAGATATGGCAGTTTGGAGGTAAGAAACGCTTGAGAAACTCAAAATTTGCGCAGTTCTGATGCTCGAAACGGATAACTAGAACGGCCTAGGGGAAAAGTGCGCATACGGTTGTAATCGGGCGAGTTTCTACTTTCAGATGCAACAGAAATTTTGCGGATTGGTCAATCCGTTCGCGAGATATGGCAGTTTGGAAGTAAGAAACGCTTGAGAAACTCAAAATTTTCGGAGTTCTGATGCTCGAAACGAATAACTAGAACGGCCTAGGGGAAAACTACACCTACCGTTGTAATCGGGCGAGTTTCTACTTTCAGATGCAACAGAAATTTTGCGGATTGGTCAATCCGTTCGCGAGATATGGCAGTTTGGAAGTAAGAAACGCTTGAGAAACTCAAAATTTTTGCCGTTCTGATGCTCGAAACGAATAACTGGAACGGCCTAGGGGAAAACTACACATGCCTTTGTAATCGGGCGAGTCTCTACTTTCAGATGCAACAGAAATTTTGCGAATTGGTCAATCCGTTCGCGAGATATGGCAGTTTGGAGGCAAGAAACGCTTGAGAAACTCAAAATTTTCGCCGTTCTGATGCTCGAAACGAATAACTAGAACGGCCTAGGGGAAAAGTACGCTTACCGTTGTAATCGGGCGAGTTTCGAATTTCAGATGCAACAGAAATTTTGCGGATTGGTCAATCCGTTCGAGAGATATGGCAGTTTGGAGGTAAGAAACGCTTGAGAAACTCAAAATTTTCGCCTTTCTGATGCTCGAAACGAATAACTAGAACAGCCTAGGGGAAAAGTACGCATACCGTTGTAATCGGGCGAGGTTCTACTTTCAGATGCAACAGAAATTTTGCGGATCGGTCAATCCGTTCGCGAGATATGGCAGTTTGGATGTAAGAAACGCTTGAGAAGCTCAAAATTTTCGCAGTTCTGATGCTCGAAACGAATAACTGGAACGGCCTAGGGGAAAACTTCACATGCCTTTGTAATCGGGCGAGTTTCTACTTTCAGATGCAACAGAAATTTTGCTGATTGGTCAATCCGTTCGCGAGATATGGCAGTTTGGAGGTAAGAAACGCTTGAGAAACTCAAAATTTGCGCAGTTCTGATGCTCGAAACGGATAACTAGAACGGCCTAGGGGAAAAGTGCGCATATGGTTGTAATCGGGCGAGTTTCTACTTTCAGATGCAACAGAAATTTTGCGGATCTGTCAATCCGTTCGCGAGATATGGCAGTTTGGATGTAAGAAACGCTTGAGAAACTCAAAATTTTCGCAGTTCTGATGCTCGAAACGAATAACTGGAACGGCCTAGGGGAAAACTACACATGCCTTTGTAATCGGGCGAGTTTCTACCTTCAGATGCAACAGAAATTTTGCTGATTGTTCAATCCGTTCGCGAGATATGGCAGTTTGGAGGTAAGAAACGCTTGAGAAACTCAAAATTTGCGCAGTTCTGATGCTCGAAACGGATAACTAGAACGGCCTAGGGGAAAAGTGCGCATACGGTTGTAATCGGGCGAGTTTCTACTTTCAGATGCAACAGAAATTTTGCGGATTGGTCAATCCGTTCGCGAGATATGGCAGTTTGGAAGTAAGAAACGCTTGAGAAACTCAAAATTTTCGGAGTTCTGATGCTCGAAACGAATAACTAGAACGGCCTAGGGGAAAACTACACCTACCGTTGTAATCGGGCGAGTTTCTACTTTCAGATGCAACAGAAATTTTGCGGATTGGTCAATCCGTTCGCGAGATATGGCAGTTTGGAAGTAAGAAACGCTTGAGAAACTCAAAATTTTTGCCGTTCTGATGCTCGAAACGAATAACTAGAACGGCCTAGGGGAAAAGTACGCATACCGTTGTAATCGGGCGAGTTTCTACTTTCAGATGCAACAGAAATTTTGCGGATTGGTCAATCCGTTCGCGAGGTATGGCAGTTTGGAGGTAAGAAACGCTTGAGAAACTCAAAATTTTCGCAGTTCTGATGCTCGAAACGAATAACTAGAACCGACTAGGGGAAAAGTGCGCATACCGTTGTAATCGGGCGAGTTTCTACTTTCAGATGCCACAGAAATTTTGCGGATTGGTCGATCCGTTCGCGAGATGTGGCAGTTTGGAAGTAAGAAACGCTTGAGAAACTCAAAATTTTCGCAGTTCTGATGCTCGAAACGAATAACTAGAACGGCCTAGGGGAAAAGTACACATGCCTTTGTAATCGGGCGAGTTTCTACTTTCAGATGCAACAGAAATTTTGCTGATTGGTCAATCCGTTCGCGAGATATGGCAGTCTGGAGGTAAGAAACGCTTGAGAAACTCAAAATTTGCGCAGTTCTGATGCTCGAAACGAATAACTGGAACGGCCTAGGGGAAAACTACACATACCGTTGTAATCGGCCGCGTTTCTACTTTCAGATGCAACAGAAATTTTGCGGATTGGTCAATCCGTTCGCGAGATATGGCAGTTTGGAGGCAAGAAACGCTTGAGAAACTCAAAATTTTCGCCGTTCTGATGCTCGAAACGAATAACTAGAACGGCCTAGGGGAAAAGTACACATGCCTTTGTAATCGGGCGAGTTTCTACTTTCAGATGCAACAGAAATTTTGCTGATTGGTCAATCCGTTCGCGAGATATGGCAGTTTGGAGGCAAGAAACGCTTGAGAAACTCAAAATTTGCGCAGTTCTGATGCTCGAAACGGATAACTAGAACGGCCTAGGGGAAAAGTGCGCATATGGTTGTAATCGGGCGAGTTTCTACTTTCAGATGCAACAGAAATTTTGCGGATCGGTCAATCCGTTCGCGAGATATGGCAGTTTGGAGGTAAGAAACGCTTGAGAAAGTCAAAATTTTCGCCGTTCTGATGCTTGAAACGCATAACTAGAACGGCCTAGGGGAAAAGTACGCATACCGTTGTAATCGGGCGAGTTTCTACTTTCAGATGCAACAGAAATTTTGCGGATCGGTCAATCCGTTCGCGAGATATGGCAGTTTGGATGTAAGAAACGCTTGAGAAACTCAAAATTTTCGCAGTTCTGATGCTCGAAACGAATAACTGGAACGGCCTAGGGGAAAACTACACATACCGTTGTAATCGGCCGCGTTTCTACTTTCAGATGCAACAGATATTTTGCGGATTGGTCAATCCGTTCGCGAGATATGGCAGTTTGGTTGTAAGAAACGCTTGAGAAACTCAAAATTTTCGCCGTTCTGATGCTCGAAACGAATAACTAGAACGGCCTAGGAGAAAAGTACGCATACCGTTGTAATCGGGCGAGTTTCTACTTTCAGATGCAACAGAAATTTTGCGGATTGGTCAATCCGTTCGCGAGATATGGCAGTTTGGATGTAAGAAACGTTTGAGAAACTCAAAATTTGCGCAGTTCTGATACTCGAAACGGATAACTAGAACGGCCTAGGGGAAAAGTGCGCACACGGTTGTAATCGGGCGAGTTTCTACTTTCAGATGCAACAGAAATTTTGCGGATCGGTGATTCCGTTCGCGAGATATGGCAGTTTGGATGTAAGGAACGCTTGAGAAACTCAAAATTTTCGCAGTTCTGATGCTCGAAACGAATAACTGGAACGGCCTAGGGGAAAACTACACATGCCTTTGTAATCGGGCGAGTCTCTACTTTCAGATGCAACAGAAATTTTGCGGATTGGTCAATCCGTTCGCGAGATATGGCAGTTTGGAGGTAAGAAACGCTTGAGAAACACAAAATTTCCGCAGTTCTGATGCTCGACACGGATAACTAGAACGGCCTAGGGGAAAACTACGCATACCGTTGTAATCGGGCGAGTTTCTACTTTCAGACGCAACAGAAATTTTGCGGATCGGTCAATCCGTTCGCGAGATATGGCAGTTTGGAGGTAAGAAACGCTTGAGAAATTCAAAATTTGCGCAGTTCTGATGCTCGAAACGGATAACTAGAACGGCCTAGGGGAAAACTACGGATACCGTTGTAATCGGGCGAGTTTCTACTTTCAGATGCAACAGAAATTTTGCGGATCGGTCAATCCGTTCGCGAGATATGGCAGTTTGGATGTAAGAAACGCTTGAGAAACTCAAAATTTTCGCAGTTCTGATGCTCGAAACGAATAACTAGAACGGCCTAGGGGAAAAGTGCGCATACCGTTGTAATCGGGCGAGTTTCTACTTTCAGATGCAACAGAAATTTTGCGGATTGGTCAATCCGTTCGCGAGGTATGGCAGTTTGGAGGTAAGAAACGCTTGAGAAACTCAAAATTTTCGCAGTTCTGATGCTCGAAACGAATAACTGGAACGGCCTAGAGGAAAACTACACATGCATTTATAATCGGGCGAGTCTCTACTTTCAGATGCAACAGAAATTTTGCGGATTGGTCAATCCGTTCGCGAGATATGGCAGTTTGGAGGTAAGAAACGCTTGAGAAACTCAAAATTTTCGCCGTTCTGATGCTCGAAACGAATAACTAGAACGGCCTAGGGGAAAAGTACGCTTACCGTTGTAATCGGGCGAGTTTCTAATTTCAGATGCAACAGAAATTTTGCGGATTGGTCAATCCGTTCGAGAGATATGGCAGTTTGGAGGTAAGAAACGCATGAGAAACTCAAAATTTTCGCCTTTCTGATGCTCGAAACGAATAACTAGAACGGCCTAGGGGAAAAGTGCGCATACGGTTGTAATCGGGCGAGTTTCTACTTTCAGATGCAACAGAAATTTTGCGGATCGGTCAATCCGTTCGCGAGATATGGCAGTTTGGATGTAAGAAACGCTTGAGAAACTCAAAATTTTCGCAGTTCTGATGCTCGAAACGAATAACTGGAACGGCCTAGGGGAAAACTACACATGCCTTTGTAATCGGGCGAGTCTCTACTTTCAGATGCAACAGAAATTTTGCGGATTGGTCAATCCGTTCGCGAGATATGGCAGTTTGGAGGTAAGAAACGCTTGAGAAACACAAAATTTCCGCAGTTCTGATGCTCGACACGGATAACTAGAACGGCCTAGGGGAAAACTACGCATACCGTTGTAATCGGGCGAGTTTCTACTTTCAGACGCAACAGAAATTTTGCGGATCGGTCAATCCGTTCGCGAGATATGGCAGTTTGGAGGTAAGAAACGCTTGAGAAATTCAAAATTTGCGCAGTTCTGATGCTCGAAACGGATAACTAGAACGGCCTAGGGGAAAACTACGGATACCGTTGTAATCGGGCGAGTTTCTACTTTCAGATGCAACAGAAATTTTGCGGATCGGTCAATCCGTTCGCGAGATATGGCAGTTTGGATGTAAGAAACGCTTGAGAAACTCAAAATTTTCGCAGTTCTGATGCTCGAAACGAATAACTAGAACGGCCTAGGGGAAAAGTGCGCATACCGTTGTAATCGGGCGAGTTTCTACTTTCAGATGCAACAGAAATTTTGCGGATTGGTCAATCCGTTCGCGAGGTATGGCAGTTTGGAGGTAAGAAACGCTTGAGAAACTCAAAATTTTCGCCGTTCTGATGCTCGAAACGAATAACTAGAACGGCCTAGGGGAAAAGTGGGCATACCGTTGTAATCGGGCGAGTTTCTACTTTCAGACGCAACAGAAATTTTGCGGATCGGTCAATCCGTTCGCGAGATATGGCAGTTTGGAAGTAAGAAACGCTTGAGAAACTCAAAATTTGCGCAGTTCTGATGCTCGAAACGGATAACTAGAGCGGCCTAGGGGAAAAGTACGCATACCGTTGTAATCGGGCGAGTTTCTACTTTCAGATGCAACAGAAATTTTGCGGATTGGTCAATCCGTTCGCGAGGTATGGCAGTTTGGAGGTAAGAAACGCTTGAGAAACTCAAAATTTTCGCAGTTCTGATGCTCGAAACGAATAACTGGAACGGCCTAGAGGAAAACTACACATGCATTTATAATCGGGCGAGTCTCTACTTTCAGATGCAACAGAAATTTTGCGGATTGGTCAATCCGTTCGCGAGATATGGCAGTTTGGAGGTAAGAAACGCTTGAGAAACTCAAAATTTTCGCCGTTCTGATGCTCGAAACGAATAACTAGAACGGCCTAGGGGAAAAGTACGCTTACCGTTGTAATCGGGCGAGTTTCTAATTTCAGATGCAACAGAAATTTTGCGGATTGGTCAATCCGTTCGAGAGATATGGCAGTTTGGAGGTAAGAAACGCATGAGAAACTCAAAATTTTCGCCTTTCTGATGCTCGAAACGAATAACTAGAACGGCCTAGGGGAAAAGTGCGCATACGGTTGTAATCGGGCGAGTTTCTACTTTCAGATGCAACAGAAATTTTGCGGATCGGTCAATCCGTTCGCGAGATATGGCAGTTTGGATGTAAGAAACGCTTGAGAAACTCAAAATTTTCGCAGTTCTGATGCTCGAAACGAATAACTGGAACGGCCTAGGGGAAAACTACACATGCCTTTGTAATTGGGCGAGTTTCTACTTTCAGATGCAACAGAAATTTTGCTGATTGGTCAATCCGTTCGCGAGATATGGCAGTTTGGAGGTAAGAAACGCTTGAGAAACTCAAAATTTGCGCAGTTCTGATGCTCGAAACGGATAACTAGAACGGCCTAGGGGAAAAGTGCGCATATGGTTGTAATCGGGCGAGTTTCTACTTTCAGATGCAACAGAAATTTTGCGGATCGGTCAATCCGTTCGCGAGATATGGCAGTTTGGATGTAAGAAACGCTTGAGAAACTCAAAATTTTCGCAGTTCTGATGCTCGAAACGAATAACTGGAACGGCCTAGGGGAAAACTACACATGCCTTTGTAATCGGGCGAGTTTCTACCTTCAGATGCAACAGAAATTTTGCTGATTGTTCAATCCGTTCGCGAGATATGGCAGTTTGGAGGTAAGAAACGCTTGAGAAACTCAAAATTTGCGCAGTTCTGATGCTCGAAACGGATAACTAGAACGGCCTAGGGGAAAAGTGCGCATACGGTTGTAATCGGGCGAGTTTCTACTTTCAGATGCAACAGAAATTTTGCGGATTGGTCAATCCGTTCGCGAGATATGGCAGTTTGGAGGTAAGAAACGCTTGAGAAACTCAAAATTTTCGGAGTTCTGATGCTCGAAACGAATAACTAGAACGGCCTAGGGGAAAACTACACCTACCGTTGTAATCGGGCGAGTTTCTACTTTCAGATGCAACAGAAATTTTGCGGATTGGTCAATCCGTTCGCGAGATATGGCAGTTTGGAAGTAAGAAACGCTTGAGAAACTCAAAATTTTTGCCGTTCTGATGCTCGAAACGAATAACTAGAACGGCCTAGGGGAAAAGTACGCATACCGTTGTAATCGGGCGAGTTTCTACTTTCAGATGCAACAGAAATTTTGCGGATTGGTCAATCCGTTCGCGAGGTATGGCAGTTTGGAGGTAAGAAACGCTTGAGAAACTCAAAATTTTCGCAGTTCTGATGCTCGAAACGAATAACTAGAACCGACTAGGGGAAAAGTGCGCATACCGTTGTAATCGGGCGAGTTTCTACTTTCAGATGCCACAGAAATTTTGCGGATTGGTCGATCCGTTCGCGAGATGTGGCAGTTTGGAAGTAAGAAACGCTTGAGAAACTCAAAATTTTCGCAGTTCTGATGCTCGAAACGAATAACTAGAACGGCCTAGGGGAAAAGTACACATGCCTTTGTAATCGGGCGAGTTTCTACTTTCAGATGCAACAGAAATTTTGCTGATTGGTCAATCCGTTCGCGAGATATGGCAGTTTGGAGGTAAGAAACGCTTGAGAAACTCAAAATTTGCGCAGTTCTGATGCTCGAAACGAATAACTGGAACGGCCTAGGGGAAAACTACACATACCGTTGTAATCGGCCGCGTTTCTACTTTCAGATGCAACAGAAATTTTGCGGATTGGTCAATCCGTTCGCGAGATGTGGCAGTTTGGAGGCAAGAAACGCTTGAGAAACTCAAAATTTTCGCCGTTCTGATGCTCGAAACGAATAACTAGAACGGCCTAGGGGAAAAGTACACATGCCTTTGTAATCGGGCGAGTTTCTACTTTCAGATGCAACAGAAATTTTGCTGATTGGTCAATCCGTTCGCGAGATATGGCAGTTTGGAGGCAAGAAACGCTTGAGAAACTCAAAATTTGCGCAGTTCTGATGCTCGAAACGGATAACTAGAACGGCCTAGGGGAAAAGTGCGCATATGGTTGTAATCGGGCGAGTTTCTACTTTCAGATGCAACAGAAATTTTGCGGATCGGTCAATCCGTTCGCGAGATATGGCAGTTTGGAGGTAAGAAACGCTTGAGAAAGTCAAAATTTTCGCCGTTCTGATGCTTGAAACGCATAACTAGAACGGCCTAGGGGAAAAGTACGCATACCGTTGTAATCGGGCGAGTTTCTACTTTCAGATGCAACAGAAATTTTGCGGATCGGTCAATCCGTTCGCGAGATATGGCAGTTTGGAGGTAAGAAACGCTTGAGAAACTCAAAATTTTCGCAGTTCTGATGCTCGAAACGAATAACTGGAACGGCCTAGAGGAAAACTACACATGCATTTATAATCGGGCGAGTCTCTACTTTCAGATGCAACAGAAATTTTGCGGATTGGTCAATCCGTTCGCGAGATATGGCAGTTTGGAGGTAAGAAACGCTTGAGAAACTCAAAATTTTCGCCGTTCTGATGCTCGAAACGAATAACTAGAACGGCCTAGGGGAAAGGTACGCTTACCGTTCTAATCGGGCGAGTTTCTAATTTCAGATGCAACAGAAATTTTGCGGACTGGTCAATCCGTTCGAGAGATATGGCAGTTTGGAGGTAAGAAACGCATGAGAAACTCAAAATTTTCGCCTTTCTGATGCTCGAAACGAATAACTAGAACGGCCTAGGGGAAAAGTGCGCATACGGTTGTAATCGGGCGAGTTTCTACTTTCAGATGCAACAGAAATTTTGCGGATCGGTCAATCCGTTCGCGAGATATGGCAGTTTGGATGTAAGAAACGCTTGAGAAACTCAAAATTTTCGCAGTTCTGATGCTCGAAACGAATAACTGGAACGGCCTAGGGGAAAACTACACATGCCTTTGTAATCGGGCGAGTTTCTACTTTCAGATGCAACAGAAATTTTGCTGATTGGTCAATCCGTTCGCGAGATATGGCAGTTTGGAGGTAAGAAACGCTTGAGAAACTCAAAATTTGCGCAGTTCTGATGCTCGAAACGGATAACTAGAACGTCCTAGGGGAAAAGTGCGGATACGGTTGTAATCGGGCGAGTTTCTACTGTCAGATGCAACAGAAATTTTGCGGATCGGTCAATCCGTTCGCGAGATATGGCAGCTTGGATGTAAGAAACGCTTGAGAAACTCAAAATTTTCGCAGTTCTGATGCTCGAAACGAATAACTGGAACGGCCTAGGGGAAAACTACACATGCCTTTATAATCGGGCGAGTCTCTACTTTCAGATGCAACAGAAATTTTGCGGATTGGTCAATCCGTTCGCGAGATATGGCAGTTTGGAGGTAAGAAACGCTTGAGAAACTCAAAATTTTCGCCGTTCTGATGCTCGAAACGAATAACTAGAACGGCCTAGGGGAAAAGTACGCTTACCGTTGTAATCGGGCGAGTTTCTAATTTCAGATGCAACAGAAATTTTGCGGATTGGTCAATCCGTTCGAGAGATATGGCAGTTTGGAGGTAAGAAACGCTTGAGAAACTCAAAATTTTCGCCTTTCTGATGCTCGAAACGAATAACTAGAACGGCCTAGGGGAAAAGTGCGCATACGGTTGTAATCGGGCGAGTTTCTACTTTCAGATGCAACAGAAATTTTGCGGATCGGTCAATCCGTTCGCGAGATATGGCAGTTTGGATGTAAGAAACGCTTGAGAAACTCAAAATTTTCGCAGTTCTGATGCTCGAAACGAATAACTGGAACGGCCTAGGGGAAAACCACACATGCCTTTGTAATCGGGCGAGTTTCTACTTTCAGATGCAACAGAAATTTTGCTGATTGGTCAATCCGTTCGCGAGATATGGCAGTTTGGAGGTAAGAAACGCTTGAGAAACTCAAAATTTGCGCAGTTCTGATGCTCGAAACGGATAACTAGAACGGCCTAGGGGAAAAGTGCGCATACCGTTGTAATCGGGCGAGTTTCTACTTTCAGTTGCAACAGAAATTTTGCGGATTGGTCAATCCGTTCGCGAGATATGGCAGTTTGGATGTAAGAAACGCTTGAGAAACTCAAAATTTTCGCAGTTCTGATGCTCGAAACGAATAACTGGAACGGCCTAGGGGAAAACTACACATGCCTTTGTAATCGGGCGAGTTTCTACTTTCAGATGCATCAGAAATTTTGCTGATTGGTCAATCCGTTCGCGAGATATGGCAGTTTGGAGGTAAGAAACGCTTGAGAAACTCAAAATTTGCGCAGTTCTGATGCTCGAAACGGATAACTAGAACGGCCTAGGGGAAAAGTGCGCATACGGTTGTAATCGGGCGAGTTTCTACTGTCAGATGCAACAGAAATTTTGCGGATCGGTCAATCCGTTCGCGAGATATGGCAGTTTGGAGGTAAGAAACGCTTGAGAAACTCAAAATTTTCGCCGTTCTGATGCTCGAAACGAATAACTAGAACGGCCTAGGGGAAAAGTACGCTTACCGTTGTAATCGGGCGAGTTTCTAATTTCAGATGCAACAGAAATTTTGCGGATTGGTCAATCCGTTCGAGAGATATGGCAGTTTGGAGGTAAGAAACGCATGAGAAACTCAAAATTTTCGCCTTTCTGATGCTCGAAACGAATAACTAGAACGGCCTAGGGGAAAAGTGCGCATACGGTTGTAATCGGGCGAGTTTCTACTTTCAGATGCAACAGAAATTTTGCGGATCGGTCAATCCGTTCGCGAGATATGGCAGTTTGGATGTAAGAAACGCTTGAGAAACTCAAAATTTTCGCAGTTCTGATGCTCGAAACGAATAACTGGAACGGCCTAGGGGAAAACTACACATGCCTTTGTAATCGGGCGAGTTTCTACTTTCAGATGCAACAGAAATTTTGCGGATTGGTCAATCCGTTCGCGAGATATGGCAGTTTGGAGGTAAGAAACGCTTGAGAAACTCAAAATTTTCGCCGTTCTGATGCTCGAAACGAATAACTAGAACGGCCTAGGGGAAAAGTACGCTTACCGTTGTAATCGGGCGAGTTTCTAATTTCAGATGCAACAGAAATTTTGCGGATTGGTCAATCCGTTCGAGAGATATGGCAGTTTGGAGGTAAGAAACGCATGAGAAACTCAAAATTTTCGCCTTTCTGATGCTCGAAACGAATAACTAGAACGGCCTAGGGGAAAAGTGCGCATACGGTTGTAATCGGGCGAGTTTCTACTTTCAGATGCAACAGAAATTTTGCGGATCGGTCAATCCGTTCGCGAGATATGGCAGTTTGGATGTAAGAAACGCTTGAGAAACTCAAAATTTTCGCAGTTCTGATGCTCGAAACGAATAACTGGAACGGCATAGGGGAAAACTACACATGCCTTTGTAATCGGGCGAGTTTCTACTTTCAGATGCAACAGAAATTTTGCTGATTGGTCAATCCGTTCGCGAGATATGGCAGTTTGGATGTAAGAAACGCTTGAGAAACTCAAAATTTGCGCAGTTCTGATGCTCGAAACGGATAACTAGAACGGCCTAGGGGAAAAGTGCGCATACGGTTGTAATCGGGCGAGTTTCTACTGTCAGATGCAACAGAAATTTTGCGGATCGGTCAATCCGTTCGCGAGATATGGCAGTTTGGATGTAAGAAACGCTTGAGAAACTCAAAATTTTCGCAGTTCTGATGCTCGAAACGAATAACTGGAACGGCCTAGGGGAAAACTACACATGCCTTTATAATCGGGCGAGTCTCTACTTTCAGATGCAACAGAAATTTTGCGGATTGGTCAATCCGTTCGCGAGATATGGCAGTTTGGAAGTAAGAAACGCTTGAGAAACTCAAAATTTTTGCCGTTCTGATGCTCGAAACGAATAACTAGAACGGCCTAGGGGAAAAGTACGCATACCGTTGTAATCGGGCGAGTTTCTACTTTCAGATGCAACAGAAATTTTGCGGATTGGTCAATCCGTTCGCGAGGTATGGCAGTTTGGAGGTAAGAAACGCTTGAGAAACTCAAAATTTTCGCAGTTCTGATGCTCGAAACGAATAACTAGAACCGACTAGGGGAATAGTGCGCATACCGTTGTAATCGGGCGAGTTTCTACTTTCAGATGCCACAGAAATTTTGCGGATTGGTCGATCCGTTCGCGAGATGTGGCAGTTTGGAAGTAAGAAACGCTTGAGAAACTCAAAATTTTCGCAGTTCTGATGCTCGAAACGAATAACTAGAACGGCCTAGGGGAAAAGTACACATGCCTTTGTAATCGGGCGAGTTTCTACTTTCAGATGCAACAGAAATTTTGCTGATTGGTCAATCCGTTCGCGAGATATGGCAGTTTGGAGGTAAGAAACGCTTGAGAAACTCAAAATTTGCGCAGTTCTGATGCTCGAAACGAATAACTGGAACGGCCTAGGGGAAAACTACACATACCGTTGTAATCGGCCGGGTTTCTACTTTCAGATGCAACAGAAATTTTGCGGATTGGTCAATCCGTTCGCGAGATATGGCAGTTTGGAGGCAAGAAACGCTTGAGAAACTCAAAATTTTCGCCGTTCTGATGCTCGAAACGAATAACTAGAACGGCCTAGGGGAAAAGTACACATGCCTTTGTAATCGGGCGAGTTTCTACTTTCAGATGCAACAGAAATTTTGCTGATTGGTCAATCCGTTCGCGAGATATGGCAGTTTGGAGGCAAGAAACGCTTGAGAAACTCAAAATTTGCGCAGTTCTGATGCTCGAAACGGATAACTAGAACGGCCTAGGGGAAAAGTGCGCATATGGTTGTAATCGGGAGAGTTTCTACTTTCAGATGCAACAGAAATTTTGCGGATCGGTCAATCCGTTCGCGAGATATGGCAGTTTGGAGGTAAGAAACGCTTGAGAAAGTCAAAATTTTCGCCGTTCTGATGCTTGAAACGCATAACTAGAACGGCCTAGGGGAAAAGTACGCATACCGTTGTAATCGGGCGAGTTTCTACTTTCAGATGCAACAGAAATTTTGCGGATCGGTCAATCCGTTCGCGAGATATGGCAGTTTGGATGTAAGAAACGCTTGAGAAACTCAAAATTTTCGCAGTTCTGATGCTCGAAACGAATAACTGGAACGGCCTAGGGGAAAACTACACATGCCTTTATAATCGGGCGAGTCTCTACTTTCAGATGCAACAGAAATTTTGCGGATTGGTCAATCCGTTCGCGAGATATGGCAGTTTGGAAGTAAGAAACGCTTGAGAAACTCAAAATTTTTGCCGTTCTGATGCTCGAAACGAATAACTAGAACGGCCTAGGGGAAAAGTACGCATACCGTTGTAATCGGGCGAGTTTCTACTTTCAGATGCAACAGAAATTTTGCGGATTGGTCAATCCGTTCGCGAGGTATGGCAGTTTGGAGGTAAGAAACGCTTGAGAAACTCAAAATTTTCGCAGTTCTGATGCTCGAAACGAATAACTAGAACCGACTAGGGGAATAGTGCGCATACCGTTGTAATCGGGCGAGTTTCTACTTTCAGATGCCACAGAAATTTTGCGGATTGGTCGATCCGTTCGCGAGATGTGGCAGTTTGGAAGTAAGAAACGCTTGAGAAACTCAAAATTTTCGCAGTTCTGATGCTCGAAACGAATAACTAGAACGGCCTAGGGGAAAAGTACACATGCCTTTGTAATCGGGCGAGTTTCTACTTTCAGATGCAACAGAAATTTTGCTGATTGGTCAATCCGTTCGCGAGATATGGCAGTTTGGAGGTAAGAAACGCTTGAGAAACTCAAAATTTGCGCAGTTCTGATGCTCGAAACGAATAACTGGAACGGCCTAGGGGAAAACTACACATACCGTTGTAATCGGCCGGGTTTCTACTTTCAGATGCAACAGAAATTTTGCGGATTGGTCAATCCGTTCGCGAGATATGGCAGTTTGGAGGCAAGAAACGCTTGAGAAACTCAAAATTTTCGCCGTTCTGATGCTCGAAACGAATAACTAGAACGGCCTAGGGGAAAAGTACACATGCCTTTGTAATCGGGCGAGTTTCTACTTTCAGATGCAACAGAAATTTTGCTGATTGGTCAATCCGTTCGCGAGATATGGCAGTTTGGAGGCAAGAAACGCTTGAGAAACTCAAAATTTGCGCAGTTCTGATGCTCGAAACGGATAACTAGAACGGCCTAGGGGAAAAGTGCGCATATGGTTGTAATCGGGCGAGTTTCTACTTTCAGATGCAACAGAAATTTTGCGGATCGGTCAATCCGTTCGCGAGATATGGCAGTTTGGAGGTAAGAAACGCTTGAGAAAGTCAAAATTTTCGCCGTTCTGATGCTTGAAACGCATAACTAGAATGGCCTAGGGGAAAAGTACGCATACCGTTGTAATCGGGCGAGTTTCTACTTTCAGATGCAACAGAAATTTTGCGGATCGGTCAATCCGTTCGCGAGATATGGCAGTTTGGATGTAAGAAACGCTTGAGAAACTCAAAATTTTCGCAGTTCTGATGCTCGAAACGAATAACTGGAACGGCCTAGGGGAAAACTACACATACCGTTGTAATCGGCCGCGTTTCTACTTTCAGATGCAACAGATATTTTGCGGATTGGTCAATCCGTTCGCGAGATATGGCAGTTTGGATGTAAGAAACGCTTGAGAAACTCAAAATTTTCGCCGTTCTGATGCTCGAAACGAATAACTAGAACGGCCTAGGAGAAAAGTACGCATACCGTTGTAATCGGGCGAGTTTCTACTTTCAGATGCAACAGAAATTTTGCGGATTGGTCAATCCGTTCGCGAGATATGGCAGTTTGGATGTAAGAAACGTTTGAGAAACTCAAAATTTGCGCAGTTCTGATACTCGAAACGGATAACTAGAACGGCCTAGGGGAAAAGTGCGCACACGGTTGTAATCGGGCGAGTTTCTACTTTCAGATGCAACAGAAATTTTGCGGATCGGTGATTCCGTTCGCGAGATATGGCAGTTTGGATGTAAGAAACGCTTGAGAAACTCAAAATTTTCGCAGTTCTGATGCTCGAAACGAATAACTGGAACGGCCTAGGGGAAAACTACACATGCCTTTGTAATCGGGCGAGTCTCTACTTTCAGATGCAACAGAAATTTTGCGGATTGGTCAATCCGTTCGCGAGATATGGCAGTTTGGAGGTAAGAAACGCTTGAGAAACTCAAAATTTGCGCAGTTCTGATGCTCGAAACGGATAACTAGAACGGCCTAGGGGAAAAGTGCGCATACCGTTGTAATCGGGCGAGTTTCTACTTTCAGTTGCAACAGAAATTTTGCGGATTGGTCAATCCGTTCGCGAGATATGGCAGTTTGGATGTAAGAAACGCTTGAGAAACTCAAAATTTTCGC
Source organism: Ptiloglossa arizonensis (assembly GCF_051014685.1). Lineage (NCBI taxonomy): Eukaryota > Metazoa > Arthropoda > Insecta > Hymenoptera > Colletidae > Ptiloglossa > Ptiloglossa arizonensis. Next base: position 576,071 of record NW_027478690.1, on the reverse strand, counting down.
AGTTCTGATGCTCGAAACGAATAACTGGAACGGCCTAGGGGAAAACTACACATGCCTTTGTAATCGGGCGAGTTTCTACTTTCAGATGCATCAGAAATTTTGCTGATTGGTCAATCCGTTCGCGAGATATGGCAGTTTGGAGGTAAGAAACGCTTGAGAAACTCAAAATTTGCGCAGTTCTGATGCTCGAAACGGATAACTAGAACGGCCTAGGGGAAAAGTGCGCATACGGTTGTAATCGGGCGAGTTTCTACTGTCAGATGCAACAGAAATTTTGCGGATCGGTCAATCCGTTCGCGAGATATGGCAGTTTGGAGGTAAGAAACGCTTGAGAAACTCAAAATTTTCGCCGTTCTGATGCTCGAAACGAATAACTAGAACGGCCTAGGGGAAAAGTACGCTTACCGTTGTAATCGGGCGAGTTTCTAATTTCAGATGCAACAGAAATGTTGCGGATTGGTCAATCCGTTCGAGAGATATGGCAGTTTGGAGGTAAGAAACGCGTGAGAAACTCAAAATTTTCGCCTTTCTGATGCTCGAAACGAATAACTAGAACGGCCTAGGGGAAAAGTGCGCATACGGTTGTAATCGGGCGAGTTTCTACTTTCAGATGCAACAGAAATTTTGCGGATCGGTCAATCCGTTCGCGAGATATGGCAGTTTGGATGTAAGAAACGCTTGAGAAACTCAAAATTTTCGCAGTTCTGATGCTCGAAACGAATAACTGGAACGGCCTAGGGGAAAACTACACATGCCTTTGTAATCGGGCGAGTTTCTACTTTCAGATGCAACAGAAATTTTGCGGATTGGTCAATCCGTTCGCGAGATATGGCAGTTTGGAGGTAAGAAACGCTTGAGAAACTCAAAATTTTCGCCGTTCTGATGCTCGAAACGAATAACTAGAACGGCCTAGGGGAAAAGTACGCTTACCGTTGTAATCGGGCGAGTTTCTAATTTCAGATGCAACAGAAATTTTGCGGATTGGTCAATCCGTTCGAGAGATATGGCAGTTTGGAGGTAAGAAACGCATGAGAAACTCAAAATTTTCGCCTTTCTGATGCTCGAAACGAATAACTAGAACGGCCTAGGGGAAAAGTGCGCATACGGTTGTAATCGGGCGAGTTTCTACTTTCAGATGCAACAGAAATTTTGCGGATCGGTCAATCCGTTCGCGAGATATGGCAGTTTGGATGTAAGAAACGCTTGAGAAACTCAAAATTTTCGCAGTTCTGATGCTCGAAACGAATAACTGGAACGGCATAGGGGAAAACTACACATGCCTTTGTAATCGGGCGAGTTTCTACTTTCAGATGCAACAGAAATTTTGCTGATTGGTCAATCCGTTCGCGAGATATGGCAGTTTGGATGTAAGAAACGCTTGAGAAACTCAAAATTTGCGCAGTTCTGATGCTCGAAACGGATAACTAGAACGGCCTAGGGGAAAAGTGCGCATACGGTTGTAATCGGGCGAGTTTCTACTGTCAGATGCAACAGAAATTTTGCGGATCGGTCAATCCGTTCGCGAGATATGGCAGTTTGGATGTAAGAAACGCTTGAGAAACTCAAAATTTTCGCAGTTCTGATGCTCGAAACGAATAACTGGAACGGCCTAGGGGAAAACTACACATGCCTTTATAATCGGGCGAGTCTCTACTTTCAGATGCAACAGAAATTTTGCGGATTGGTCAATCCGTTCGCGAGATATGGCAGTTTGGAAGTAAGAAACGCTTGAGAAACTCAAAATTTTTGCCGTTCTGATGCTCGAAACGAATAACTAGAACGGCCTAGGGGAAAAGTACGCATACCGTTGTAATCGGGCGAGTTTCTACTTTCAGATGCAACAGAAATTTTGCGGATTGGTCAATCCGTTCGCGAGGTATGGCAGTTTGGAGGTAAGAAACGCTTGAGAAACTCAAAATTTTCGCAGTTCTGATGCTCGAAACGAATAACTAGAACCGACTAGGGGAATAGTGCGCATACCGTTGTAATCGGGCGAGTTTCTACTTTCAGATGCCACAGAAATTTTGCGGATTGGTCGATCCGTTCGCGAGATGTGGCAGTTTGGAAGTAAGAAACGCTTGAGAAACTCAAAATTTTCGCAGTTCTGATGCTCGAAACGAATAACTAGAACGGCCTAGGGGAAAAGTACACATGCCTTTGTAATCGGGCGAGTTTCTACTTTCAGATGCAACAGAAATTTTGCTGATTGGTCAATCCGTTCGCGAGATATGGCAGTTTGGAGGTAAGAAACGCTTGAGAAACTCAAAATTTGCGCAGTTCTGATGCTCGAAACGAATAACTGGAACGGCCTAGGGGAAAACTACACATACCGTTGTAATCGGCCGGGTTTCTACTTTCAGATGCAACAGAAATTTTGCGGATTGGTCAATCCGTTCGCGAGATATGGCAGTTTGGAGGCAAGAAACGCTTGAGAAACTCAAAATTTTCGCCGTTCTGATGCTCGAAACGAATAACTAGAACGGCCTAGGGGAAAAGTACACATGCCTTTGTAATCGGGCGAGTTTCTACTTTCAGATGCAACAGAAATTTTGCTGATTGGTCAATCCGTTCGCGAGATATGGCAGTTTGGAGGCAAGAAACGCTTGAGAAACTCAAAATTTGCGCAGTTCTGATGCTCGAAACGGATAACTAGAACGGCCTAGGGGAAAAGTGCGCATATGGTTGTAATCGGGCGAGTTTCTACTTTCAGATGCAACAGAAATTTTGCGGATCGGTCAATCCGTTCGCGAGATATGGCAGTTTGGAGGTAAGAAACGCTTGAGAAAGTCAAAATTTTCGCCGTTCTGATGCTTGAAACGCATAACTAGAACGGCCTAGGGGAAAAGTACGCATACCGTTGTAATCGGGCGAGTTTCTACTTTCAGATGCAACAGAAATTTTGCGGATCGGTCAATCCGTTCGCGAGATATGGCAGTTTGGATGTAAGAAACGCTTGAGAAACTCAAAATTTTCGCAGTTCTGATGCTCGAAACGAATAACTGGAACGGCCTAGGGGAAAACTACACATGCCTTTATAATCGGGCGAGTCTCTACTTTCAGATGCAACAGAAATTTTGCGGATTGGTCAATCCGTTCGCGAGATATGGCAGTTTGGAAGTAAGAAACGCTTGAGAAACTCAAAATTTTTGCCGTTCTGATGCTCGAAACGAATAACTGGAACGGCCTAGGGGAAAACTACACATACCGTTGTAATCGGCCGGGTTTCTACTTTCAGATGCAACAGAAATTTTGCGGATTGGTCAATCCGTTCGCGAGATATGGCAGTTTGGAGGCAAGAAACGCTTGAGAAACTCAAAATTTTCGCCGTTCTGATGCTCGAAACGAATAACTAGAACGGCCTAGGGGAAAAGTACACATGCCTTTGTAATCGGGCGAGTTTCTACTTTCAGATGCAACAGAAATTTTGCTGATTGGTCAATCCGTTCGCGAGATATGGCAGTTTGGAGGCAAGAAACGCTTGAGAAACTCAAAATTTGCGCAGTTCTGATGCTCGAAACGGATAACTAGAACGGCCTAGGGGAAAAGTGCGCATATGGTTGTAATCGGGCGAGTTTCTACTTTCAGATGCAACAGAAATTTTGCGGATCGGTCAATCCGTTCGCGAGATATGGCAGTTTGGAGGTAAGAAACGCTTGAGAATGTCAAAATTTTCGCCGTTCTGATGCTTGAAACGCATAACTAGAATGGCCTAGGGGAAAAGTACGCATACCGTTGTAATCGGGCGAGTTTCTACTTTCAGATGCAACAGAAATTTTGCGGATCGGTCAATCCGTTCGCGAGATATGGCAGTTTGGATGTAAGAAACGCTTGAGAAACTCAAAATTTTCGCAGTTCTGATGCTCGAAACGAATAACTGGAACGGCCTAGGGGAAAACTACACATACCGTTGTAATCGGCCGCGTTTCTACTTTCAGATGCAACAGATATTTTGCGGATTGGTCAATCCGTTCGCGAGATATGGCAGTTTGGATGTAAGAAACGCTTGAGAAACTCAAAATTTTCGCCGTTCTGATGCTCGAAACGAATAACTAGAACGGCCTAGGAGAAAAGTACGCATACCGTTGTAATCGGGCGAGCTTCTACTTTCAGATGCAACAGAAATTTTGCGGATTGGTCAATCCGTTCGCGAGATATGGCAGTTTGGATGTAAGAAACGTTTGAGAAACTCAAAATTTGCGCAGTTCTGATACTCGAAACGGATAACTAGAACGGCCTAGGGGAAAAGTGCGCACACGGTTGTAATCGGGCGAGTTTCTACTTTCAGATGCAACAGAAATTTTGCGGATCGGTGATTCCGTTCGCGAGATATGGCAGTTTGGATGTAAGAAACGCTTGAGAAACTCAAAATTTTCGCAGTTCTGATGCTCGAAACGAATAACTGGAACGGCCTAGGGGAAAACTACACATGCCTTTGTAATCGGGCGAGTCTCTACTTTCAGATGCAACAGAAATTTTGCGGATTGGTCAATCCGTTCGCGAGATATGGCAGTTTGGAGGTAAGAAACGCTTGAGAAACTCAAAATTTGCGCAGTTCTGATGCTCGACACGGATAACTAGAACGGCCTAGGGGAAAACTACGCATACCGTTGTAATCGGGCGAGTTTCTACTTTCAGACGCAACAGAAATTTTGCGGATCGGTCAATCCGTTCGCGAGATATGGCAGTTTGGAGGTAAGAAACGCTTGAGAAATTCAAAATTTGCGCAGTTCTGATGCTCGAAACGGATAACTAGAACGGCCTAGGGGAAAACTACGGATACCGTTGTAATCGGGCGAGTTTCTACTTTCAGATGCAACAGATATTTTGCGGATCGGTCAATCCGTTCGCGAGATATGGCAGTTTGGATGTAAGAAACGCTTGAGAAACTCAAAATTTTCGCAGTTCTGATGCTCGAAACGAATAACTAGAACGGCCTAGGGGAAAAGTGCGCATACCGTTGTAATCGGGCGAGTTTCTACTTTCAGATGCAACAGAAATTTTGCGGATTGGTCAATCCGTTCGCGAGGTATGGCAGTTTGGAGGTAAGAAACGCTTGAGAAACTCAAAATTTGCGCAGTTCTGATGCTCGAAACGGATAACTAGAACGGCCTAGGGGAAAAGTGCGCATACGGTTGTAATCGGGCGAGTTTCTACTGTCAGATGCAACAGAAATTTTGCGGATCGGTCAATCCGTTCGCGAGATATGGCAGTTTGGATGTAAGAAACGCTTGAGAAACTCAAAATTTTCGCAGTTCTGATGCTCGAAACGAATAACTGGAACGGCCTAGAGGAAAACTACACATGCATTTATAATCGGGCGAGTCTCTACTTTCAGATGCGACAGAAATTTTGCGGATTGGTCAATCCGTTCGCGAGATATGGCAGTTTGGAGGTAAGAAACGCTTGAGAAACTCAAAATTTTCGCCGTTCTGATGCTCGAAACGAATAACTAGAACGGCCTAGGGGAAAAGTACGCTTACCGTTGTAATCGGGCGAGTTTCTAATTTCAGATGCAATAGAAATTTTGCGGATTGGTCAATCCGTTCGAGAGATATGGCAGTTTGGAGGTAAGAAACGCATGAGAAACTCAAAATTTTCGCCTTTCTGATGCTCGAAACGAATAACTAGAACGGCCTAGGGGAAAAGTGCGCATACGGTTGTAATCGGGCGAGTTTCTACTTTCAGATGCAACAGAAATTTTGCGGATCGGTCAATCCGTTCGCGAGATATGGCAGTTTGGATGTAAGAAACGCTTGAGAAACTCAAAATTTTCGCAGTTCTGATGCTCGAAACGAATAACTGGAACGGCCTAGGGGAAAACTACACATGCCTTTGTAATCGGGCGAGTTTCTACTTTCAGATGCAACAGAAATTTTGCTGATTGGTCAATCCGTTCGCGAGATATGGCAGTTTGGAGGTAAGAAACGCTTGAGAAACTCAAAATTTGCGCAGTTCTGATGCTCGAAACGGATAACTAGAACGGCCTAGGGGAAAAGTGGGCATACGGTTGTAATCGGGCGAGTTTCTACTGTCAGATGCAACGGAAATTTTGCGGATCGGTCAATCCGTTCGCGAGATATGGCAGTTTGGATGTAAGAAACGCTTGAGAAACTCAAAATTTTCGCAGTTCTGATGCTCGAAACGAATAACTGGAACGGCCTAGGGGAAAACTACACATGCCTTTATAATCGGGCGAGTCTCTACTTTCAGATGCAACAGAAATTTTGCGGATTGGTCAATCCGTTCGCGAGATGTGGCAGTTTGGAGGTAAGAAACGCTTGAGAAACTCAAAATTTTCGCCGTTCTGATGCTCGAAACGAATAACTAGAACGGCCTAGGGGAAAAGTACGCTCACCGTTGTAATCGGGCGAGTTTCTAATTTCAGATGCAACAGAAATTTTGCGGATTGGTCAATCCGTTCGAGAGATATGGCAGTTTGGAGGTAAGAAACGCTTGAGAAACTCAAAATTTGCGCAGTTCTGATGCTAGAAACGAATAACTAGAACGGCCTAGGGGAAAAGTGCGCATACGGTTGTAATCGGGCGAGTTTCTACTTTCAGATGCAACAGAAATTTTGCGGATCGGTCAATCCGTTCGCGAGATATGGCAGTTTGGATGTAAGAAACGCTTGAGAAACTCAAAATTTTCGCAGTTCTGATGCTCGAAACGAATAACTGGAACGGCCTAGGGGAAAACTACACATGCCTTTGTAATCGGGCGAGTTTCTACTTTCAGATGCAACAGAAATTTTGCGGATCGGTCAATCCGTTCGCGAGGTATGGCAGTTTGGAGGTAAGAAACGCTTGAGAAACTCAAAATTTTCGCCGTTCTGATGCTCGAAACGAATAACTAGAACGGCCTAGGGGAAAAGTGGGCATACCGTTGTAATCGGGCGAGTTTCTACTTTCAGACGCAACAGAAATTTTGCGGATCGGTCAATCCGTTCGCGAGATATGGCAGTTTGGAAGTAAGAAACGCTTGAGAAACTCATAATTTGCGCAGTTCTGATGCTCGAAACGGATAACTAGAACGGCCTAGGGGAAAACTACGCATACCGTTGTAATCGGGCGAGTTTCTACTTCCAGATGCAACAGAAATTTTGCGGATTGGTCAATCCGTTCGCGAGATATGGCAGTTTGGAGGTAAGAAACGCTTGAGAAACTCAAAATTTGCGCAGTTCTGATGCTCGAAACGGATAACTAGAACGGCCTAGGGGAAAAGTGCGCATACGGTTGTAATCGGGCGAGTTTCTACTGTCAGATGCAACAGAAATTTTGCGGATCGGTCAATCCGTTCGCGAGATATGGCAGTTTGGATGTAAGAAACGCTTGAGAAACTCAAAATTTTCGCAGTTCTGATGCTCGAAACGAATAACTGGAACGGCCTAGAGGAAAACTACACATGCATTTATAATCGGGCGAGTCTCTACTTTCAGATGCAACAGAAATTTTGCGGATTGGTCAATCCGTTCGCGAGATATGGCAGTTTGGAGGTAAGAAACGCTTGAGAAACTCAAAATTTTCGCCGTTCTGATGCTCGAAACGAATAACTAGAACGGCCTAGGGGAAAAGTACGCTTACCGTTGTAATCGGGCGAGTTTCTAATTTCAGATGCAACAGAAATTTTGCGGATTGGTCAATCCGTTCGAGAGATATGGCAGTTTGGAGGTAAGAAACGCATGAGAAACTCAAAATTTTCGCCTTTCTGATGCTCGAAACGAATAACTAGAACGGCCTAGGGGAAAAGTGCGCATACGGTTGTAATCGGGCGAGTTTCTACTTTCAGATGCAACAGAAATTTTGCGGATCGGTCAATCCGTTCGCGAGATATGGCAGTTTGGATGTAAGAAACGCTTGAGAAACTCAAAATTTTCGCAGTTCTGATGCTCGAAACGAATAACTGGAACGGCCTAGGGGAAAACTACACATGCCTTTGTAATCGGGCGAGTTTCTACTTTCAGATGCAACAGAAATTTTGCTGATTGGTCAATCCGTTCGCGAGATATGGCAGTTTGGAGGTAAGAAACGCTTGAGAAACTCAAAATTTGCGCAGTTCTGATGCTCGAAACGGATAACTAGAACGGCCTAGGGGAAAAGTGCGCATACGGTTGTAATCGGGCGAGTTTCTACTGTCAGATGCAACAGAAATTTTGCGGATCGGTCAATCCGTTCGCGAGATATGGCAGTTTGGATGTAAGAAACGCTTGAGAAACTCAAAATTTTCGCAGTTCTGATGCTCGAAACGAATAACTGGAACGGCCTAGGGGAAAACTACACATGCCTTTATAATCGGGCGAGTCTCTACTTTCAGATGCAACAGAAATTTTGCGGATTGGTCAATCCGTTCGCGAGATATGGCAGTTTGGAGGTAAGAAACGCTTGAGAAACTCAAAATTTTCGCCGTTCTGATGCTCGAAACGAATAACTAGGACGGCCTAGGGGAAAAGTACGCTTACCGTTGTAATCGGGCGAGTTTCTAATTTCAGATGCAACAGAAATTTTGCGGATTGGTCAATCCGTTCGAGAGATATGGCAGTTTGGAGGTAAGAAACGCTTGAGAAACTCAAAATTTTCGCCTTTCTGATGCTCGAAACGAATAACTAGAACGGCCTAGGGGAAAAGTGCGCATACGGTTGTAATCGGGCGAGTTTCTACTTTCAGATGCAACAGAAATTTTGCGGATCGGTCAATCCGTTCGCGAGATATGGCAGTTTGAATGTAAGAAACGCTTGAGAAACTCAAAATTTTCGCAGTTCTGATGCTCGAAACGAATAACTGGAACGGCCTAGGGGAAAACCACACATGCCTTTGTAATCGGGCGAGTTTCTACTTTCAGATGCAACAGAAATTTTGCTGATTGGTCAATCCGTTCGCGAGATATGGCAGTTTGGAGGTAAGAAACGCTTGAGAAACTCAAAATTTGCGCAGTTCTGATGCTCGAAACGGATAACTAGAACGGCCTAGGGGAAAAGTGCGCATACCGTTGTAATCGGGCGAGTTTCTACTTTCAGATGCAACAGAAATTTTGCGGATTGGTCAATCCGTTCGCGAGATATGGCAGTTTGGATGTAAGAAACGCTTGAGAAACTCAAAATTTTCGCAGTTCTGATGCTCGAAACGAATGACTAGAACGGCGTAGGGGAGAAGTACGCATACCGTTGTAATCGGGCGAGTTTCTACTTTCAGATGCAACAGAAATTATGCGGATTGGTCAATCCGTTCGCGAGATATGGCAGTTTGGAGGTAAGAAACGCTTGAGAAACTCAAAATTTTCGCAGTTCTGATGCTCGAAACGAATAACTAGAACGGCCTAGGGGAAAAGTACGCTTACCGTTGTAATCGGGCGAGTTTCTAATTTCAGATGCAACAGAAATTTTGCGGATTGGTCAATCCGTTCGAGAGATATGGCAGTTTGGAGGTAAGAAACGCATGAGAAACTCAAAATTTTCGCCTTTCTGATGCTCGAAACGAATAACTAGAACGGCCTAGGGGAAAAGTGCGCATACGGTTGTAATCGGGCGAGTTTCTACTTTCAGATGCAACAGAAATTTTGCGGATCGGTCAATCCGTTCGCGAGATATGGCAGTTTGGATGTAAGAAACGCTTGAGAAACTCAAAATTTTCGCAGTTCTGATGCTCGAAACGAATAACTGGAACGGCCTAGGGGAAAACTACACATGCCTTTGTAATCGGGCGAGTTTCTACTTTCAGATGCAACAGAAATTTTGCTGATTGGTCAATCCGTTCGCGAGATATGGCAGTTTGGAGGTAAGAAACGCTTGAGAAACTCAAAATTTGCGCAGTTCTGATGCTCGAAACGGATAACTAGAACGGCCTAGGGGAAAAGTGCGCATACGGTTGTAATCGGGCGAGTTTCTACTGTCAGATGCAACAGAAATTTTGCGGATCGGTCAATCCGTTCGCGAGATATGGCAGTTTGGATGTAAGAAACGCTTGAGAAACTCAAAATTTTCGCAGTTCTGATGCTCGAAACGAATAACTGGAACGGCCTAGGGGAAAACTACACATGCCTTTATAATCGGGCGAGTCTCTACTTTCAGATGCAACAGAAATTTTGCGGATTGGTCAATCCGTTCGCGAGATATGGCAGTTTGGAGGTAAGAAACGCTTGAGAAACTCAAAATTTTCGCCGTTCTGATGCTCGAAACGAATAACTAGAACGGCCTAGGGGAAAAGTACGCTTACCGTTGTAATCGGGCGAGTTTCTAATTTCAGATGCAACAGAAATTTTGCGGATTGGTCAATCCGTTCGAGAGATATGGCAGTTTGGAGGTAAGAAACGCTTGAGAAACTCAAAATTTGCCCAGTTCTGATGCTAGAAACGAATAACTAGAACGGCCTAGGGGAAAAGTGCGCATACGGTTGTAATCGGGCGAGTTTCTACTTTCAGATGCAACAGAAATTTTGCGGATCGGTCAATCCGTTCGCGAGATATGGCAGTTTGGATGTAAGAAACGCTTGAGAAACTCAAAATTTTCGCAGTTCTGATGCTCGAAACGAATAACTGGAACGGCCTAGGGGAAAACTACACATGCCTTTGTAATCGGGCGAGTTTCTACTTTCAGATGCAACAGAAATTTTGCTGATTGGTCAATCAGTTCGCGAGATATGGCAGTTTGGAGGTAAGAAACGCTTGAGAAACTCAAAATTTGCGCAGTTCTGATGCTCGAAACGGATAACTAGAACGGCCTAGGGGAAAAGTGCGCATACGGTTGTAATCGGGCGAGTTTCTACTGTCAGATGCAACAGAAATTTTGCGGATCGGTCAATCCGTTCGCGAGATATGGCAGTTTGGATGTAAGAAACGCTTGAGAAACTCAAAATTTTCGCAGTTCTGATGCTCGAAACGAATAACTGGAACGGCCTAGAGGAAAACTACACATGCATTTATAATCGGGCGAGTCTCTACTTTCAGATGCAACAGAAATTTTGCGGATTGGTCAATCCGTTCGCGAGATATGGCAGTTTGGAGGTAAGAAACGCTTGAGAAACTCAAAATTTTCGCCGTTCTGATGCTCGAAACGAATAACTAGAACGGCCTAGGGGAAAAGTACGCTTACCGTTGTAATCGGGCGAGTTTCTAATTTCAGATGCAACAGAAATTTTGCGGATTGGTCAATCCGTTCGAGAGATATGGCAGTTTGGATGTAAGAAACGCTTGAGAAACTCAAAATTTTCGCAGTTCTGATGCTCGAAACGAATGACTAGAACGGCGTAGGGGAGAAGTACGCATACCGTTGTAATCGGGCGAGTTTCTACTTTCAGATGCAACAGAAATTATGCGGATTGGTCAATCCGTTCGCGAGATATGGCAGTTTGGAGGTAAGAAACGCTTGAGAAACTCAAAATTTTCGCAGTTCTGATGCTCGAAACGAATAACTAGAACGGCCTAGGGGAAAAGTACGCTTACCGTTGTAATCGGGCGAGTTTCTAATTTCAGGTGCAACAGAAATTTTGCGGATTGGTCAATCCGTTCGAGAGATATGGCAGTTTGGAGGTAAGAAACGCATGAGAAACTCAAAATTTTCGCCTTTCTGATGCTCGAAACGAATAACTAGAACGGCCTAGGGGAAAAGTGCGCATACGGTTGTAATCGGGCGAGTTTCTACTTTCAGATGCAACAGAAATTTTGCGGATCGGTCAATCCGTTGGCGAGATATGGCAGTTTGGATGTAAGAAACGCTTGAGAAACTCAAAATTTTCGCAGTTCTGATGCTCGAAACGAATAACTGGAACGGCCTAGGGGAAAACTACACATGCCTTTGTAATCGGGCGAGTTTCTACTTTCAGATGCAACAGAAATTTTGCTGATTGGTCAATCCGTTCGCGAGATATGGCAGTTTGGAGGTAAGAAACGCTTGAGAAACTCAAAATTTGCGCAGTTCTGATGCTCGAAACGGATAACTAGAACGGCCTAGGGGAAAAGTGGGCATACGGTTGTAATCGGGCGAGTTTCTACTGTCAGATGCAACGGAAATTTTGCGGATCGGTCAATCCGTTCGCGAGATATGGCAGTTTGGATGTAAGAAACGCTTGAGAAACTCAAAATTTTCGCAGTTCTGATGCTCGAAACGAATAACTGGAACGGCCTAGGGGAAAACTACACATGCCTTTATAATCGGGCGAGTCTCTACTTTCAGATGCAACAGAAATTTTGCGGATTGGTCAATCCGTTCGCGAGATGTGGCAGTTTGGAGGTAAGAAACGCTTGAGAAACTCAAAATTTTCGCCGTTCTGATGCTCGAAACGAATAACTAGAACGGCCTAGGGGAAAAGTACGCTTACCGTTGTAATCGGGCGAGTTTCTAATTTCAGATGCAACAGAAATTTTGCGGATTGGTCAATCCGTTCGAGAGATATGGCAGTTTGGAGGTAAGAAACGCTTGAGAAACTCAAAATTTGCGCAGTTCTGATGCTAGAAACGAATAACTAGAACGGCCTAGGGGAAAAGTGCGCATACGGTTGTAATCGGGCGAGTTTCTACTTTCAGATGCAACAGAAATTTTGCGGATCGGTCAATCCGTTCGCGAGATATGGCAGTTTGGATGTAAGAAACGCTTGAGAAACTCAAAATTTTCGCAGTTCTGATGCTCGAAACGAATAACTGGAACGGCCTAGGGGAAAACTACACATGCCTTTGTAATCGGGCGAGTTTCTACTTTCAGATGCAACAGAAATTTTGCTGATTGGTCAATCCGTTCGCGAGATATGGCAGTTTGGAGGTAAGAAACGCTTGAGAAACTCAAAATTTGCGCAGTTCTGATGCTCGAAACGGATAACTAGAACGGCCTAGGGGAAAAGTGCGCATACGGTTGTAATCGGGCGAGTTTCTACTGTCAGATGCAACAGAAATTTTGCGGATCGGTCAATCCGTTCGCGAGATATGGCAGTTTGGATGTAAGAAACGCTTGAGAAACTCAAAATTTTCGCAGTTCTGATGCTCGAAACGAATAACTGGAACGGCCTAGAGGAAAACTACACATGCATTTATAATCGGGCGAGTCTCTACTTTCAGATGCAACAGAAATTTTGCGGATTGGTCAATCCGTTCGCGAGATATGGTAGTTTGGAGGTAAGAAACGCTTGAGAAACTCAAAATTTTCGCCGTTCTGATGCTCGAAACGAATAACTAGAACGGCCTAGGGGAAAAGTACGCTTACCGTTGTAATCGGGCGAGTTTCTAATTTCAGATGCAACAGAAATTTTGCGGATTGGTCAATCCGTTCGAGAGATATGGCAGTTTGGAGGTAAGAAACGCATGAGAAACTCAAAATTTTCGCCTTTCTGATGCTCGAAACGAATAACTAGAACGGCCTAGGGGAAAAGTGCGCATACGGTTGTAATCGGGCGAGTTTCTACTTTCAGATGCAACAGAAATTTTGCGGATCGGTCAATCCGTTCGCGAGATATGGCAGTTTGGATGTAAGAAACGCTTGAGAAACTCAAAATTTTCGCAGTTCTGATGCTCGAAACGAATAACTGGAACGGCCTAGGGGAAAACTACACATGCCTTTGTAATCGGGCGAGTTTCTACTTTCAGATGCAACAGAAATTTTGCTGATTGGTCAATCCGTTCGCGAGATATGGCAGTTTGGAGGTAAGAAACGCTTGAGAAACTCAAAATTTGCGCAGTTCTGATGCTCGAAACGGATAACTAGAACGGCCTAGGGGAAAAGTGCGCATACGGTTGTAATCGGGCGAGTTTCTACTGTCAGATGCAACAGAAATTTTGCGGATCGGTCAATCCGTTCGCGAGATATGGCAGTTTGGATGTAAGAAACGCTTGAGAAACTCAAAATTTTCGCAGTTCTGATGCTCGAAACGAATAACTGGAACGGCCTAGGGGAAAACTACACATGCCTTTATAATCGGGCGAGTCTCTACTTTCAGATGCAACAGAAATTTTGCGGATTGGTCAATCCGTTCGCGAGATATGGCAGTTTGGAGGTAAGAAACGCTTGAGAAACTCAAAATTTTCGCCGTTCTGATGCTCGAAACGAATAACTAGGACGGCCTAGGGGAAAAGTACGCTTACCGTTGTAATCGGGCGAGTTTCTAATTTCAGATGCAACAGAAATTTTGCGGATTGGTCAATCCGTTCGAGAGATATGGCAGTTTGGAGGTAAGAAACGCTTGAGAAACTCAAAATTTTCGCCTTTCTGATGCTCGAAACGAATAACTAGAACGGCCTAGGGGAAAAGTGCGCATACGGTTGTAATCGGGCGAGTTTCTACTTTCAGATGCAACAGAAATTTTGCGGATCGGTCAATCCGTTCGCGAGATATGGCAGTTTGGATGTAAGAAACGCTTGAGAAACTCAAAATTTTCGCAGTTCTGATGCTCGAAACGAATAACTGGAACGGCCTAGGGGAAAACCACACATGCCTTTGTAATCGGGCGAGTTTCTACTTTCAGATGCAACAGAAATTTTGCTGATTGGTCAATCCGTTCGCGAGATATGGCAGTTTGGAGGTAAGAAACGCTTGAGAAACTCAAAATTTGCGCAGTTCTGATGCTCGAAACGGATAACTAGAACGGCCTAGGGGAAAAGTGCGCATACCGTTGTAATCGGGCGAGTTTCTACTTTCAGATGCAACAGAAATTTTGCGGATTGGTCATTCCGTTCGCGAGATATGGCAGTTTGGATGTAAGAAACGCTTGAGAAACTCAAAATTTTCGCAGTTCTGATGCTCGAAACGAATGACTAGAACGGCGTAGGGGAGAAGTACGCATACCGTTGTAATCGGGCGAGTTTCTACTTTCAGATGCAACAGAAATTATGCGGATTGGTCAATCCGTTCGCGAGATATGGCAGTTTGGAGGTAAGAAACGCTTGAGAAACTCAAAATTTTCGCAGTTCTGATGCTCGAAACGAATAACTAGAACGGCCTAGGGGAAAAGTACGCTTACCGTTGTAATCGGGCGAGTTTCTAATTTCAGATGCAACAGAAATTTTGCGGATTGGTCAATCCGTTCGAGAGATATGGCAGTTTGGAGGTAAGAAACGCATGAGAAACTCAAAATTTTCGCCTTTCTGATGCTCGAAACGAATAACTAGAACGGCCTAGGGGAAAAGTGCGCATACGGTTGTAATCGGGCGAGTTTCTACTTTCAGATGCAACAGAAATTTTGCGGATCGGTCAATCCGTTCGCGAGATATGGCAGTTTGGATGTAAGAAACGCTTGAGAAACTCAAAATTTTCGCAGTTCTGATGCTCGAAACGAATAACTGGAACGGCCTAGGGGAAAACTACACATGCCTTTGTAATCGGGCGAGTTTCTACTTTCAGATGCAACAGAAATTTTGCTGATTGGTCAATCCGTTCGCGAGATATGGCAGTTTGGAGGTAAGAAACGCTTGAGAAACTCAAAATTTGCGCAGTTCTGATGCTCGAAACGGATAACTAGAACGGCCTAGGGGAAAAGTGCGCATACGGTTGTAATCGGGCGAGTTTCTACTGTCAGATGCAACAGAAATTTTGCGGATCGGTCAATCCGTTCGCGAGATATGGCAGTTTGGATGTAAGAAACGCTTGAGAAACTCAAAATTTTCGCAGTTCTGATGCTCGAAACGAATAACTGGAACGGCCTAGGGGAAAACTACACATGCCTTTATAATCGGGCGAGTCTCTACTTTCAGATGCAACAGAAATTTTGCGGATTGGTCAATCCGTTCGCGAGATATGGCAGTTTGGAGGTAAGAAACGCTTGAGAAACTCAAAATTTTCGCCGTTCTGATGCTCGAAACGAATAACTAGAACGGCCTAGGGGAAAAGTACGCTTACCGTTGTAATCGGGCGAGTTTCTAATTTCAGATGCAACAGAAATTTTGCGGATTGGTCAATCCGTTCGAGAGATATGGCAGTTTGGAGGTAAGAAACGCTTGAGAAACTCAAAATTTGCGCAGTTCTGATGCTAGAAACGAATAACTAGAACGGCCTAGGGGAAAAGTGCGCATACGGTTGTAATCGGGCGAGTTTCTACTTTCAGATGCAACAGAAATTTTGCGGATCGGTCAATCCGTTCGCGAGATATGGCAGTTTGGATGTAAGAAACGCTTGAGAAACTCAAAATTTTCGCAGTTCTGATGCTCGAAACGAATAACTGGAACGGCCTAGGGGAAAACTACACATGCCTTTGTAATCGGGCGAGTTTCTACTTTCAGATGCAACAGAAATTTTGCTGATTGGTCAATCCGTTCGCGAGATATGGCAGTTTGGAGGTATGAAACGCTTGAGAAACTCAAAATTTGCGCAGTTCTGATGCTCGAAACGGATAACTAGAACGGCCTAGGGGAAAAGTGCGCATAAGGTTGTAATCGGGCGAGTTTCTACTTTCAGATGCAACAGAAATTTTGCGGATTGGTCAATCCGTTCGCGAGATATGGCAGTTTGGAGGTAAGAAACGCTTGAGAAACTCAAAATTTGCGCAGTTCTGATGCTCGAAACGAATAACTAGATCGGCCTAGGGGAAAAGTACGCTTACCGTTGTAATCGGGCGAATTTCTACTTTCAGATGCAACAGAAATTTTGCGGATTGGTCAATCCGTTCGCGAGGTATGGCAGTTTGGAGGTAAGAAACTCTTGAGAAACTCAAAATTTTCGCAGTTCTGATGCTCGAAACGAATAACTGGAACGGCCTAGGGGAAAACTACACATGCCTTTATAATCGGGCGAGTCTCTACTTTCAGATGCTACAGAAATTTTGCGGATTGGTCAATCCGTTCGCGAGATATGGCAGTTTGGAGGCAAGAAACGCTTGAGAAACTCAAAATTTTTGCCGTTCTGATGCTCGAAACGAATAACTAGAACGGCCTAGGGGAAAAGTACGCTTTCCGTTGTAATCGGGCGAGTTTCTACTTTCAGATGCAACAGAAATTTTGCGGATCGGTCAATCCGTTCGCGAGATATGGCAGTTTGGATGTAAGAAACGCTTGAGAAACTCAAAATTTGCGCAGTTCTGATGCTCGAAACGGATAACTAGAACGGCCTAGGGGAAAAGTGCGCATACGGTTGTAATCGGGCGAGTTTCTACTGTCAGATGCAACAGAAATTTTGCGGATCGGTCAATCCGTTCGCGAGATATGGCAGTTTGGATGTAAGAAACGCTTGAGAAACTCAAAATTTTCGCAGTTCTGATGCTCGAAACGAATAACTGGAACGGCCTAGGGGAAAACTACACATGCCTTTATAATCGGGCGAGTCTCTACTTTCAGATGCAACAGAAATTTTGCGGATTGGTCAATCCGTTCGCGAGATATGGCAGTTTGGAGGTAAGAAACGCTTGAGAAACTCAAAATTTTCGCCGTTCTGATGCTCGAAACGAATAACTAGAACGGCCTAGGGGAAAAGTACGCTTACCGTTGTAATCGGGCGAGTTTCTAATTTCAGATGCAACAGAAATTTTGCGGATTGGTCAATCCGTTCGAGAGATATGGCAGTTTGGAGGTAAGAAACGCTTGAGAAACTCAAAATTTGCGCAGTTCTGATGCTAGAAACGAATAACTAGAACGGCCTAGGGGAAAAGTGCGCATACGGTTGTAATCGGGCGAGTTTCTACTTTCAGATGCAACAGAAATTTTGCGGATCGGTCAATCCGTTCGCGAGATATGGCAGTTTGGATGTAAGAAACGCTTGAGAAACTCAAAATTTTCGCAGTTCTGATGCTCGAAACGAATAACTGGAACGGCCTAGGGGAAAACTACACATGCCTTTGTAATCGGGCGAGTTTCTACTTTCAGATGCAACAGAAATTTTGCTGATTGGTCAATCCGTTCGCGAGATATGGCAGTTTGGAGGTATGAAACGCTTGAGAAACTCAAAATTTGCGCAGTTCTGATGCTCGAAACGGATAACTAGAACGGCCTAGGGGAAAAGTGCGCATAAGGTTGTAATCGGGCGAGTTTCTACTTTCAGATGCAACAGAAATTTTGCGGATTGGTCAATCCGTTCGCGAGATATGGCAGTTTGGAGGTAAGAAACGCTTGAGAAACCCAAAATTTGCGCAGTTCTGATGCTCGAAACGAATAACTAGATCGGCCTAGGGGAAATGTGCGCATACCGTTGTAATCGGGCGAATTTCTACTTTCAGATGCAACAGAAATTTTGCGGATTGGTCAATCCGTTCGCGAGGTATGGCAGTTTGGAGGTAAGAAACTCTTGAGAAACTCAAAATTTTCGCAGTTCTGATGCTCGAAACGAATAACTGGAACGGCCTAGGGGAAAACTACACATGCCTTTATAATCGGGCGAGTCTCTACTTTCAGATGCTACAGAAATTTTGCGGATTGGTCAATCCGTTCGCGAGATATGGCAGTTTGGAGGCAAGAAACGCTTGAGAAACTCAAAATTTTTGCCGTTCTGATGCTCGAAACGAATAACTAGAACGGCCTAGGGGAAAAGTACGCTTTCCGTTGTAATCGGGCGAGTTTCTACTTTCAGATGCAACAGAAATTTTGCGGATCGGTCAATCCGTTCGCGAGATATGGCAGTTTGGATGTAAGAAACGCTTGAGAAACTCAAAATTTTCGCAGTTCTGATGCTCGAAACGAATAACTGGAACGGCCTAGGGGAAAACTTCACATGCCTTTGTAATCGGGCGAGATTCTACTTTCAGATGCAACAGAAATTTTGCTGATTGTTCAATCCGTTCGCGAGATATGGCAGTTTGGAGGTAAGAAACGCTTGAGAAACTCAAAATTTGCGCAGTTCTGATGCTCGAAACGGATAACTAGAACGGCCTAGGGGAAAAGTGCGCATATGGTTGTAATCGGGCGAGTTTCTACTTTCAGATGCAACAGAAATTTTGCGGATCGGTCAATCCGTTCGCGAGATATGGCAGTTTGGATGTAAGAGACGCTTGAGAAACTCAAAATTTTCGCAGTTCTGATGATCGAAACGAATAACTGGAACGGCCTAGGGGAAAACTACCCATGCCTTTGTAATCGGGCGAGTTTCTACTTTCAGATGCAACAGAAATTTTGCTGATTGTTCAATCCGTTCGCGAGATATGGCAGTTTGGAGGGAAGAAACGCTTGAGAAACTCAAAATTTGCGCAGTTCTGATGCTCGAAACGGATAACTAGAACGGCCTAGGGGAAAAGTGCGCATACGGTTGTAATCGGGCGAGTTTCTACTTTCAGATGCAACAGAAATTTTGCGGATTGGTCAATCCGTTCGCGAGATATGGCAGTTTGGAGGTAAGAAACGCTTGAGAAACTCAAAATGTTCGGAGTTCTGATGCTCGAAACGAATAACTAGAACGGCCTAGGGGAAAACTACACCCACCGTTGTAATCGGGCGAGTTTCTACTTTCAGATGCAACAGAAATTTTGCGGATTGGTCAATCCGTTCGCGAGATATGGCAGTTTGGAAGTAAGAAACGCTTGAGAAACTCAAAATTTTTGCCGTTCTGATGCTCGAAACGAATAACTAGAACGGCCTAGGGGAAAAGTGCGCATACCGTTGTAATCGGGCGAGTTTCTACTTTCAGATGCAACAGAAATTTTGCGGATTGGTCAATCCGTTCGCGAGATATGGCAGTTTGGAGGTTAGAAACGCTTGAGAAACTCAAAATTTGCGCAGTTCTGATGCTCGAAACGGATAACTAGAACGGCCTAGGGGAAAAGTGCGCATACGGTTGTAATCGGGCGAGTTTCTACTGTCAGATGCAACAGAAATTTTGCGGATCGGTCAATCCGTTCGCGAGATATGGCAGTTTGGATGTAAGAAACGCTTGAGGAACTCAAAATTTTCGCAGTTCTGATGCTCGAAACGAATAACTAGAACGGCCTAGGGGAAAAGTGCGCATACCGTTGTAATCGGGCGAGTTTCTACTTTCACATGCAACAGAAATTTTGCGGATTGGTCAATCCGTTCGCGAGATATGGCAGTTTGGATGTAAGAAACGCTTGAGAAACTCAAAATTTCCGCAGTTCTGATGCTCGAAACGGATAACTAGAACGGCCTAGGGGAAAAGTGCGCATACGGTTGTAATCGGGCGAGTTTCTACTGTCAGATGCAACAGAAATTTTGCGGATCGGTCAATCCGTTCGCGAGATATGGCAGTTTGGATGTAAGAAACGCTTGAGAAACTCAAAATTTGCGCAGTTCTGATGCTCGAAACGAATAACTAGATCGGCCTAGGGGAAATGTGCGCATACCGTTGTAATCGGGCGAATTTCTACTTTCAGATGCAACAGAAATTTTGCGGATTGGTCAATCCGTTCGCGAGGTATGGCAGTTTGGAGGTAAGAAACTCTTGAGAAACTCAAAATTTTCGCAGTTCTGATGCTCGAAACGAATAACTGGAACGGCCTAGGGGAAAACTACACATGCCTTTATAATCGGGCGAGTCTCTACTTTCAGATGCTACAGAAATTTTGCGGATTGGTCAATCCGTTCGCGAGATATGGCAGTTTGGAGGCAAGAAACGCTTGAGAAACTCAAAATTTTTGCCGTTCTGATGCTCGAAACGAATAACTAGAACGGCCTAGGGGAAAAGTACGCTTTCCGTTGTAATCGGGCGAGTTTCTACTTTCAGATGCAACAGAAATTTTGCGGATCGGTCAATCCGTTCGCGAGATATGGCAGTTTGGATGTAAGAAACGCTTGAGAAACTCAAAATTTTTGCCGTTCTGATGCTCGAAACGAATAACTAGAACGGCCTAGGGGAAAAGTGCGCATACGGTTGTAATCGGGCGAGTTTCTACTGTCAGATGCAACAGAAATTTTGCGGATCGGTCAATCCGTTCGCGAGATATGGCAGTTTGGATGTAAGAAACGCTTGAGAAACTCAAAATTTTCGCAGTTCTGATGCTCGAAACGAATAACTAGATCGGCCTAGGGGAAATGTGCGCATACCGTTGTAATCGGGCGAATTTCTACTTTCAGATGCAACAGAAATTTTGCGGATTGGTCAATCCGTTCGCGAGGTATGGCAGTTTGGAGGTAAGAAACTCTTGAGAAACTCAAAATTTTCGCAGTTCTGATGCTCGAAACGAATAACTGGAACGGCCTAGGGGAAAACTACACATGCCTTTATAATCGGGCGAGTCTCTACTTTCAGATGCTACAGAAATTTTGCGGATTGGTCAATCCGTTCGCGAGATATGGCAGTTTGGAGGCAAGAAACGCTTGAGAAACTCAAAATTTTTGCCGTTCTGATGCTCGAAACGAATAACTAGAACGGCCTAGGGGAAAAGTACGCTTTCCGTTGTAATCGGGCGAGTTTCTACTTTCAGATGCAACAGAAATTTTGCGGATCGGTCAATCCGTTCGCGAGATATGGCAGTTTGGATGTAAGAAACGCTTGAGAAACTCAAAATTTGCGCAGTTCTGATGCTCGAAACGGATAACTAGAACGGCCTAGGGGAAAAGTGCGCATACGGTTGTAATCGGGCGAGTTTCTACTGTCAGATGCAACAGAAATTTTGCGGATCGGTCAATCCGTTCGCGAGATATGGCAGTTTGGATGTAAGAAACGCTTGAGAAACTCAAAATTTTCGCAGTTCTGATGCTCGAAACGAATAACTGGAACGGCCTAGGGGAAAACTACACATGCCTTTATAATCGGGCGAGTCTCTACTTTCAGATGCAACAGAAATTTTGCGGATTGGTCAATCCGTTCGCGAGATATGGCAGTTTGGAGGTAAGAAACGCTTGAGAAACTCAAAATTTTCGCCGTTCTGATGCTCGAAACGAATAACTAGAACGGCCTAGGGGAAAAGTACGCTTACCGTTGTAATCGGGCGAGTTTCTAATTTCAGATGCAACAGAAATTTTGCGGATTGGTCAATCCGTTCGAGAGATATGGCAGTTTGGAGGTAAGAAACGCTTGAGAAACTCAAAATTTGCGCAGTTCTGATGCTAGAAACGAATAACTAGAACGGCCTAGGGGAAAAGTGCGCATACGGTTGTAATCGGGCGAGTTTCTACTTTCAGATGCAACAGAAATTTTGCGGATCGGTCAATCCGTTCGCGAGATATGGCAGTTTGGATGTAAGAAACGCTTGAGAAACTCAAAATTTTCGCAGTTCTGATGCTCGAAACGAATAACTGGAACGGCCTAGGGGAAAACTACACATGCCTTTGTAATCGGGCGAGTTTCTACTTTCAGATGCAACAGAAATTTTGCTGATTGGTCAATCCGTTCGCGAGATATGGCAGTTTGGAGGTATGAAACGCTTGAGAAACTCAAAATTTGCGCAGTTCTGATGCTCGAAACGGATAACTAGAACGGCCTAGGGGAAAAGTGCGCATAAGGTTGTAATCGGGCGAGTTTCTACTTTCAGATGCAACAGAAATTTTGCGGATTGGTCAATCCGTTCGCGAGATATGGCAGTTTGGAGGTAAGAAACGCTTGAGAAACCCAAAATTTGCGCAGTTCTGATGCTCGAAACGAATAACTAGATCGGCCTAGGGGAAATGTGCGCATACCGTTGTAATCGGGCGAATTTCTACTTTCAGATGCAACAGAAATTTTGCGGATTGGTCAATCCGTTCGCGAGGTATGGCAGTTTGGAGGTAAGAAACTCTTGAGAAACTCAAAATTTTCGCAGTTCTGATGCTCGAAACGAATAACTGGAACGGCCTAGGGGAAAACTACACATGCCTTTATAATCGGGCGAGTCTCTACTTTCAGATGCTACAGAAATTTTGCGGATTGGTCAATCCGTTCGCGAGATATGGCAGTTTGGAGGCAAGAAACGCTTGAGAAACTCAAAATTTTTGCCGTTCTGATGCTCGAAACGAATAACTAGAACGGCCTAGGGGAAAAGTACGCTTTCCGTTGTAATCGGGCGAGTTTCTACTTTCAGATGCAACAGAAATTTTGCGGATCGGTCAATCCGTTCGCGAGATATGGCAGTTTGGATGTAAGAAACGCTTGAGAAACTCAAAATTTTCGCAGTTCTGATGCTCGAAACGAATAACTGGAACGGCCTAGGGGAAAACTTCACATGCCTTTGTAATCGGGCGAGATTCTACTTTCAGATGCAACAGAAATTTTGCTGATTGTTCAATCCGTTCGCGAGATATGGCAGTTTGGAGGTAAGAAACGCTTGAGAAACTCAAAATTTGCGCAGTTCTGATGCTCGAAACGGATAACTAGAACGGCCTAGGGGAAAAGTGCGCATATGGTTGTAATCGGGCGAGTTTCTACTTTCAGATGCAACAGAAATTTTGCGGATCGGTCAATCCGTTCGCGAGATATGGCAGTTTGGATGTAAGAGACGCTTGAGAAACTCAAAATTTTCGCAGTTCTGATGGTCGAAACGAATAACTGGAACGGCCTAGGGGAAAACTACCCATGCCTTTGTAATCGGGCGAGTTTCTACTTTCAGATGCAACAGAAATTTTGCTGATTGTTCAATCCGTTCGCGAGATATGGCAGTTTGGAGGGAAGAAACGCTTGAGAAACTCAAAATTTGCGCAGTTCTGATGCTCGAAACGGATAACTAGAACGGCCTAGGGGAAAAGTGCGCATACGGTTGTAATCGGGCGAGTTTCTACTTTCAGATGCAACAGAAATTTTGCGGATTGGTCAATCCGTTCGCGAGATATGGCAGTTTGGAGGTAAGAAACGCTTGAGAAACTCAAAATGTTCGGAGTTCTGATGCTCGAAACGAATAACTAGAACGGCCTAGGGGAAAACTACACCCACCGTTGTAATCGGGCGAGTTTCTACTTTCAGATGCAACAGAAATTTTGCGGATTGGTCAATCCGTTCGCGAGATATGGCAGTTTGGAAGTAAGAAACGCTTGAGAAACTCAAAATTTTTGCCGTTCTGATGCTCGAAACGAATAACTAGAACGGCCTAGGGGAAAAGTGCGCATACCGTTGTAATCGGGCGAGTTTCTACTTTCAGATGCAACAGAAATTTTGCGGATTGGTCAATCCGTTCGCGAGATATGGCAGTTTGGAGGTTAGAAACGCTTGAGAAACTCAAAATTTGCGCAGTTCTGATGCTCGAAACGGATAACTAGAACGGCCTAGGGGAAAAGTGCGCATACGGTTGTAATCGGGCGAGTTTCTACTGTCAGATGCAACAGAAATTTTGCGGATCGGTCAATCCGTTCGCGAGATATGGCAGTTTGGATGTAAGAAACGCTTGAGGAACTCAAAATTTTCGCAGTTCTGATGCTCGAAACGAATAACTAGAACGGCCTAGGGGAAAAGTGCGCATACCGTTGTAATCGGGCGAGTTTCTACTTTCACATGCAACAGAAATTTTGCGGATTGGTCAATCCGTTCGCGAGATATGGCAGTTTGGATGTAAGAAACGCTTGAGAAACTCAAAATTTCCGCAGTTCTGATGCTCGAAACGGATAACTAGAACGGCCTAGGGGAAAAGTGCGCATACGGTTGTAATCGGGCGAGTTTCTACTGTCAGATGCAACAGAAATTTTGCGGATCGGTCAATCCGTTCGCGAGATATGGCAGTTTGGATGTAAGAAACGCTTGAGAAACTCAAAATTTTCGCCGTTCTGATGCTCGAAACGAATAACTAGAACGGCCTAGGGGAAAACTACACATGCCTTTATAATCGGGCGAGTCTCTACTTTCAGATGCAACAGAAATTTTGCGGATTGGTCAATCCGTTCGCGAGATATGGCAGTTTGGAGGTAAGAAACGCTTGAGAAACTCAAAATTTTCGCCGTTCTGATGCTCGAAACGAATAACTAGAACGGCCTAGGGGAAAAGTACGCTTACCGTTGTAATCGGGCGAGTTTCTAATTTCAGATGCAACAGAAATTTTGCGGATTGGTCAATCCGTTCGAGAGATATGGCAGTTTGGAGGTAAGAAACGCTTGAGAAACTCAAAATTTTCGCCTTTCTGATGCTCGAAACGAATAACTACAACCGCCTAGGGGAAAAGTGCGCATACGGTTGTAATCGGGCGAGTTTCTACTTTCAGATGCAACAGAAATATTGCGGATAGGTCAATCCGTTCGCGAGATATGGCAGTTTGGAAGTAAGAAACGCTTGAGAAACTCAAAATTTTTGCCGTTCTGATGCTCGAAACGAATAACTAGAACGGCCTAGGGGAAAAGTACGCATACCGTTGTAATCGGGCGAGTTTCTACTTTCAGATGCAACAGAAATTTTGCGGATTGGTCAATCCGTTCGCGAGGTATGGCAGTTTGGAGGTAAGAAACGCTTGAGAAACTCAAAATTTTCGCAGTTCTGATGCTCGAAACGAATAACTGGAACGGCCTAGGGGAAAAGTACGCTTACCGTTGTAATCGGGCGAGTTTCTAATTTCAGATGCAACAGAAATTTTGCGGATTGGTCAATCCGTTCGAGAGATATGGCAGTTTGGAGGTAAGAAACGCTTGAGAAACTCAAAATTTGCGCAGTTCTGATGCTCGAAACGGATAACTAGAACGGCCTAGGGGAAAAGTGCGCATACGGTTGTAATCGGGCGAGTTTCTACTGTCAGATGCAACAGAAATTTTGCGGATTGGTCAATCCGTTCGAGAGATATGGCAGTTTGGAGGTAAGAAACGCTTGAGAAACTCAAAATTTTCGCCTTTCTGATGCTCGAAACGAATAACTACAACCGCCTAGGGGAAAAGTGCGCATACGGTTGTAATCGGGCGAGTTTCTACTTTCAGATGCAACAGAAATATTGCGGATAGGTCAATCCGTTCGCGAGATATGGCAGTTTGGAAGTAAGAAACGCTTGAGAAACTCAAAATTTTTGCCGTTCTGATGCTCGAAACGAATAACTAGAACGGCCTAGGGGAAAAGTACGCATACCATTGTAATCGGGCGAGTTTCTACTTTCAGATGCAACAGAAATTTTGCGGATTGGTCAATCCGTTCGCGAGGTATGGCAGTTTGGAGGTAAGAAACGCTTGAGAAACTCAAAATTTTCGCAGTTCTGATGCTCGAAACGAATAACTGGAACAGCCTAGGGGAAAAGTACGCTTACCGTTGTAATCGGGCGAGTTTCTAATTTCAGATGCAACAGAAATTTTGCGGATTGGTCAATCCGTTCGAGAGATATGGCAGTTTGGAAGTAAGAAACGCTTGAGAAACTCAAAATTTTCGCCTTTCTGATGCTCGAAACGAATAACTAGAACCGCCTAGGGGAAAAGTGCGCATACCGTTGTAATCAGGAGAGTTTCTACTTTCAGATGCAGCAGAAATTTTGCCGATTGGTCAATCCGTTCGCGAGATATGGCAGTTTGGAGGGAAGAAACGCTTGAGAAACTCAAAATTTGCGCAGTTCTGATGCTCGAAACGGATAACTAGAACGGCCTAGGGGAAAAGTGCGCATACGGTTGTAATCGGGCGAGTTTCTACTTTCAGATGCAACAGAAATTTTGCGGATTGGTCAATCCGTTCGCGAGATATGGCAGTTTGGAGGTAAGAAACGCTTGAGAAACTCAAAATGTTCGGAGTTCTGATGCTCGAAACGAATAACTAGAACGGCCTAGGGGAAAACTACACCCACCGTTGTAATCGGGCGAGTTTCTACTTTCAGATGCAACAGAAATTTTGCGGATTGGTCAATCCGTTCGCGAGATATGGCAGTTTGGAAGTAAGAAACGCTTGAGAAACTCAAAATTTTTGCCGTTCTGATGCTCGAAACGAATAACTAGAACGGCCTAGGGGAAAAGTGCGCATACCGTTGTAATCGGGCGAGTTTCTACTTTCAGATGCAACAGAAATTTTGCGGATTGGTCAATCCGTTCGCGAGATATGGCAGTTTGGAGGTAAGAAACGCTTGAGAAACTCAAAATTTGCGCAGTTCTGATGCTCGAAACGGATAACTAGAACGGCCTAGGGGAAAAGTGCGCATACGGTTGTAATCGGGCGAGTTTCTACTGTCAGATGCAACAGAAATTTTGCGGATCGGTCAATCCGTTCGCGAGATATGGCAGTTTGGATGTAAGAAACGCTTGAGGAACTCAAAATTTTCGCAGTTCTGATGCTCGAAACGAATAACTAGAACGGCCTAGGGGAAAAGTGCGCATACCGTTGTAATCGGGCGAGTTTCTACTTTCACATGCAACAGAAATTTTGCGGATTGGTCAATCCGTTCGCGAGATATGGCAGTTTGGAGGTAAGAAACGCTTGAGAAACTCAAAATTTCCGCAGTTCTGATGCTCGAAACGGATAACTAGAACGGCCTAGGGGAAAAGTGCGCATACGGTTGTAATCGGGCGAGTTTCTACTGTCAGATGCAACAGAAATTTTGCGGATCGGTCAATCCGTTCGCGAGATATGGCAGTTTGGATGTAAGAAACGCTTGAGAAACTCAAAATTTTCGCAGTTCTGATGCTCGAAACGAATAACTGGAACGGCCTAGGGGAAAACTACACATGCCTTTATAATCGGGCGAGTCTCTACTTTCAGATGCAACAGAAATTTTGCGGATTGGTCAATCCGTTCGCGAGATATGGCAGTTTGGAGGTAAGAAACGCTTGAGAAACTCAAAATTTTCGCCGTTCTGATGCTCGAAACGAATAACTAGAACGGCCTAGGGGAAAAGTACGCTTACCGTTGTAATCGGGCGAGTTTCTAATTTCAGATGCAACAGAAATTTTGCGGATTGGTCAATCCGTTCGAGAGATATGGCAGTTTGGAGGTAAGAAACGCTTGAGAAACTCAAAATTTTCGCCTTTCTGATGCTCGAAACGAATAACTACAACCGCCTAGGGGAAAAGTGCGCATACGGTTGTAATCGGGCGAGTTTCTACTTTCAGATGCAACAGAAATATTGCGGATAGGTCAATCCGTTCGCGAGATATGGCAGTTTGGAAGTAAGAAACGCTTGAGAAACTCAAAATTTTTGCCGTTCTGATGCTCGAAACGAATAACTAGAACGGCCTAGGGGAAAAGTACGCATACCGTTGTAATCGGGCGAGTTTCTACTTTCAGATGCAACAGAAATTTTGCGGATTGGTCAATCCGTTCGCGAGATATGGCAGTTTGGAGGTAAGAAACGCTTGAGAAACTCAAAATTTGCGCAGTTCTGATGCTCGAAACGGATAACTAGAACGGCCTAGGGGAAAAGTGCGCATACGGTTGTAATCGGGCGAGTTTCTACTTTCAGATGCAACAGAAATTTTGCGGATTGGTCAATCCGTTCGCGAGATATGGCAGTTTGGAAGTAAGAAACGCTTGAGAAACTCAAAATTTTTGCCGTTCTGATGCTCGAAACGAATAACTAGAACGGCCTAGGGGAAAAGTGCGCATACCGTTGTAATCGGGCGAGGTTCTACTTTCAGATGCAACAGAAATTTTGCGGATTGGTCAATCCGTTCGCGAGATATGGCAGTTTGGAGGTAAGAAACGCTTGAGAAACTCAAAATTTGCGCAGTTCTGATGCTCGAAACGGATAACTAGAACGGCCTAGGGGAAAAGTGCGCATACGGTTGTAATCGGGCGAGTTTCTACTGTCAGATGCAACAGAAATTTTGCGGATCGGTCAATCCGTTCGCGAGATATGGCAGTTTGGATGTAAGAAACGCTTGAGGAACTCAAAATTTTCGCAGTTCTGATGCTCGAAACGAATAACTAGAACGGCCTAGGGGAAAAGTGCGCATACCGTTGTAATCGGGCGAGTTTCTACTTTCACATGCAACAGAAATTTTGCGGATTGGTCAATCCGTTCGCGAGATATGGCAGTTTGGAGGTAAGAAACGCTTGAGAAACTCAAAATTTCCGCAGTTCTGATGCTCGAAACGGATAACTAGAACGGCCTAGGGGAAAAGTGCGCATACGGTTCTAATCGGGCGAGTTTCTACTGTCAGATGCAACAGAAATTTTGCGGATCGGTCAATCCGTTCGCGAGATATGGCAGTTTGGATGTAAGAAACGCTTGAGAAACTCAAAATTTTCGCAGTTCTGATGCTCGAAACGAATAACTGGAACGGCCTAGGGGAAAACTACACATGCCTTTATAATCGGGCGAGTCTCTACTTTCAGATGCAACAGAAATTTTGCGGATTGGTCAATCCGTTCGCGAGATATGGCAGTTTGGAGGTAAGAAACGCTTGAGAAACTCAAAATTTTCGCCGTTCTGATGCTCGAAACGAATAACTAGAACGGCCTAGGGGAAAAGTACGCTTACCGTTGTAATCGGGCGAGTTTCTAATTTCAGATGCAACAGAAATTTTGCGGATTGGTCAATCCGTTCGAGAGATATGGCAGTTTGGAGGTAAGAAACGCTTGAGAAACTCAAAATTTTCGCCTTTCTGATGCTCGAAACGAATAACTACAACCGCCTAGGGGAAAAGTGCGCATACGGTTGTAATCGGGCGAGTTTCTACTTTCAGATGCAACAGAAATATTGCGGATAGGTCAATCCGTTCGCGAGATATGGCAGTTTGGAAGTAAGAAACGCTTGAGAAACTCAAAATTTTTGCCGTTCTGATGCTCGAAACGAATAACTAGAACGGCCTAGGGGAAAAGTACGCATACCGTTGTAATCGGGCGAGTTTCTACTTTCAGATGCAACAGAAATTTTGCGGATTGGTCAATCCGTTCGCGAGGTATGGCAGTTTGGAGGTAAGAAACGCTTGAGAAACTCAAAATTTTCGCAGTTCTGATGCTCGAAACGAATAACTGGAACGGCCTAGGGGAAAAGTACGCTTACCGTTGTAATCGGGCGAGTTTCTAATTTCAGATGCAACAGAAATTTTGCGGATTGGTCAATCCGTTCGAGAGATATGGCAGTTTGGAGGTAAGAAACGCTTGAGAAACTCAAAATTTGCGCAGTTCTGATGCTCGAAACGGATAACTAGAACGGCCTAGGGGAAAAGTGCGCATACGGTTGTAATCGGGCGAGTTTCTACTGTCAGATGCAACAGAAATTTTGCGGATCGGTCAATCCGTTCGCGAGATATGGCAGTTTGGATGTAAGAAACGCTTGAGAAACTCAAAATTTTCGCAGTTCTGATGCTCGAAACGAATAACTGGAACGGCCTAGGGGAAAACTACACATGCCTTTATAATCGGGCGAGTCTCTACTTTCAGATGCAACAGAAATTTTGCGGATTGGTCAATCCGTTCGCGAGATATGGCAGTTTGGAGGTAAGAAACGCTTGAGAAACTCAAAATTTTCGCCGTTCTGATGCTCGAAACGAATAACTAGAACGGCCTAGGGGAAAAGTACGCTTACCGTTGTAATCGGGCGAGTTTCTAATTTCAGATGCAACAGAAATTTTGCGGATTGGTCAATCCGTTCGAGAGATATGGCAGTTTGGAGGTAAGAAACGCTTGAGAAACTCAAAATTTTCGCCTTTCTGATGCTCGAAACGAATAACTACAACCGCCTAGGGGAAAAGTGCGCATACGGTTGTAATCGGGCGAGTTTCTACTTTCAGATGCAACAGAAATATTGCGGATAGGTCAATCCGTTCGCGAGATATGGCAGTTTGGAAGTAAGAAACGCTTGAGAAACTCAAAATTTTTGCCGTTCTGATGCTCGAAACGAATAACTAGAACGGCCTAGGGGAAAAGTACGCATACCATTGTAATCGGGCGAGTTTCTACTTTCAGATGCAACAGAAATTTTGCGGATTGGTCAATCCGTTCGCGAGGTATGGCAGTTTGGAGGTAAGAAACGCTTGAGAAACTCAAAATTTTCGCAGTTCTGATGCTCGAAACGAATAACTGGAACAGCCTAGGGGAAAAGTACGCTTACCGTTGTAATCGGGCGAGTTTCTGATTTCAGATGCAACAGAAATTTTGCGGATTGGTCAATCCGTTCGAGAGATATGGCAGTTTGGAGGTAAGAAACGCTTGAGAAACTCAAAATTTTCGCCCTTCTGATGCTCGAAACGAATAACTAGAACCGCCTAGGGGAAAAGTGCGCATACCGTTGTAATCAGGAGAGTTTCTACTTTCAGATGCAGCAGAAATTTTGCCGATTGGTCAATCCGTTCGCGAGATATGGCAGTTTGGATGTAAGAAACGCTTGAGGAACTCAAAATTTTCGCAGTTCTGATGCTCGAAACGAATAACTAGAACGGCCTAGGGGAAAAGTACGCATACCGTTGTAATCGGGCGAGTTTCTACTTTCAGATGCAACAGAAATTTTGCGGATTGGTCAATCCGTTCGCGAGATATGGCAGTTTGGAGGTAAGAAACGCTTGAGAAACTCAAAATTTGCGCAGTTCTGATGCTCGAAACGGATAACTAGAACGGCCTAGGGGAAAAGTACGCATACCGTTGTAATCGGGCGAGTTTCTACTTTCAGATGCAACAGAAATTTTGCGGATTGGTCAATCCGTTCGCGAGGTATGGCAGTTTGGAGGTAAGAAACGCTTGAGAAACTCAAAATTTTCGCAGTTCTGATGCTCGAAACGAATAACTGGAACGGCCTAGGGGAAAAGTACGCTTACCGTTGTAATCGGGCGAGTTTCTAATTTCAGATGCAACAGAAATTTTGCGGATTGGTCAATCCGTTCGAGAGATATGGCAGTTTGGAGGTAAGAAACGCTTGAGAAACTCAAAATTTGCGCAGTTCTGATGCTCGAAACGGATAACTAGAACGGCCTAGGGGAAAAGTGCGCATACGGTTGTAATCGGGCGAGTTTCTACTGTCAGATGCAACAGAAATTTTGCGGATCGGTCAATCCG
Organism: Ptiloglossa arizonensis; assembly: GCF_051014685.1. NCBI lineage: Eukaryota > Metazoa > Arthropoda > Insecta > Hymenoptera > Colletidae > Ptiloglossa > Ptiloglossa arizonensis. Next base: position 544,453 of record NW_027478690.1, on the reverse strand, counting down.
TTCGCGAGATATGGCAGTTTGGATGTAAGAAACGCTTGAGAAACTCAAAATTTTCGCAGTTCTGATGCTCGAAACGAATAACTGGAACGGCCTAGGGGAAAACTACACATGCCTTTATAATCGGGCGAGTCTCTACTTTCAGATGCAACAGAAATTTTGCGGATTGGTCAATCCGTTCGCGAGATATGGCAGTTTGGAGGTAAGAAACGCTTGAGAAACTCAAAATTTTCGCCGTTCTGATGCTCGAAACGAATAACTAGAACGGCCTAGGGGAAAAGTACGCTTACCGTTGTAATCGGGCGAGTTTCTAATTTCAGATGCAACAGAAATTTTGCGGATTGGTCAATCCGTTCGAGAGATATGGCAGTTTGGAGGTAAGAAACGCTTGAGAAACTCAAAATTTTCGCCTTTCTGATGCTCGAAACGAATAACTACAACCGCCTAGGGGAAAAGTGCGCATACGGTTGTAATCGGGCGAGTTTCTACTTTCAGATGCAACAGAAATATTGCGGATAGGTCAATCCGTTCGCGAGATATGGCAGTTTGGAAGTAAGAAACGCTTGAGAAACCTAAAATTTTTGCCGTTCTGATGCTCGAAACGAATAACTAGAACGGCCTAGGGGAAAAGTACGCATAGCGTTGTAATCGGGCGAGTTTCTACTTTCAGATGCAACAGAAATTTTGCGGATTGGTCAATCCGTTCGCGAGGTATGGCAGTTTGGAGGTAAGAAACGCTTGAGAAACTCAAAATTTTCGCAGTTCTGATGCTCGAAACGAATAACTGGAACGGCCTAGGGGAAAAGTACGCTTACCGTTGTAATCGGGCGAGTTTCTAATTTCAGATGCAACAGAAATTTTGCGGATTGGTCAATCCGTTCGAGAGATATGGCAGTTTGGAGGTAAGAAACGCTTGAGAAACTCAAAATTTGCGCAGTTCTGATGCTCGAAACGGATAACTAGAACGGCCTAGGGGAAAAGTGCGCATACGGTTGTAATCGGGCGAGTTTCTACTGTCAGATGCAACAGAAATTTTGCGGATCGGTCAATCCGTTCGCGAGATATGGCAGTTTGGATGTAAGAAACGCTTGAGAAACTCAAAATTTTCGCAGTTCTGATGCTCGAAACGAATAACTGGAACGGCCTAGGGGAAAACTACACATGCCTTTATAATCGGGCGAGTCTCTACTTTCAGATGCAACAGAAATTTTGCGGATTGGTCAATCCGTTCGCGAGATATGGCAGTTTGGAGGTAAGAAACGCTTGAGAAACTCAAAATTTTCGCCGTTCTGATGCTCGAAACGAATAACTAGAACGGCCTAGGGGAAAAGTACGCTTACCGTTGTAATCGGGCGAGTTTCTAATTTCAGATGCAACAGAAATTTTGCGGATTGGTCAATCCGTTCGAGAGATATGGCAGTTTGGAGGTAAGAAACGCTTGAGAAACTCAAAATTTTCGCCTTTCTGATGCTCGAAACGAATAACTACAACCGCCTAGGGGAAAAGTGCGCATACGGTTGTAATCGGGCGAGTTTCTACTTTCAGATGCAACAGAAATTTTGCGGATTGGTCAATCCGTTCGCGAGATATGGCAGTTTGGATGTAAGAAACGATTGAGAAACTCAAAATTTGCGCAGTTCTGATGCTCGAAACGGATAACTAGAACGGCCTAGGGGAAAAGTACGCATACCGTTGTAATCGGGCGAGTTTCTACTTTCAGATGCAACAGAAATTTTGCGGATTGGTCAATCCGTTCGCGAGGTATGGCAGTTTGGAGGTAAGAAACGCTTGAGAAACTCAAAATTTTCGCAGTTATGATGCTCGAAACGAATAACTAGAACGGCCTAGTGGAAAACTATACCCACCGTTGTAATCGGGCGAGTTTCTACTTTCAGATGCAACAGAAATTTTGCGGATCGGTCAATCCGTTCGCGAGGTATGGCAGTTTGGATGTAAGAAACGCTTGAGAAACTCAAAATTTTCGCAGTTCTGATGCTCGAAACGAATAACTGGAACGGCCTAGGGGAAAACTACACATGCCTTTATAATCGGGCGAGTCTCTACTTTCAGATGCAATAGAAATTTTGCGGATTGGTCAATCCGTTCGCGAGATATGGCAGTTTGGAGGTAAGAAACGCTTGAGAAACTCAAAATTTTCGCCGTTCTGATGCTCGAAACGAATAACTAGAACGGCCTAGGGGAAAAGTACGCTTACCGTTGTAATCGGGCGAGTTTCTAATTGCAGATGCAACAGAAATTTTGCGGATTGATCAATCCGTTCGAGAGATATGGCAGTTTGGAGGTAAGAAACGCTTGAGAAACTCAAAATTTTCGCCCTTCTGATGCTCGAAACGAATAACTACAACCGCCTAGGGGAAAAGTGCGCATACGGTTGTAATCGGGCGAGTTTCTACTTTCAGATGCAGCAGAAATATTGCGGATCGGTCAATCCGTTCGCGAGATATGGCAGTTTGGAAGTAAGAAACGCTTGAGAAACTCAAAATTTTCGCCGTTCTGATGCTCGAAACGAATAACTAGAACGGCCTAGGGGAAAAGTACGCTTACCGTTGTAATCGGGCGAGTTTCTAATTTCAGATGCAACAGAAATTTTGCGGATTGGTCAATCCGTTCGAGAGATATGGCAGTTTGGAGGTAAGAAACGCTTGAGAAACTCAAAATTTTCGCCCTTCTGATGCTCGAAACGAATAACTACAACCGCCTAGGGGAAAAGTGCGCATACGGTTGTAATCGGGCGAGTTTCTACTTTCAGATGCAACAGAAATATTGCGGATCGGTCAATCCGTTCGCGAGATATGGCAGTTTGGAAGTAAGAAACGCTTGAGAAACTCAAAATTTTTGCCGTTCTGATGCTCGAAACGAATAACTAGAACGGCCTAGGGGAAAAGTACGCATACCGTTGTAATCGAGCGAGTTTCTACTTTCAGATGCAACAGAAATTTTGCGGATTGGTCAATCCGTTCGCGAGGTATGGCAGTTTGGAGGTAAGAAACGCTTGAGAAACTCAAAATTTTCGCAGTTCTGATGCTCGAAACGAATAACTAGAACGGCCTAGGGGAAAAGTACGCTTACCGTTGTAATCGGGCGAGTTTCTAATTTCAGATGCAACAGAAATTTTGCGGATTGGTCAATCCGTTCGAGAGATATGGCAGTTTGGAGGTAAGAAACGCTTGCGAAACTCAAAATTTTCGCAGTTCTGATGCTCGAAACGAATAACTGGAACGGCCTAGGGGAAAACTACACATGCCTTTGTAATCGGGCGAGTTTCTACTTTCAGATGCACCAGAAATTTTGCGGATTGGTCAATCCGTTCGCGAGATATGGCAGTTTGGAGGTAAGAAACGCTTGAGAAACTCAAAATTTGCGCAGTTCTGATGCTCGAAACGGATAACTAGAACGGCCTAGGGGAAAAGTGCGCATACGGTTGTAATCGGGCGAGTTTCTACTTTCAGATGCAACAGAAATTTTGCGGATCGGTCAATCCGTTCGCGAGATATGGCAGTTTGGATGTAAGAAACGCTTGAGAAACTCAAAATTTTCGCAGTTCTGATGCTCGAAACGAATAACTGGAACGGCCTAGGGGAAAACTATACTTACCGTTGTAATCGGGCGAGTTTCTACTTTCAGACGCAGCAGAAATTTTGCGGATTGGTCAATCCGTTCGCGAGATATGGCAGTTTGGAGGTAAGAAACGCTTGAGAAACTCAAAATTTTCGCCGTTCTGATGCTCGAAACGAATAACTAGAACGGCCTAGGGGAAAAGTACGCATACCGTTGTAATCGGGCGAGTTTCTACTTTTAGATGCAACAGAAATTTTGCCGATTGGTCAATCCGTTCGCGAGATATGGCAGTTTGGAGGTAAGAAACGCTTGAGAAACTCAAAATTTTCGCAGTTCTGATGCTCGAAACGGATAACTAGAACGGCCTAGGGGAAAAGTGCGCATACGGTTGTAATCGGGCGAGTTTCTACTTTCAGATGCAACAGAAATTTTGCGGATCGGTCAATCCGTTCGCGAGATATGGCAGTTTGGATGTAAGAAACGCTTGAGAAACTCAAAATTTTCGCAGTTCTGATGCTCGAAACGAATAACTGGAACGGCCTAGGGGAAAACTACACATGCCTTTATAATCGGGCGAGTCTCTACTTTCCGATTCAACAGAAATTTTGCGGATTGGTCAATCCGTTCGCGAGATATGGCAGTTTGGAGGTAAGAAACGCTTGAGAAACTCAAAATTTTCGCCGTTCTGATGCTCGAAACGAATAACTAGAACGGCCTAGGGGAAAAGTACGCTTACCGTTGTAATCGGGCGAGTTTCTAATTTCAGATGCAACAGAAATTTTGCGGATTGGTCAATCCGTTCGCGAGATATGGCAGTTTGGAGGTAAGAAACGCTTGAGAAACTCAAAATTTTTGCCGTTCTGATGCTCGAAACGAATAACTAGAACGGCCTAGGGGAAAAGTACGCATACCGTTGTAATCGGGCGAGTTTCTACTTTCAGATGCAACAGAAATTTTGCGGATTGGTCAATCCGTTCGCGAGGTATGGCAGTTTGGAAGTAAGAAACGCTTGAGAAACTCAAAATTTTTGCCGTTCTGATGCTCGAAACGAATAACTAGAACAGCCTAGGGGAAAAGTACGCATACCGTTGTAATCGGGCGAGTTTCTACTTTCAGATGCAACAGAAATTTTGCGGATTGGTCAATCCGTTCGCGAGGTATGGCAGTTTGGAGGTAAGAAACGCTTGAGAAACTCAAAATTTTCGCAGTTCTGATGCTCGAAACGAATAACTAGAACCGACTAGGGGAAAAGTGCGCATACGGTTGTAATCGGGCGAGTTTCTACTTTCAGATGCAACAGAAATTTTGCGGATCGGTCAATCCGTTCGCGAGATATGGCAGTTTGGATGTAAGAAACGCTTGAGAAACTCAAAATTTTCGCCGTTCTGATGCTCGAAACGAATAACTAGAACGGCCTAGGGGAAAAGTACGCATACCGTTGTAATCGGGCGAGTTTCTACTTTTAGATGCAACAGAAATTTTGCCGATTGGTCAATCCGTTCGCGAGATATGGCAGTTTGGAGGTAAGAAACGCTTGAGAAACTCAAAATTTTCGCAGTTCTGATGCTCGAAACGGATAACTAGAACGGCCTAGGGGAAAAGTGCGCATACGGTTGTAATCGGGCGAGTTTCTACTTTCAGATGCAACAGAAATTTTGCGGATCGGTCAATCCGTTCGCGAGATATGGCAGTTTGGATGTAAGAAACGCTTGAGAAACTCAAAATTTTCGCAGTTCTGATGCTCGAAACGAATAACTGGAACGGCCTAGGGGAAAACTACATAAGGCTTTATAATCGGGCGAGTCTCTACTTTCCGATTCAACAGAAATTTTGCGGATTGGTCAATCCGTTCGCGAGATATGGCAGTTTGGAGGTAAGAAACGCTTGAGAAACTCAAAATTTTCGCCGTTCTGATGCTCGAAACGAATAACTAGAACGGCCTAGGGGAAAAGTACGCTTACCGTTGTAATCGGGCGAGTTTCTAATTTCAGATGCAACAGAAATTTTGCGGATTGGTCAATCCGTTCGCGAGATATGGCAGTTTGGAGGTAAGAAACGCTTGAGAAACTCAAAATTTTTGCCGTTCTGATGCTCGAAACGAATAACTAGAACGGCCTAGGGGAAAAGTACGCATACCGTTGTAATCGGGCGAGTTTCTACTTTCAGATGCAACAGAAATTTTGCGGATTGGTCAATCCGTTCGCGAGGTATGGCAGTTTGGAAGTAAGAAACGCTTGAGAAACTCAAAATTTTTGCCGTTCTGATGCTCGAAACGAATAACTAGAACAGCCTAGGGGAAAAGTACGCATACCGTTGTAATCGGGCGAGTTTCTACTTTCAGGTGCAACAGAAATTTTGCGGATTGGTCAATCCGTTCGCGAGGTATGGCAGTTTGGAGGTAAGAAACGCTTGAGAAACTCAAAATTTTCGCAGTTCTGATGCTCGAAACGAATAACTAGAACCGACTAGGGGAAAAGTGCGCATACGGTTGTAATCGGGCGAGTTTCTACTTTCAGATGCAACAGAAATTTTGCGGATCGGTCAATCCGTTCGCGAGATATGGCAGTTTGGATGTAAGAAACGCTTGAGAAACTCAAAATTTTCGCAGTTCTGATGCTCGAAACGAATAACTGGAACGGCCTAGGGGAAAACTATACTTACCGTTGTAATCGGGCGAGTTTCTACTTTCAGACGCAGCAGAAATTTTGCGGATTGGTCAATCCGTTCGCGAGATATGGCAGTTTGGAGGTAAGAAACGCTTGAGAAACTCAAAATTTTCGCCGTTCTGATGCTCGAAAGGAATAACTAGAACGGCCTAGGGGAAAAGTACGCATACCGTTGTAATCGGGCGAGTTTCTACTTTTAGATGCAACAGAAATTTTGCCGATTGGTCAATCCGTTCGCGAGATATGGCAGTTTGGAGGTAAGAAACGCTTGAGAAACTCAAAATTTTCGCAGTTCTGATGCTCGAAACGGATAACTAGAACGGCCTAGGGGAAAAGTGCGCATACGGTTGTAATCGGGCAAGTTTCTACTTTCAGATGCAACAGAAATTTTGCGAATCGGTCAATCCGTTCGCGAGATATGGCAGTTTGGATGTAAGAAACGCTTGAGAAACTCAAAATTTTCGCAGTTCTGATGCTCGAAACGAATAACTGGAACGGCCTAGGGGAAAACTACACATGCCTTTATAATCGGGCGAGTCTCTACTTTCCGATTCAACAGAAATTTTGCGGATTGGTCAATCCGTTCGCGAGATATGGCAGTTTGGAGGTAAGAAACGCTTGAGAAACTCAAAATTTTCGCCGTTCTGATGCTCGAAACGAATAACTAGAACGGCCTAGGGGAAAAGTACGCTTACCGTTGTAATCGGGCGAGTTTCTAATTTCAGATGCAACAGAAATTTTGCGGATTGGTCAATCCGTTCGCGAGATATGGCAGTTTGGATGTAAGAAACGCTTGAGAAACTCCAAATTTTCGCCGTTCTGATGCTCGAAACGAATAACTAGAACGGCCTAGGGGAAAAGTACGCATACCGTTGTAATCGGGCGAGTTTCTACTTTCAGATGCAACAGAAATTTTGCCGATTGGTCAATCCTTTCGCGAGATATGGCAGTTTGGAGGTAAGAAACGCTTGAGGAACTCAAAATTCTCGCAGTTCTGATGCTCGAAACGGATAACTAGAACGGCCTAGGGGAAAACTACACCTACCTTTGTAATCGGGCGAGTTTCTACTTTCAGATGCAACAGAAATTTTGCGGATTGGTCAATCCGTTCGCGAGATATGGCAGTTTGGAAGTAAGAAACGCTTGAGAAACTCAAAATTTTTGCCGTTCTGATGCTCGAAACGGATAATTAGAACGGCCTAGGGGAAAAGTGCGCATACGGTTGTAATCGGGCGAGTTTCTACTTTCAGATGCAACAGAAATTTTGCGGATCGGTCAATCCGTTCGCGAGATATGGCAGTTTGGATGTAAGAAACGCTTGAGAAACTCAAAATTTTCGCAGTTCTGATGCTCGAAACGAATAACTGGAACGGCCTAGGGGAAAACTACACATGCCTTTATAATCGGGCGAGTCTCTACTTTCAGATGCAACAGAAATTTTGCGGATTGGTCAATCCGTTCGCGAGATATGGCAGTTTGGAGGTAAGAAACGCTTGAGAAACTCAAAATTTTCGCCGTTCTGATGCTCGAAACGAATAACTAGAACGGCCTAGGGGAAAAGTGCGCATACGGTTGTAATCGGGCGAGTTTCTACTTTCAGATGCAACAGAAATTTTGCGGATTGGTCAATCCGTTCGCGAGATATGGCAGTTTGGAGGTAAGAAACGCTTGGGAAACTCAAAATTTTCGCCGTTCTGATGCTCGAAACGAATAACTAGAACGGCCTAGGGGGAAAGTACGCATACCGTTGTAATCGGGCGAGTTTCTACTTTCAGATGCAACAGAAATTTTGCGGATCGGTCAATCCGTTCGCGAGATATGGCAGTTTGGATGTAAGAAACGCTTGAGAAACTCAAAATTTTCGCAGTTCTGATGCTCGAAACGAATAACTGGAACGGCCTAGTGGAAAACTACACATACCGTTGTAATCGGCCGCGTTTCTACTTTCAGATGCAACAGAAATTTTGCGGATTGGTCGATCCGTTCGCGAGATGTGGCAGTTTGGAAGTAAGAAACGCTTGAGAAACTCAAAATTTTCGGAGTTCTGACGCTCGAAACGAATAACTAGAACGGCCTAGGGGAAAACTACACCTACCGTTGTAATCGGGCGAGTTTATACTTTCAGATGTAACAGAAATTTTGCGGATTGGTCAATCCGTTCGCGAGATATGGCAGTTTGGAAGTAAGAAACGCTTGAGAAACTCAAAATTTTTGCCGTTCTGATGCTCGAAACGAATAACTAGAACCGACTAGGGGAAAAGTGCGCATACGGTTGTAATCGGGCGAGTTTCTACTTTCAGATGCAACAGAAATTTTGAGGATCGGTCAATCCGTTCGCGAGATATGGCAGTTTGGATGTAAGAAACGCTTGAGAAACTCAAAATTTTCGCAGTTCTGATGCTCGAAACGAATAACTGGAACGGCCTAGGGGAAAACTACACATGCCTTTATAATCGGGCGAGTCTCTACTTTCAGATGCAACAGAAATTTTGCGGATCGGTCAATCCGTTCGCGAGATATGGCAGTTTGGAGGTAAGAAACGCTTGAGAAACTCAAAATTTGCGCAGTTCTGATGCTCGAAACGGATAACTAGAACGGCCTAGGGGAAAAGTGCGCATACGGTTCTAATCGGGCGAGTTTCTACTTTCAGATGCAACAGAAATTTTGCGGATTGGTCAATCCGTTCGCGAGATATGGCAGTTTGGAGGTAAGAAACGCTTGGGAAACTCAAAATTTTCGCCGTTCTGATGCTCGAAACGAATAACTAGAACGGCCTAGGGGAAAAGTACGCATACCGTTGTAATCGGGCGAGTTTCTACTTTCAGATGCAACAGAAATTTTGCGGATCGGTCAATCCGTTCGCGAGATATGGCAGTTTGGATGTAAGAAACGCTTCAGAAACTCAAAATTTTCGCAGTTCTGATGCTCGGAACGAATAACTGGAACGGCCTAGGGGAAAACTACACATACCGTTGTAATCGGCCGCGTTTCTACTTTCAGATGCAACAGAAATTTTGCGGATTGGTCGATCCGTTCGCGAGATGTGGCAGTTTGGAAGTAAGAAACGCTTGAGAAACTCAAAATTTTCGGAGTTCTGATGCTCGAAACGAATAACTAGAACGGCCTAGGGGAAAACTACACCTACCGTTGTAATCGGGCGAGTTTCTACTTTCAGATGCAACAGAAATTTTGGGGATTGGTCAATCCGTTCGCGAGATATGGCAGTTTGGATGTAAGAAACGCTTGAGAAACTCAAAATTTTCGCAGTTCTGATGCTCGAAACGAATAACTGTAACGGCCTAGGGGAAAACTACACATGCCTTTATAATCGGGCGAGTCTCTACTTTCAGATGCAACAGAAATTTTGCGGATTGGTCAATCCGTTCGCGAGATATGGCAGTTTGGAGGTAAGAAACGCTTGAGAAACTCAAAATTTTCGCCGTTCTGATGCTCGAAACGAATAACTAGAACGGCCTAGGGGAAAAGTACGCTTACCGTTGCAATCGGGCGAGTTTCTAATTTCAGATGCAACAGAAATTTTGCGGATTGGTCAATCCGTTCGCGAGATATGGCAGTTTGGAGGTAAGAAACGCTTGGGAAACTCAAAATTTTCGCCGTTCTGATGCTCGAAACGAATAACTAGAACGGCCTAGGGGAAAAGTACGCATACCGTTGTAATCGGGCGAGTTTCTACTTTCAGATGCAACAGAAATTTTGCGGATCGGTCAATCCGTTCGCGAGATATGGCAGTTTGGATGTAAGAAACGCTTCAGAAACTCAAAATTTTCGCAGTTCTGATGCTCGGAACGAATAACTGGAACGGCCTAGGGGAAAACTACACATACCGTTGTAATCGGCCGCGTTTCTACTTTCAGATGCAACAGAAATTTTGCGGATTGGTCGATCCGTTCGCGAGATGTGGCAGTTTGGAAGTAAGAAACGCTTGAGAAACTCAAAATTTTCGGAGTTCTGATGCTCGAAACGAATAACTAGAACGGCCTAGGGGAAAACTACACCTACCGTTGTAATCGGGCGAGTTTCTACTTTCAGATGCAACAGAAATTTTGGGGATTGGTCAATCCGTTCGCGAGATATGGCAGTTTGGATGTAAGAAACGCTTGAGAAACTCAAAATTTTCGCAGTTCTGATGCTCGAAACGAATAACTGGAACGGCCTAGGGGAAAACTACACATGCCTTTATAATCGGGCGAGTCTCTACTTTCAGATGCAACAGAAATTTTGCGGATTGGTCAATCCGTTCGCGAGATATGGCAGTTTGGAGGTAAGAAACGCTTGAGAAACTCAAAATTTTCGCCGTTCTGATGCTCGAAACGAATAACTAGAACGGCCTAGGGGAAAAGTACGCTTACCGTTGTAATCGGGCGAGTTTCTAATTTCAGATGCAACAGAAATTTTGCGGATTGGTCAATCCGTTCGCGAGGTATGGCAGTTTGGAAGTAAGAAACGCTTGAGAAACTCAAAATTTTTGCCGTTCTGATGCTCGAAACGAATAACTAGAACAGCCTAGGGGAAAAGTACGCATACCGTTGTAATCGGGCGAGTTTCTACTTTCAGATGCAACAGAAATTTTGCGGATTGGTCAATCCGTTCGCGAGGTATGGCAGTTTGGAGGTAAGAAACGCTTGAGAAACTCAAAATTTTCGCAGTTCTGATGCTCGAAACGAATAACTAGAACCGACTAGGGGAAAAGTGCGCATACGGTCGTAATCGAGCGAGTTTCTACTTTCAGATGCAACAGAAATTTTGCGGATCGGTCAATCCGTTCGCGAGATATGGCAGTTTGGATGTAAGAAACGCTTGAGAAACTCAAAATTTTCGCAGTTCTGATGCTCGAAACGAATAACTGGAACGGCCTAGGGGAAAACTACACATGCCTTTATAATCGGGCGAGTCTCTACTTTCAGATGCAACAGAAATTTTGCGGATTGGTCAATCCGTTCGCGAGATATGGCAGTTTGGAGGTAAGAAACGCTTGAGAAACTCAAAATTTTCGCCGTTCTGATGCTCGAAACGAATAACTAGAACGGCCTAGGGGAAAAGTACGCTTACCGTTGCAATCGGGCGAGTTTCTAATTTCAGATGCAACAGAAATTTTGCGGATTGGTCAATCCGTTCGCGAGATATGGCAGTTTGGAGGTAAGAAACGCTTGGGAAACTCAAAATTTTCGCCGTTCTGATGCTCGAAACGAATAACTAGAACGGCCTAGGGGAAAAGTACGCATACCGTTGTAATCGGGCGAGTTTCTACTTTCAGATGCAACAGAAATTTTGCGGATCGGTCAATCCGTTCGCGAGATATGGCAGTTTGGATGTAAGAAACGCTTCAGAAACTCAAAATTTTCGCAGTTCTGATGCTCGGAACGAATAACTGGAACGGCCTAGGGGAAAACTACACATACCGTTGTAATCGGCCGCGTTTCTACTTTCAGATGCAACAGAAATTTTGCGGATTGGTCGATCCGTTCGCGAGATGTGGCAGTTTGGAAGTAAGAAACGCTTGAGAAACTCAAAATTTTCGGAGTTCTGATGCTCGAAACGAATAACTAGAACGGCCTAGGGGAAAACTACACCTACCGTTGTAATCGGGCGAGTTTCTACTTTCAGATGCAACAGAAATTTTGGGGATTGGTCAATCCGTTCGCGAGATATGGCAGTTTGGATGTAAGAAACGCTTGAGAAACTCAAAATTTTCGCAGTTCTGATGCTCGAAACGAATAACTGGAACGGCCTAGGGGAAAACTACACATGCCTTTATAATCGGGCGAGTCTCTACTTTCAGATGCAACAGAAATTTTGCGGATTGGTCAATCCGTTCGCGAGATATGGCAGTTTGGAGGTAAGAAACGCTTGAGAAACTCAAAATTTTCGCCGTTCTGATGCTCGAAACGAATAACTAGAACGGCCTAGGGGAAAAGTACGCTTACCGTTGTAATCGGGCGAGTTTCTAATTTCAGATGCAACAGAAATTTTGCGGATTGGTCAATCCGTTCGCGAGGTATGGCAGTTTGGAAGTAAGAAACGCTTGAGAAACTCAAAATTTTTGCCGTTCTGATGCTCGAAACGAATAATTAGAACAGCCTAGGGGAAAAGTACGCATACCGTTGTAATCGGGCGAGTTTCTACTTTCAGATGCAACAGAAATTTTGCGGATTGGTCAATCCGTTCGCGAGGTATGGCAGTTTGGAGGTAAGAAACGCTTGAGAAACTCAAAATTTTCGCAGTTCTGATGCTCGAAACGAATAACTAGAACCGACTAGGGGAAAAGTGCGCATACGGTCGTAATCGAGCGAGTTTCTACTTTCAGATGCAACAGAAATTTTGCGGATCGGTCAATCCGTTCGCGAGATATGGCAGTTTGGATGTAAGAAACGCTTGAGAAACTCAAAATTTTCGCAGTTCTGATGCTCGAAACGAATAACTGGAACGGCCTAGTGGAAAACTACACATACCGTTGTAATCGGCCGCGTTTCTACTTTCAGATGCAACAGAAATTTTGCGGATTGGTCGATCCGTTCGCGAGATGTGGCAGTTTGGAAGTAAGAAACGCTTGAGAAACTCAAAATTTTCGGAGTTCTGACGCTCGAAACGAATAACTAGAACGGCCTAGGGGAAAACTACACCTACCGTTGTAATCGGGCGAGTTTATACTTTCAGATGTAACAGAAATTTTGCGGATTGGTCAATCCGTTCGAGAGATATGGCAGTTTGGAAGTAAGAAACGCTTGAGAAACTCAAAATTTTTGCCGTTCTGATGCTCGAAACGAATAACTAGAACAGCCTAGGGGAAAAGTACGCATACCGTTGTAATCGGGCGAGATTCTACTTTCAGATGCAACAGAAATTTTGCGGATCGGTCAATCCGTTCGCGAGATATGGCAGTTTGGAGGTAAGAAACGCTTGAGAAACTCAAAATTTGCGCAGTTCTGATGCTCGAAACGGATAACTAGAACGGCCTAGGGGAAAAGTGCGCATACGGTTCTAATCGGGCGAGTTTCTACTTTCAGATGCAACAGAAATTTTGCGGATTGGTCAATCCGTTCGCGAGATATGGCAGTTTGGAGGTAAGAAACGCTTGGGAAACTCAAAATTTTCGCCGTTCTGATGCTCGAAACGAATAACTAGAACGGCCTAGGGGAAAAGTACGCATACCGTTGTAATCGGGCGAGTTTCTACTTTCAGATGCAACAGAAATTTTGCGGATCGGTCAATCCGTTCGCGAGATATGGCAGTTTGGATGTAAGAAACGCTTCAGAAACTCAAAATTTTCGCAGTTCTGATGCTCGGAACGAATAACTGGAACGGCCTAGGGGAAAACTACACATACCGTTGTAATCGGCCGCGTTTCTACTTTCAGATGCAACAGAAATTTTGCGGATTGGTCGATCCGTTCGCGAGATGTGGCAGTTTGGAAGTAAGAAACGCTTGAGAAACTCAAAATTTTCGGAGTTCTGATGCTCGAAACGAATAACTAGAACGGCCTAGGGGAAAACTACACCTACCGTTGTAATCGGGCGAGTTTCTACTTTCAGATGCAACAGAAATTTTGGGGATTGGTCAATCCGTTCGCGAGATATGGCAGTTTGGATGTAAGAAACGCTTGAGAAACTCAAAATTTTCGCAGTTCTGATGCTCGAAACGAATAACTGTAACGGCCTAGGGGAAAACTACACATGCCTTTATAATCGGGCGAGTCTCTACTTTCAGATGCAACAGAAATTTTGCGGATTGGTCAATCCGTTCGCGAGATATGGCAGTTTGGAGGTAAGAAACGCTTGAGAAACTCAAAATTTTCGCCGTTCTGATGCTCGAAACGAATAACTAGAACGGCCTAGGGGAAAAGTACGCTTACCGTTGCAATCGGGCGAGTTTCTAATTTCAGATGCAACAGAAATTTTGCGGATTGGTCAATCCGTTCGCGAGATATGGCAGTTTGGAGGTAAGAAACGCTTGGGAAACTCAAAATTTTCGCCGTTCTGATGCTCGAAACGAATAACTAGAACGGCCTAGGGGAAAAGTACGCATACCGTTGTAATCGGGCGAGTTTCTACTTTCAGATGCAACAGAAATTTTGCGGATCGGTCAATCCGTTCGCGAGATATGGCAGTTTGGATGTAAGAAACGCTTCAGAAACTCAAAATTTTCGCAGTTCTGATGCTCGGAACGAATAACTGGAACGGCCTAGGGGAAAACTACACATACCGTTGTAATCGGCCGCGTTTCTACTTTCAGATGCAACAGAAATTTTGCGGATTGGTCGATCCGTTCGCGAGATGTGGCAGTTTGGAAGTAAGAAACGCTTGAGAAACTCAAAATTTTCGGAGTTCTGATGCTCGAAACGAATAACTAGAACGGCCTAGGGGAAAACTACACCTACCGTTGTAATCGGGCGAGTTTCTACTTTCAGATGCAACAGAAATTTTGGGGATTGGTCAATCCGTTCGCGAGATATGGCAGTTTGGATGTAAGAAACGCTTGAGAAACTCAAAATTTTCGCAGTTCTGATGCTCGAAACGAATAACTGGAACGGCCTAGGGGAAAACTACACATGCCTTTATAATCGGGCGAGTCTCTACTTTCAGATGCAACAGAAATTTTGCGGATTGGTCAATCCGTTCGCGAGATATGGCAGTTTGGAGGTAAGAAACGCTTGAGAAACTCAAAATTTTCGCCGTTCTGATGCTCGAAACGAATAACTAGAACGGCCTAGGGGAAAAGTACGCTTACCGTTGTAATCGGGCGAGTTTCTAATTTCAGATGCAACAGAAATTTTGCGGATTGGTCAATCCGTTCGCGAGGTATGGCAGTTTGGAAGTAAGAAACGCTTGAGAAACTCAAAATTTTTGCCGTTCTGATGCTCGAAACGAATAACTAGAACAGCCTAGGGGAAAAGTACGCATACCGTTGTAATCGGGCGAGTTTCTACTTTCAGATGCAACAGAAATTTTGCGGATTGGTCAATCCGTTCGCGAGGTATGGCAGTTTGGAGGTAAGAAACGCTTGAGAAACTCAAAATTTTCGCAGTTCTGATGCTCGAAACGAATAACTAGAACCGACTAGGGGAAAAGTGCGCATACGGTCGTAATCGAGCGAGTTTCTACTTTCAGATGCAACAGAAATTTTGCGGATCGGTCAATCCGTTCGCGAGATATGGCAGTTTGGATGTAAGAAACGCTTGAGAAACTCAAAATTTTCGCAGTTCTGATGCTCGAAACGAATAACTGGAACGGCCTAGGGGAAAACTACACATGCCTTTATAATCGGGCGAGTCTCTACTTTCAGATGCAACAGAAATTTTGCGGATTGGTCAATCCGTTCGCGAGATATGGCAGTTTGGAGGTAAGAAACGCTTGAGAAACTCAAAATTTTCGCCGTTCTGATGCTCGAAACGAATAACTAGAACGGCCTAGGGGAAAAGTACGCTTACCGTTGCAATCGGGCGAGTTTCTAATTTCAGATGCAACAGAAATTTTGCGGATTGGTCAATCCGTTCGCGAGATATGGCAGTTTGGAGGTAAGAAACGCTTGGGAAACTCAAAATTTTCGCCGTTCTGATGCTCGAAACGAATAACTAGAACGGCCTAGGGGAAAAGTACGCATACCGTTGTAATCGGGCGAGTTTCTACTTTCAGATGCAACAGAAATTTTGCGGATCGGTCAATCCGTTCGCGAGATATGGCAGTTTGGATGTAAGAAACGCTTCAGAAACTCAAAATTTTCGCAGTTCTGATGCTCGGAACGAATAACTGGAACGGCCTAGGGGAAAACTACACATACCGTTGTAATCGGCCGCGTTTCTACTTTCAGATGCAACAGAAATTTTGCGGATTGGTCGATCCGTTCGCGAGATGTGGCAGTTTGGAAGTAAGAAACGCTTGAGAAACTCAAAATTTTCGGAGTTCTGATGCTCGAAACGAATAACTAGAACGGCCTAGGGGAAAACTACACCTACCGTTGTAATCGGGCGAGTTTCTACTTTCAGATGCAACAGAAATTTTGGGGATTGGTCAATCCGTTCGCGAGATATGGCAGTTTGGATGTAAGAAACGCTTGAGAAACTCAAAATTTTCGCAGTTCTGATGCTCGAAACGAATAACTGGAACGGCCTAGGGGAAAACTACACATGCCTTTATAATCGGGCGAGTCTCTACTTTCAGATGCAACAGAAATTTTGCGGATTGGTCAATCCGTTCGCGAGATATGGCAGTTTGGAGGTAAGAAACGCTTGAGAAACTCAAAATTTTCGCCGTTCTGATGCTCGAAACGAATAACTAGAACGGCCTAGGGGAAAAGTACGCTTACCGTTGTAATCGGGCGAGTTTCTAATTTCAGATGCAACAGAAATTTTGCGGATTGGTCAATCCGTTCGCGAGGTATGGCAGTTTGGAAGTAAGAAACGCTTGAGAAACTCAAAATTTTTGCCGTTCTGATGCTCGAAACGAATAATTAGAACAGCCTAGGGGAAAAGTACGCATACCGTTGTAATCGGGCGAGTTTCTACTTTCAGATGCAACAGAAATTTTGCGGATTGGTCAATCCGTTCGCGAGGTATGGCAGTTTGGAGGTAAGAAACGCTTGAGAAACTCAAAATTTTCGCAGTTCTGATGCTCGAAACGAATAACTAGAACCGACTAGGGGAAAAGTGCGCATACGGTCGTAATCGAGCGAGTTTCTACTTTCAGATGCAACAGAAATTTTGCGGATCGGTCAATCCGTTCGCGAGATATGGCAGTTTGGATGTAAGAAACGCTTGAGAAACTCAAAATTTTCGCAGTTCTGATGCTCGAAACGAATAACTGGAACGGCCTAGTGGAAAACTACACATACCGTTGTAATCGGCCGCGTTTCTACTTTCAGATGCAACAGAAATTTTGCGGATTGGTCGATCCGTTCGCGAGATGTGGCAGTTTGGAAGTAAGAAACGCTTGAGAAACTCAAAATTTTCGGAGTTCTGACGCTCGAAACGAATAACTAGAACGGCCTAGGGGAAAACTACACCTACCGTTGTAATCGGGCGAGTTTATACTTTCAGATGTAACAGAAATTTTGCGGATTGGTCAATCCGTTCGCGAGATATGGCAGTTTGGAAGTAAGAAACGCTTGAGAAACTCAAAATTTTTGCCGTTCTGATGCTCGAAACGAATAACTAGAACCGACTAGGGGAAAAGTGCGCATACGGTTGTAATCGGGCGAGTTTCTACTTTCAGATGCAACAGAAATTTTGAGGATCGGTCAATCCGTTCGCGAGATATGGCAGTTTGGATGTAAGAAACGCTTGAGAAACTCAAAATTTTCGCAGTTCTGATGCTCGAAACGAATAACTGGAACGGCCTAGGGGAAAACTACACATGCCTTTATAATCGGGCGAGTCTCTACTTTCAGATGCAACAGAAATTTTGCGGATTGGTCAATCCGTTCGCGAGATATGGCAGTTTGGAGGTAAGAAACTCTTGAGAAACTCAAAATTTTCGCCGTTCTGATGCTCGAAACGAATAACTAGAACGGCCTAGGGGAAAAGTACGCTTACCGTTGTAATCGGGCGAGTTTCTAATTTCAGATGCAACAGAAATTTTGCGGATTGGTCAATCCGTTCGAGAGATATGGCAGTTTGGAAGTAAGAAACGCTTGAGAAACTCAAAATTTTTGCCGTTCTGATGCTCGAAACGAATAACTAGAACAGCCTAGGGGAAAAGTACGCATACCGTTGTAATCGGGCGAGATTCTACTTTCAGATGCAACAGAAATTTTGCGGATCGGTCAATCCGTTCGCGAGATATGGCAGTTTGGAGGTAAGAAACGCTTGGGAAACTCAAAATTTTCGCCGTTCTGATGCTCGAAACGAATAACTAGAACGGCCTAGGGGAAAAGTACGCATACCGTTGTAATCGGGCGAGTTTCTACTTTCAGATGCAACAGAAATTTTGCGGATCGGTCAATCCGTTCGCGAGATATGGCAGTTTGGATGTAAGAAACGCTTCAGAAACTCAAAATTTTCGCAGTTCTGATGCTCGGAACGAATAACTGGAACGGCCTAGGGGAAAACTACACATACCGTTGTAATCGGCCGCGTTTCTACTTTCAGATGCAACAGAAATTTTGCGGATTGGTCGATCCGTTCGCGAGATGTGGCAGTTTGGAAGTAAGAAACGCTTGAGAAACTCAAAATTTTCGGAGTTCTGATGCTCGAAACGAATAACTAGAACGGCCTAGGGGAAAACTACACCTACCGTTGTAATCGGGCGAGTTTCTACTTTCAGATGCAACAGAAATTTTGGGGATTGGTCAATCCGTTCGCGAGATATGGCAGTTTGGATGTAAGAAACGCTTGAGAAACTCAAAATTTTCGCAGTTCTGATGCTCGAAACGAATAACTGTAACGGCCTAGGGGAAAACTACACATGCCTTTATAATCGGGCGAGTCTCTACTTTCAGATGCAACAGAAATTTTGCGGATTGGTCAATCCGTTCGCGAGATATGGCAGTTTGGAGGTAAGAAACGCTTGAGAAACTCAAAATTTTCGCCGTTCTGATGCTCGAAACGAATAACTAGAACGGCCTAGGGGAAAAGTACGCTTACCGTTGCAATCGGGCGAGTTTCTAATTTCAGATGCAACAGAAATTTTGCGGATTGGTCAATCCGTTCGCGAGATATGGCAGTTTGGAGGTAAGAAACGCTTGGGAAACTCAAAATTTTCGCCGTTCTGATGCTCGAAACGAATAACTAGAACGGCCTAGGGGAAAAGTACGCATACCGTTGTAATCGGGCGAGTTTCTACTTTCAGATGCAACAGAAATTTTGCGGATCGGTCTATCCGTTCGCGAGATATGGCAGTTTGGATGTAAGAAACGCTTCAGAAACTCAAAATTTTCGCAGTTCTGATGCTCGGAACGAATAACTGGAACGGCCTAGGGGAAATCTACACATACCGTTGTAATCGGCCGCGTTTCTACTTTCAGATGCAACAGAAATTTTGCGGATTGGTCGATCCGTTCGCGAGATGTGGCAGTTTGGAAGTAAGAAACGCTTGAGAAACTCAAAATTTTCGGAGTTCTGATGCTCGAAACGAATAACTAGAACGGCCTAGGGGAAAACTACACCTACCGTTGTAATCGGGCGAGTTTCTACTTTCAGATGCAACAGAAATTTTGGGGATTGGTCAATCCGTTCGCGAGATATGGCAGTTTGGATGTAAGAAACGCTTGAGAAACTCAAAATTTTCGCAGTTCTGATGCTCGAAACGAATAACTGGAACGGCCTAGGGGAAAACTACACATGCCTTTATAATCGGGCGAGTCTCTACTTTCAGATGCAACAGAAATTTTGCGGATTGGTCAATCCGTTCGCGAGATATGGCAGTTTGGAGGTAAGAAACGCTTGAGAAACTCAAAATTTTCGCCGTTCTGATGCTCGAAACGAATAACTAGAACGGCCTAGGGGAAAAGTACGCTTACCGTTGTAATCGGGCGAGTTTCTAATTTCAGATGCAACAGAAATTTTGCGGATTGGTCAATTCGTTCGAGAGATATGGCAGTTTGGAAGTAAGAAACGCTTGAGAAACTCAAAATTTTTGCCGTTCTGATGCTCGAAACGAATAACTAGAACAGCCTAGGGGAAAAGTACGCATACCGTTGTAATCGGGCGAGTTTCTACTTTCAGATGCAACAGAAATTTTGCGGATCGGTCTATCCGTTCGCGAGATATGGCAGTTTGGATGTAAGAAACGCTTCAGAAACTCAAAATTTTCGCAGTTCTGATGCTCGGAACGAATAACTGGAACGGCCTAGGGGAAAACTACACATACCGTTGTAATCGGCCGCGTTTCTACTTTCAGATGCAACAGAAATTTTGCGGATTGGTCGATCCGTTCGCGAGATGTGGCAGTTTGGAAGTAAGAAACGCTTGAGAAACTCAAAATTTTCGGAGTTCTGATGCTCGAAACGAATAACTAGAACGGCCTAGGGGAAAACTACACCTACCGTTGTAATCGGGCGAGTTTCTACTTTCAGATGCAACAGAAATTTTGGGGATTGGTCAATCCGTTCGCGAGATATGGCAGTTTGGATGTAAGAAACGCTTGAGAAACTCAAAATTTTCGCAGTTCTGATGCTCGAAACGAATAACTGGAACGGCCTAGGGGAAAACTACACATGCCTTTATAATCGGGCGAGTCTCTACTTTCAGATGCAACAGAAATTTTGCGGATTGGTCAATCCGTTCGCGAGATATGGCAGTTTGGAGGTAAGAAACGCTTGAGAAACTCAAAATTTTCGCCGTTCTGATGCTCGAAACGAATAACTAGAACGGCCTAGGGGAAAAGTACGCTTACCGTTGTAATCGGGCGAGTTTCTAATTTCAGATGCAACAGAAATTTTGCGGATTGGTCAATTCGTTCGAGAGATATGGCAGTTTGGAAGTAAGAAACGCTTGAGAAACTCAAAATTTTTGCCGTTCTGATGCTCGAAACGAATAACTAGAACAGCCTAGGGGAAAAGTACGCATACCGTTGTAATCGGGCGAGTTTCTACTTTCAGATGCAACAGAAATTTTGCGGATTGGTCGATCCGTTCGCGAGATGTGGCAGTTTGGAAGTAAGAAACGCTTGAGAAACTCAAAATTTTCGGAGTTCTGACGCTCGAAACGAATAACTAGAACGGCCTAGGGGAAAACTACACCTACCGTTGTAATCGGGCGAGTTTCTACTTTCAGATGTAACAGAAATTTTGCGGATTGGTCAATCCGTTCGCGAGATATGGCAGTTTGGAAGTAAGAAACGCTTGAGAAACTCAAAATTTTGGCCGTTCTGATGCTCGAAACGAATAACTAGAACAGCCTAGGGGAAAAGTACGCATACCGTTGTAATCGGGCGAGTTTCTACTTTCAGATGCAACAGAAATTTTGGGGATTGGTCAATCCGTTCGCGAGGTATGGCAGTTTGGAGGTAAGAAACGCTTGAGAAACTCAAAATTTTCGCAGTTCTGATGCTCGAAACGAATAACTAGAACCGACTAGGGGAAAAGTGCGCATACGGTTGTAATCGGGCGAGTTTCTACTTTCAGATGCAACAGAAATTTTGAGGATCGGTCAATCCGTTCGCGAGATATGGCAGTTTGGATGTAAGAAACGCTTGAGAAACTCAAAATTTTCGCAGTTCTGATGCTCGAAACGAATAACTGGAACGGCCTAGGGGAAAACTACACATGCCTTTATAATCGGGCGAGTTTCTACTTTCAGATGCAACAGAAATTTTGCGGATTGGTCAATCCGTTCGCGAGATATGGCAGTTTGGAGGTAAGAAACGCTTGAGAAACTCAAAATTTTCGCCGTTCTGATGCTCGAAACGAATAACTAGAACGGCCTAGGGGAAAAGTACGCTTACCGTTGTAATCGGGCGAGTTTCTAATTTCAGATGCAACAGAAATTTTGCGGATTGGTCAATCCGTTCGAGAGATATGGCAGTTTGGAAGTAAGAAACGCTTGAGAAACTCAAAATTTTTGCCGTTCTGATGCTCGAAACGAATAACTAGAACAGCCTAGGGGAAAAGTACGCATACCGTTGTAATCGGGCGAGTTTCTACTTTCAGATGCAACAGAAATTTTGCGGATCGGTCAATCCGTTCGCGAGATATGGCAGTTTGGAGGTAAGAAACGCTTGAGAAACTCAAAATTTGCGCAGTTCTGATGCTCGAAACGGATAACTAGAACGGCCTAGGGGAAAAGTACGCATACCGTTGTAATCGGGCGAGTTTCTACTTTCAGATGCAACAGAAATTTTGCGGATCGGTCAATCCGTTCGCGAGATATGGCAGTTTGGATGTAAGAAACGCTTCAGAAACTCAAAATTTTCGCAGTTCTGATGCTCGGAACGAATAACTGGAACGGCCTAGGGGAAAACTACACATGCCTTTGTAATCGGGCGAGTTTCTACTTTCAGATGCAACAGAAATTTTGCGGATTGGTCAATCCGTTCGCGAGATATGGCAGTTTGGAGGTAAGAAACGCTTGAGAAACTCAAAATTTGCGCAGTTCTGATGCTCGAAACGGATAACTAGAACGGCCTAGGGGAAAAGTGCGCATACGGTTGTAATCGGGCGAGTTTCTACTTTCAGATGCAACAGAAATTTTGCGGATTGGTCAATCCGTTCGCGAGATATGGCAGTTTGGAGGTAAGAAACGCTTGAGAAACTCAAAATTTGCGCAGTTCTGATGCTCGAAACGGATAACTAGAACGGCCTAGGGGAAAAGTACGCATACCGTTGTAATCGGGCGAGTTTCTACTTTCAGACGCAACAGAAATTTTGCGGATCGGTCAATCCGTTCGCGAGATATGGCAGTTTGGATGTAAGAAACGCTTCAGAAACTCAAAATTTTCGCAGTTCTGATGCTCGGAACGAATAACTGGAACGGCCTAGGGGAAAACTACACATGCCTTTGTAATCGGGCGAGTTTCTACTTTCAGATGCAACAGAAATTTTGCGGATTGGTCAATCCGTTCGCGAGATATGGCAGTTTAGAGATAAGAAACGCTTGAGAAACTCAAAATTTTCGCAGTTCTGATGCTCGAAACGAATGACTAGAACGGCCTAGGGGAGAAGTACGCATACCGTTGTAATCGGGCGAGTTTCTACTTTCAGATGCAACAGAAATTGTGCGGATTGGTCAATCCGTTCGCGAGATATGGCAGTTTGGATGTAAGAAACGCTTGAGCAACTCAAAATTTTCGCAGTTCTGATGCTCGAAACGAATAACTAGAACGGCCTAGGGGAAAAGTGCGCTTACCGTTGTAATCGGGCGGGTTTCTACTTTCAGAAGCAACAGAAATTTTGCGGATTAGTCAATCCGTTCGCGAGATATGGCAGTTTGGATGTAAGAAACGCTTGAGCAACTCAAAATTTTCGCAGTTCTGATGCTCGAAATGAATAACTGGAACGGCCTAGGGAAAAGTACGCATACCGTTGTAATCGGGCGAGTTTCTACTTTCAGATGCAACAGAAATTTTGCGGATTAATCAATCCGTTCGCGAGATATGGCAGTTTAGAGATAAGAAACGCTTGAGAAACTCAAAATTTTCGCAGTTCTGATACTCGAAACGAATGACTAGAACGGCCTAGGGGAGAAGTACGCATACCGTTGTAATCGGGCGAGTTTCTACTTTCAGATGCAACAGAAATTGTGCGGATTGGTCAATCCGTTCGCGAGATATGGCAGTTTGGAGGTAAGAAACGCTTGAGAAACTCAAAATTTTCGCAGTTCTGATGCTCGAAACGAATAACTAGAACGGCCTAGGGGAAAAGTGCGCTTACCGTTGTAATCGGGCGGGTTTCTACTTTCAGAAGCAACAGAAATTTTGCGGATTAGTCAATCCGTTCGCGAGATATGGCAGTTTGGATGTAAGAAACGCTTGAGCAACTCAAAATTTTCGCAGTTCTGATGCTCGAAATGAATAACTGGAACGGCCTAGGGAAAAGTACGCATACCGTTGTAATCGGGCGAGTTTCTACTTTCAGATGCAACAGAAATTTTGCGGATTAATCAATCCGTTCGCGAGATATGGCAGTTTAGAGATAAGAAACGCTTGAGAAACTCAAAATTTTCGCAGTTCTGATGCTCGAAACGAATGACTAGAACGGCCTAGGGGAGAAGTACGCATACCGTTGTAATCGGGCGAGTTTCTACTTTCAGATGCAACAGAAATTGTGCGGATTGGTCAATCCGTTCGCGAGATATGGCAGTTTGGATGTAAGAAACGCTTGAGCAACTCAAAATTTTCGCAGTTCTGATGCTCGAAACGAATAACTAGAACGGCCTAGGGGAAAAGTGCGCTTACCGTTGTAATCGGGCGGGTTTCTACTTTCAGAAGCAACAGAAATTTTGCGGATTAGTCAATCCGTTCGCGAGATATGGCAGTTTGGATGTAAGAAACGCTTGAGCAACTCAAAATTTTCGCAGTTCTGATGCTCGAAATGAATAACTGGAACGGCCTAGGGAAAAGTACGCATACCGTTGTAATCGGGCGAGTTTCTACTTTCAGATGCAACAGAAATTTTGCGGATTAATCAATCCGTTCGCGAGATATGGCAGTTTAGAGATAAGAAACGCTTGAGAAACTCAAAATTTTCGCAGTTCTGATACTCGAAACGAATGACTAGAACGGCCTAGGGGAGAAGTACGCATACCGTTGTAATCGGGCGAGTTTCTACTTTCAGATGCAACAGAAATTGTGCGGATTGGTCAATCCGTTCGCGAGATATGGCAGTTTGGAGGTAAGAAACGCTTGAGAAACTCAAAATTTTCGCAGTTCTGATGCTCGAAACGAATAACTAGAACGGCCTAGGGGAAAAGTGCGCTTACCGTTGTAATCGGGCGGGTTTCTACTTTCAGAAGCAACAGAAATTTTGCGGATTAGTCAATCCGTTCGCGAGATATGGCAGTTTGGATGTAAGAAACGCTTGAGCAACTCAAAATTTTCGCAGTTCTGATGCTCGAAATGAATAACTGGAACGGCCTAGGGAAAAGTACGCATACCGTTGTAATCGGGCGAGTTTCTACTTTCAGATGCAACAGAAATTTTGCGGATTAATCAATCCGTTCGCGAGATATGGCAGTTTAGAGATAAGAAACGCTTGAGAAACTCAAAATTTTCGCAGTTCTGATGCTCGAAACGAATGACTAGAACGGCCTAGGGGAGAAGTACGCATACCGTTGTAATCGGGCGAGTTTCTACTTTCAGATGCAACAGAAATTGTGCGGATTGGTCAATCCGTTCGCGAGATATGGCAGTTTGGAGGTAAGAAACGCTTGAGAAACTCAAAATTTTCGCAGTTCTGATGCTCGAAACGAATAACTAGAAACGCCTAGGGGAAAAGTGCGCATACCGTTGTAATCGGGCGAGCTTCTACTGTCAGATGCAACAGAAATTTTGCGGATTGGTCAATCCGTTCGCGAGATATGGCAGTTTGGAGGTAAGAAACGCTTGAGAAACTCAAAATTTTCGCAGTTCTGGTGCTCGAAACGAATAACTGGAACGGCCTAGGGGAAAACTACACCTACCGTTGTAATCGGGCGAGTTTCTACTTTCAGATGCAACAGAAATTGTGCGGATTGGTCAATCCGTTCGCGAGATATGGCAGTTTGGAGGTAAGAAACGCTTGAGAAACTCAAAATTTTCGCAGTTCTAATGCTCGAAACGAGTAACTAGAACGGCATAGGGGAAAAGTACGCATATCGTTGTAATCGGGCGAATTTCTACTTTCAGATGCAACAGAAATTTTGCGGATTGATCAATCCGTTCGCGAGATATGGCAGTTTGGATGTAAGAAACGCTTGAGCAACTCAAAATTTTCGCAGTTCTGATGCTCGAAATGAATAACTGGAACGGCCTAGGGAAAAGTACGCATACCGTTGTAATCGGGCGAGTTTCTACTTTCAGATGCAACAGAAATTTTGCGGATTGGTCGATCCGTTCGCGAGATGTGGCAGTTTGGATGTAAGAAACGCTTGAGAAACTCAAAATTTTCGTAGCTCTGATGCTCGAAATGAATAACTGGAACGGCCTAGGAGAAAACTACATCTACCCTTGTAATCGGGCGAGTTTCTACTTTCAGATGCAACAGAAATTTTGCCGATTGATCAATCCGTTCGCGAGATATGGCAGTTTGGAGATAAGAAACGCTTGAGAAACTCAAAATTTTCGCAGTTCTGATGCTCGAAACGAGTAACTATAACGGCATAGGGGAAAAGTACGCATATCGTTGTAATCGGGCGAATTTCTACTTTCAGATGCAACAGAAATTTTGCGGATTGGTCAATCCGTTCGCGAGATATGGCAGTTTGGAAGTAAGAAACGCTTGAGAAACTCAAAATTTTCGTAGCTCTGATGCTCGAAATGAATAACTGGAACGGCCTAGGAGAAAACTACATCTACCCTTGTAATCGGGCGAGTTTCTACTTTCAGATGCAACAGAAATCATGCGGATTGGTCAATCCGTTCGCGAGATATGGCCGTTTGGATTTAAGAAACGGTTGAGAGACTCAAAATTTTCGCATTTCTGATGCTCGAAACGAATAACTAGAACGGCCTAGGGGAAAAGTGCGCTTACCGTTGTAATCGGGCGGGTTTCTACTTTCAGAAGCAACAGAAATTTTGCGGATTAGTCAATCCGTTCGCGAGATATGGCAGTTTGGATGTAAGAAACGCTTGAGCAACTCAAAATTTTCGCAGTTCTGATGCTCGAAATGAATAACTGGAACGGCCTAGGGAAAAGTACGCATACCGTTGTAATCGGGCGAGTTTCTACTTTCAGATGCAACAGAAATTGTGCGGATTGGTCAATCCGTTCGCGAGATATGGCAGTTTGGAGGTAAGAAACGCTTGAGAAACTCAAAATTTTCGCAGTTCTGATGCTCGAAACGAATAACTAGAAACGCCTAGGGGAAAAGTGCGCATACCGTTGTAATCGGGCGAGTTTCTACTTTCAGATGCAACAGAAATTTTGCGGATTAATCAATCCGTTCGCGAGATATGGCAGTTTAGAGATAAGAAACGCTTGAGAAACTCAAAATTTTCGCAGTTCTGATGCTCGAAACGAATGACTAGAACGGCCTAGGGGAGAAGTACGCATACCGTTGTAATCGGGCGAGTTTCTACTTTCAGATGCAACAGAAATTGTGCGGATTGGTCAATCCGTTCGCGAGATATGGCAGTTTGGAGGTAAGAAACGCTTGAGAAACTCAAAATTTTCGCAGTTCTGATGCTCGAAACGAATAACTAGAAACGCCTAGGGGAAAAGTGCGCATACCGTTGTAATCGGGCGAGCTTCTACTGTCAGATGCAACAGAAATTTTGCGGATTGGTCAATCCGTTCGCGAGATATGGCAGTTTGGAGGTAAGAAACGCTTGAGAAACTCAAAATTTTCGCAGTTCTGATGCTCGAAACGAATAACTGGAACGGCCTAGGGGAAAACTACACCTACCGTTGTAATCGGGCGAGTTTCTACTTTCAGATGCAACAGAAATTGTGCGGATTGGTCAATCCGTTCGCGAGATATGGCAGTTTGGAGGTAAGAAACGCTTGAGAAACTCAAAATTTTCGCAGTTCTGATGCTCGACACGATTAACTAGAACGGCCTAGGGGAAAAGTGCGCATACCGTTGAAATCGGGCGAGTTTCTACTTTCAGATGCAACAGAAATTTTGCGGATTGGTCAATCCGTTGGCGAAATATGGCAGTTTGGAAGTAAGAAACGCTTGAGAAACTCAAAATTTTCGCAGTTCTGATGCTCAACACGAATAACTAGAACGGCCTAGGGGCAAAGTGCGCATACCGTTGTAATCGGGCGAGTTTCTACTTTCAGATGCAACAGAAATTTTGCGGATTAATCAATCCGTTCGCGAGATATGGCAGTTTAGAGATAAGAAACGCTTGAGAAACTCAAAATTTTCGCAGTTCTGATGCTCGAAACGAATGACTAGAACGGCCTAGGGGAGAAGTACGCATACCGTTGTAATCGGGCGAGTTTCTACTTTCAGATGCAACAGAAATTGTGCGGATTGGTCAATCCGTTCGCGAGATATGGCAGTTTGGAGGTAAGAAACGCTTGAGAAAATCAAAATTTTCGCAGTTCTGATGCTCGAAACGAATAACTAGAAACGCCTAGGGGAATAGTGCGCATACCGTTGTAATCGGGCGAGCTTCTACTGTCAGATGCAACAGAAATTTTGCGGATTGGTCAATCCGTTCGCGAGATATGGCAGTTTGGAGGTAAGAAACGCTTGAGAAACTCAAAATTTTCGCAGTTCTGATGCTCGAAACGAATAACTGGAACGGCCTAGGGGAAAACTACACCTACCGTTGTAATCGGGCGAGTTTCTACCTTCAGATGCAACAGAAATTTTGCGGATTGGTCAATCCGTTGGCGAAATATGGCAGTTTGGAGATAAGAAACGCTTGAGAAACTCAAAATTTTCGCAGTTCTGATGCTCGAAACGAGTAACTAGAACGGCCTAGGGGAAAAGTACGCATACCGTTGTAATCGGGCGAGTTTCTACTTTCAGATGCAACAGAAATTTTGCGGATTGGTCAATCCGTTCGCGAGATATGGCAGTTTGGAGGTAAGAAACGCTTGAGAAACTCAAAATTTTCGCAGTTCTGATGCTCGAAACGAGTAACTAGAACGGCCTAGGGGAAAAGTACGCATACCGTTGTAATCGGGCGAGTTTCTACTTTCAGATGCAACAGAAATTTTGCGGATTGGTCAATCCGTTCGCGAGATATGGCAGTTTGGAGGTAAGAAACGCTTGAGAAACTCAAAATTTTCGCAGTTCTGATGCTCGACACGATTAACTAGAACGGCCTTGGGGAAAAGTGCGCATACCGTTGAAATCGGGCGAGTTTCTACTTTCAGATGCAACAGAAATTTTGCGGATTGGTCAATCCGTTGGCGAAATATGGCAGTTTGGAAGTAAGAAACGCTTGAGAAACTCAAAATTTTCGCAGTTCTGATGCTCGACACGAATAACTAGAACGGCCTAGGGGCAAAGTGCGCATACCGTTGTAATCGGGCGAGTTTCTACTTTCAGATGCAACAGAAATTTTGCGGATTGGTCGATCCGTTCGCGAGATGTGGCAGTTTGGAAGTAAGAAACGCTTGAGAAACTCAAAATTTTCGCAGTTCTGTTGCTCGAAACGAATAACTAGAACTGCCTAGGGGAGAAGTACGCATACCGTTGTAATCGGGCGAGTTTCTATTTTCAGATGCAACAGAAATCATGCGGATTGGTCAATCCGTTCGCGAGATATGGCCGTTTGGATTTAAGAAACGGTTGAGAGACTCAAAATTTTCGCATTTCTGATGCTCGAAACGAATAACTAGAACGGCCTAGGGGAAAAGTGCGCTTACCGTTGTAATCGGGCGGGTTTCTACTTTCAGAAGCAACAGAAATTTTGCGGATTAGTCAATCCGTTCGCGAGATATGGCAGTTTGGATGTAAGAAACGCTTGAGCAACTCAAAATATTCGCAGTTCTGATGCTCGAAATGAATAACTGGAACGGCCTAGGGAAAAGTACGCATACCGTTGTAATCGGGCGAGTTTCTACTTTCAGATGCAACAGAAATTGTGCGGATTGGTCAATCCGTTCGCGAGATATGGCAGTTTGGAGGTAAGAAACGCTTGAGAAACTCAAAATTTTCGCAGTTCTGATGCTCGACACGATTAACTAGAACGGCCTAGGGGAAAAGTGCGCATACCGTTGAAATCGGGCGAGTTTCTACTTTCAGATGCAACAGAAATTTTGCGGATTGGTCAATCCGTTGGCGAAATATGGCAGTTTGGAAGTAAGAAACGCTTGAGAAACTCGAAATTTTCGCAGTTCTGATGCTCGACACGAATAACTAGAACGGCCTAGGGGCAAAGTGCGCATACCGTTGTAATCGGGCGAGTTTCTACTTTCAGATGCAACAGAAATTTTGCGGATTGGTCGATCCGTTCGCGAGATGTGGCAGTTTGGAAGTAAGAAACGCTTGAGAAACTCAAAATTTTCGCAGTTCTGTTGCTCGAAACGAATAACTAGAACTGCCTAGGGGAGAAGTACGCATACCGTTGTAATCGGGCGAGTTTCTATTTTCAGATGCAACAGAAATCATGCGGATTGGTCAATCCGTTCGCGAGATATGGCCGTTTGGATTTAAGAAACGGTTGAGAGACTCAAAATTTTCGCACTTCTGATGCTCGAAACGAATAACTAGAACGGCCTAGGGGAAAAGTGCGCTTACCGTTGTAATCGGGCGGGTTTCTACTTTCAGAAGCAACAGAAATTTTGCGGATTAGTCAATCCGTTCGCGAGATATGGCAGTTTGGATGTAAGAAACGCTTGAGCAACTCAAAATTTTCGCAGTTCTGATGCTCGAAATGAATAACTGGAACGGCCTAGGGAAAAGTACGCATACCGTTGTAATCGGGCGAGTTTCTACTTTCAGATGCAACAGAAATTGTGCGGATTGGTCAATCCGTTCGCGAGATATGGCAGTTTGGAGGTAAGAAACGCTTGAGAAACTCAAAATTTTCGCAGTTCTGATGCTCGAAACGAATAACTAGAAACGCCTAGGGGAAAAGTGCGCATACCGTTGTAATCGGGCGAGTTTCTACTTTCAGATGCAACAGAAATTTTGCGGATTAATCAATCCGTTCGCGAGATATGGCAGTTTAGAGATAAGAAACGCTTGAGAAACTCAAAATTTTCGCAGTTCTAATGCTCGAAACGAATGACTAGAACGGCATAGGGGAAAAGTACGCATATCGTTGTAATCGGGCGAATTTCTACTTTCAGATGCGACAGAAATTTTGCGGATTGATCAATCCGTTCGCGAGATATGGCAGTTTGGAGATAAGAAACGCTTGAGAAACTCAAAATTTTCGCAGTTCTGATGCTCGAAACGAGTAACTAGAACGGCCTAGGGGAAAAGTACGCATACCGTTGTAATCGGGCGAGTTTCTACTTTCAGATGCAACAGAAATTTTGCGGATTGGTCAATCCGTTCGCGAGATATGGCAGTTTGGAGGTAAGAAACGCTTGAGAAACTCAAAATTTTCGCAGTTCTGATGCTCGACACGATTAACTAGAACGGCCTAGGGGAAAAGTGCGCATACCGTTGAAATCGGGCGAGTTTCTACTTTCAGATGCAACAGAAATTTTGCGGATTGGTCAATCCGTTCGCGAGATATGGCAGTTTGGAAGTAAGAAACGCTTGAGAAACTCAAAATTTTCGCAGTTCTGATGCTCGACACGAATAACTAGAACGGCCTAGGGGCAAAGTGCGCATACCGTTGTAATCGGGCGAGTTTCTACTTTCAGATGCAACAGAAATTTTGCGGATTGGTTGATCCGTTCGCGAGATGTGGCAGTTTGGAAGTAAGAAACGCTTGAGAAACTCAAAATTTTCGCAGTTCTGTTGCTCGAAACGAATAACTAGAACTGCCTAGGGGAAAACTACACCTACCGTTGTAATAGGGCGAGTTTCTACTTTCAGATGCAACAGAAATTTTGCGGATTGGTCAATCCGTTCGCGAGATATGGCAGTTTGGATGTAAGAAACGCTTGAGAAACTCAAAATTTTCGCAGTTCTGATGCTCGAAACGAGTAACTAGAACGGCCTAGGGGAAACGTACGCATACCGTTGTAATCGGGCGAGTTTCTACTTTCAGATGCAACAGAAATTTTGCGGATTGGTCAATCCGTTCGCGAGATATGGCAGTTTGGAGGTAAGAAACGCTTGAGAAACTCAAAATTTTCGCAGTTCTGATGCTCGACACGAATAACTAGAACGGCCTAGGGGCAAAGTGCGCATACCGTTGTAATCGGGCGAGTTTCTACTTTCAGATGCAACAGAAATTTTGCGGATTGGTCGATCCGTTCGCGAGATGTGGCAGTTTGGAAGTAAGAAACGCTTGAGAAACTCAAAATTTTCGCAGTTCTGTTGCTCGAAACGAATAACTAGAACTGCCTAGGGGAAAACTACACCTACCGTTGTAATAGGGCGAGTTTCTACTTTCAGATGCAACAGAAATTTTGCGGATTGGTCAATCCGTTCGCGAGATATGGCAGTTTGGATGTAAGAAACGCTTGAGAAACTCAAAATTTTCGCAGTTCTGATGCTCGAAACGAGTAACTAGAACGGCCTAGGGGAAAAGTACGCATACCGTTGAAATCGGGCGAGTTTCTACTTTCAGATGCAACAGAAATTTTGCGGATTGGTCAATCCGTTGGCGAAATATGGCAGTTTGGAAGTAAGAAACGCTTGAGAAACTCAAAATTTTCGCAGTTCTGATGCTCGACACGAATAACTAGAACGGCCTAGGGGCAAAGTGCGCATACCGTTGTAATCGGGCGAGTTTCTACTTTCAGATGCAACAGAAATTTTGCGGATTAATCAATCCGTTCGCGAGATATGGCAGTTTAGAGATAAGAAACGCTTGAGAAACTCAAAATTTTCGCAGTTCTGATGCTCGAAACGAATGACTAGAACGGCCTAGGGGAGAAGTACGCATACCGTTGTAATCGGGCGAGTTTCTACTT
Source organism: Ptiloglossa arizonensis (assembly GCF_051014685.1). NCBI lineage: Eukaryota > Metazoa > Arthropoda > Insecta > Hymenoptera > Colletidae > Ptiloglossa > Ptiloglossa arizonensis. Next base: position 512,123 of record NW_027478690.1, on the reverse strand, counting down.
TCCGATGCAACAGAAATTGTGCGGATTGGTCAATCCGTTCGCGAGATATGGCAGTTTGGAGGTAAGAAACGCTTGAGAAAATCAAAATTTTCGCAGTTCTGATGCTCGAAACGAATAACTAGAAACGCCTAGGGGAATAGTGCGCATACCGTTGTAATCGGGCGAGCTTCTACTGTCAGATGCAACAGAAATTTTGCGGATTGGTCAATCCGTTCGCGAGATATGGCAGTTTGGAGGTAAGAAACGCTTGAGAAACTCAAAATTTTCGCAGTTCTGATGCTCGAAACGAATAACTGGAACGGCCTAGGGGAAAACTACACCTACCGTTGTAATCGGGCGAGTTTCTACCTTCAGATGCAACAGAAATTTTGCGGATTGGTCAATCCGTTGGCGAAATATGGCAGTTTGGAGATAAGAAACGCTTGAGAAACTCAAAATTTTCGCAGTTCTGATGCTCGAAACGAGTAACTAGAACGGCCTAGGGGAAAAGTACGCATACCGTTGTAATCGGGCGAGTTTCTACTTTCAGATGCAACAGAAATTTTGCGGATTGGTCAATCCGTTCGCGAGATATGGCAGTTTGGAGGTAAGAAACGCTTGAGAAACTCAAAATTTTCGCAGTTCTGATGCTCGACACGATTAACTAGAACGGCCTAGGGGAAAAGTGCGCATACCGTTGAAATCGGGCGAGTTTCTACTTTCAGATGCAACAGAAATTTTGCGGATTGGTCAATCCGTTCGCGAGATATGGCAGTTTGGAAGTAAGAAACGCTTGAGAAACTCAAAATTTTCGCAGTTCTGATGTTCGACACGAATAACTAGAACGGCCTAGGGGCAAAGTGCGCATACCGTTGTAATCGGGCGAGTTTCTACTTTCAGATGCAACAGAAATTTTGCGGATTGGTCGATCCGTTCGCGAGATGTGGCAGTTTGGAAGTAAGAAACGCTTGAGAAACTCAAAATTTTCGCAGTTCTGTTGCTCGAAACGAATAACTAGAACTGCCTAGGGGAAAACTACACCTACCGTTGTAATCGGGCGAGTTTCTACTTTCAGATGCAACAGAAATTTTGCGGATTGGTCAATCCGTTCGCGAGATATGGCAGTTTGGATGTAAGAAACGCTTGAGAAACTCAAAATTTTCGCAGTTCTAATGCTCGAAACGAGTAACTAGAACGGCATAGGGGAAAAGTACGCATACCGTTGTAATCGGGCGAGTTTCTACTTTCAGGTGCAACAGAAATTTTGCGGATTGATCAATCCGTTCGCGAGATATGGCAGTTTGGAGATAAGAAACGCTTGAGAAACTCAAAATTTTCGCAGTTCTGATGCTCGAAACAAATGACTAGAACGGCCTAGGGGAGAAGTACGCATACCGTTGTAATCGGGCGAGTTTCTATTTTCAGATGCAACAGAAATCATGCGGATTGGTCAATCCGTTCGCGAGATATGGCCGTTTGGATTTAAGAAACGGTTGAGAGACTCAAAATTTTCGCATTTCTGATGCTCGAAACGAATAACTAGAACGGCCTAGGGGAAAAGTGCGCTTACCGTTGTAATCGGGCGGGTTTCTACTTTCAGAAGCAACAGAAATTTTGCGGATTAGTCAATCCGTTCGCGAGATATGGCAGTTTGGATGTAAGAAACGCTTGAGAAACTCAAAATTTTCGCAGTTCTGATGCTCGAAACGAATAACTAGAACGGCCTAGGGGAAAACTACACCTACCGTTGTAATCGGGCGAGTTTCTACTTTCAGATGCAACAGAAATTTTGCGGATTGGTCAATCCGTTCGCGAGATATGGCAGTTTGGAGGTAAGAAACGCTTGAGAAACTCAAAATTTTCGCAGTTCTAATGCTCGAAACGAGTAACTAGAACGGCATAGGGGAAAAGTACGCATATCGTTGTAATCGGGCGAGTTTCTACTTTCAGATGCAACAGAAATTTTGCGGATTGATCAATCCGTTCGCGAGATATGGCAGTTTGGAGATAAGAAACGCTTGAGAAACTCAAAATTTTCGCAGTTCTGATGCTCGAAACGAGTAACCAGAACGGCCGAGGGGAAAAGTACGCCTACCGTTGTAATCGGGCGAGTTTCTACTTTCAGATGCAACAGAAATTTTGCGGATTGGTCAATCCGTTCGCGAGATATGGCAGTTTGGAGGTAAGAAACGCTTGAGAAACTCAAAATTTTCGCAGTTCTGATGCTCGAAACAAATGACTAGAACGGCCTAGGGGAGAAGTACGCATACCGTTGTAATCGGGCGAGTTTCTACTTTCAGATGCAACAGAAATTTTGCGGATTGGTCAATCCGTTCGCGAGATATGGCAGTTTGGAGGTAAGAAACGCTTGAGAAACTCAAAATTTTCGCAGTTCTGATGCTCGACACGATTAACTAGAACGGCCTAGGGGAAAAGTGCGCATACCGTTGAAATCGGGCGAGTTTCTACTTTCAGATGCAACAGAAATTTTGCGGATTGGTCAATCCGTTCGCGAGATATGGCAGTTTGGAAGTAAGGAACGCTTGAGAAACTCAAAATTTTCGCAGTTCTGATGCTCGACACGAATAACTAGAACGGCCTAGGGGCAAAGTGCGCATACCGTTGTAATCGGGCGAGTTTCTACTTTCAGATGCAACAGAAAGTTTGCGGATTGATCAATCCGTTCGCGAGATATGGCAGTTTGGAGATAAGAAACGCTTGAGAAACACAAAATTTTCGCAGTTCTGATGCTCGAAACGAGTAACCAGAACGGTCTAGGGGAAAAGTACGCCTACCGTTGTAATCGGGCGAGTTTCTACTTTCAGATGCAACAGAAATTGTGCGGATTGGTCAATCCGTTCGCGAGATATGGCAGTTTGGAGGTAAGAAACGCTTGAGAAACTCAAAATTTTCGCAGTTCTGATGCTCGAAACAAATGACTAGAACGGCCTAGGGGAGAAGTACGCATACCGTTGTAATCGGGCGAGTTTCTACTTTCAGATGCAACAGAAATTATGCGGATTGGTCAATCCGTTCGCGAGATATGGCAGTTTGGAGGTAAGAAACGCTTGAGAAACTCAAAATTTTCGCAGTTCTGATGCTCGAAACGAATAACTAGAACCGCCTAGGGGAAAAGTGCGCATACCGTTGTAATCGGGCGAGCTTCTACTTTCAGATGCAACAGAAATTTTGCGGATTGATCAATCCGTTCGCGAGATATGGCAGTTTGGAGATAAGAAACGCTTGAGAAACTCAAAATTTTCGCAGTTCTGATGCTCGAAACGAATGACTAGAACGGCCTAGGGGAGAAGTGCGCATACCGTTGTAATCGGGCGAGTTTCTACTTTCAGATGCAACAGAAATTTTGCGGATTGGTCAATCCGTTCGCGAGATATGGCAGTTTGGAGGTAAGAAACGCTTGAGAAACACAAAATTTTCGCAGTTCTGATGCTCGACACGAATAACTAGAACGGCCTAGGGGAAAAGTGCGCATACCGTTGTAATCGGGCGAGTTTCTACTTTCAGATGCAACAGCAATTTTCCGGATTGGTCAATCCGTTCGCGAGATATGGCAGTTTGGAGGTAAGAAACGCTTGAGAAACTCAAAATTTTCGCAGTTCTGATGCTCGACACGAATAACTAGAACGGCCTAGGGGAAAAGTGCGCATACCGTTGTAATCGGGCGAGTTTCTACTTTCAGATGCAACAGAAATTTTGCGGATTGGTCAATCCGTTCGCGAGATATGGCAGTTTGGATGTAAGAAACGCTTGAGAAACTCAAAATTTTCGCAGTTCTGATGCTCGACACGAATAACTAGAACGGCCTAGGGGCAAAGTGTGCATACCGTTGTAATCGGGCGAGTTTCTACTTTCAGATGCAACAGAAATTTTGCGGATTGATCAATCCGTTCGCGAGATATGGCAGTTTGGAGATAAGAAACGCTTGAGAAACTCAAAATTTTCGCAGTTCTGATGCTCGAAACGAGTAACTAGAACGGCCTAGGGGAAAAGTGCGCATACCGTTGTAATCGGGCGAGTTTCTACTTTCAGAAGCAACAGAAATTTTGCGGATTGGTCAATCCGTTCGCGAGATATGGCAGTTTGGAGGTAAGAAACGATTGAGAAACTCAAAATTTTCGCAGTTCTGATGCTCGAAACGAATGACTAGAACGGCCTAGGGGAGAAGTACGCATACCGTTGTAACCGGGCGAGTTTCTACTTTCAGATGCAACAGAAATTATGCGGATTGCTCAATCCGTTCGCGAGATATGGCAGTTTGGAGGTAAGAAACGCTTGAGAAACTCAAAATTTTCGCAGTTCTGATGCTCGAAATGAATAACTGGAACGGCCTAGGGAAAAGTACGCATACCGTTGTAATCGGGCGAGTTTCTACTTTCAGATGCAACAGAAATTTTGCGGATTGGTCGATCCGTTCGCGAGATGTGGCAGTTTGGAAGTAAGAAACGCTTGAGAAACACAAAATTTTCGCAGTTCTGATGCTCGAAACGAATAAGTAGAACGGCCTAGGGGAAAACTACACCTACCGTTGTAATCGGCGAGTTTCTGCTTTCAGATGCAACAGAAATTTTGCGGATTGGTCAATCCGTTTGCGAGATATGGCAGTTTGGATTTAAGAAACGGTTGAGAGACTCAAAATTTTCGCAGTTCTGATGCTCGAAACAAATGACTAGAACGGCCTAGGGGAGAAGTACGCATACCGTTGTAATCGGGCGAGTTTCTACTTTCAGATGCAACAGAAATTTTGCGGATTGGTCAATCCGTTCGCGAGATATGGCAGTTTGGAGGTAAGAAACGCTTGAGAAACTCAAAATTTTCGCAGTTCTGATGCTCGAAACGAATAACTAGAACCGCCTAGGGGAAAAGTACGCCAACCGTTGTAATCGGGAGAGTTTCTACTTTCAGATGCAACAGAAATTTTGCGGATTAATCAATCCGTTCGCGAGATATGGCAGTTTAGAGATAAGAAACGCTTGAGAAACTCAAAATTTTCGCAGTTCTGATGCTCGAAACGAATGACTAGAACGGCCTAGGGGAGAAGTACGCATACCGTTGTAATCGGGCGAGTTTCTACTTTCAGATGCAACAGAAATTGTGCGGATTGGTCAATCCGTTCGCGAGATATGGCAGTTTGGAGGTAAGAAACGCTTGAGAAACTCAAAATTTTCGCAGTTCTAATGCTCGAAACGAATGACTAGAACGGCCTAGGGGAGAAGTACGCATACCGTTGTAATCGGGCGAGTTTCTACTTTCAGATGCAACAGAAATTGTGCGGATTGGTCAATCCGTTCGCGAGATATGGCAGTTTGGAGGTAAGAAACGCTTGAGAAACTCAAAATTTTCGCAGTTCTAATGCCCGAAACGAGTAACTAGAACGGCATAGGGGAAAAGTACGCATATCGTTGTAATCGGGCGAGTTTCTACTTTCAGATGCAACAGAAAGTTTGCGGATTGATCAATCCGTTCGCGAGATATGGCAGTTTGGAGATAAGAAACGCTTGAGAAACTCAAAATTTTCGCAGTTCTGATGCTCGAAACGAGTAACCAGAACGGTCTAGGGGAAAAGTACGCCTACCGTTGTAATCGGGCGAGTTTCTACTTTCAGATGCAACAGAAATTGTGCGGATTGGTCAATCCGTTCGCGAGATATGGCAGTTTGGAGGTAAGAAACGCTTGAGAAACTCAAAATTTTCGCAGTTCTGATGCTCGAAACAAATGACTAGAACGGCCTAGGGGAGAAGTACGCATACCGTTGTAATCGGGCGAGTTTCTACTTTCAGATGCAACAGAAATTATGCGGATTGGTCAATCCGTTCGCGAGATATGGCAGTTTGGAGGTAAGAAACGCTTGAGAAACTCAAAATTTTCGCAGTTCTGATGCTCGAAACGAATAACTAGAACCGCCTAGGGGAAAAGTGCGCATACCGTTGTAATCGGGCGAGCTTCTACTTTCAGATGCAACAGAAATTTTGCGGATTGATCAATCCGTTCGCGAGATATGGCAGTTTGGAGATAAGAAACGCTTGAGAAACTCAAAATTTTCGCAGTTCTGATGCTCGAAACGAATGACTAGAACGGCCTAGGGGAGAAGTGCGCATACCGTTGTAATCGGGCGAGTTTCTACTTTCAGATGCAACAGAAATTTTGCGGATTGGTCAATCCGTTCGCGAGATATGGCAGTTTGGAGGTAAGAAACGCTTGAGAAACACAAAATTTTCGCAGTTCTGATGCTCGACACGAATAACTAGAACGGCCTAGGGGAAAAGTGCGCATACCGTTGTAATCGGGCGAGTTTCTACTTTCAGATGCAACAGCAATTTTCCGGATTGGTCAATCCGTTCGCGAGATATGGCAGTTTGGAGGTAAGAAACGCTTGAGAAACTCAAAATTTTCGCAGTTCTGATGCTCGACACGAATAACTAGAACGGCCTAGGGGAAAAGTGCGCATACCGTTGTAATCGGGCGAGTTTCTACTTTCAGATGCAACAGAAATTTTGCGGATTGGTCAATCCGTTCGCGAGATATGGCAGTTTGGAGGTAAGAAACGCTTGAGAAACTCAAAATTTTCGCAGTTCTGATGCTCGACACGAATAACTAGAACGGCCTAGGGGCAAAGTGTGCATACCGTTGTAATCGGGCGAGTTTCTACTTTCAGATGCAACAGAAATTTTGCGGATTGATCAATCCGTTCGCGAGATATGGCAGTTTGGAGATAAGAAACGCTTGAGAAACTCAAAATTTTCGCAGTTCTGATGCTCGAAACGAGTAACTAGAACGGCCTAGGGGAAAAGTGCGCATACCGTTGTAATCGGGCGAGTTTCTACTTTCAGAAGCAACAGAAATTTTGCGGATTGGTCAATCCGTTCGCGAGATATGGCAGTTTGGAGGTAAGAAACGATTGAGAAACTCAAAATTTTCGCAGTTCTGATGCTCGAAACGAATGACTAGAACGGCCTAGGGGAGAAGTACGCATACCGTTGTAACCGGGCGAGTTTCTACTTTCAGATGCAACAGAAATTATGCGGATTGCTCAATCCGTTCGCGAGATATGGCAGTTTGGAGGTAAGAAACGCTTGAGAAACTCAAAATTTTCGCAGTTCTGATGCTCGAAACGAATAACTAGAACCGCCTAGGGGAAAAGTGCGCATACCGTTGTAATCGGGCGAGTTTCTACTATCAGATGCAACAGAAATTTTGCGGATTGGTCAATCCGTTCGCGAGATATGGCAGTTTGGAGGTAAGAAACGCTTGAGAAACTCAAAATTTTCGCAGTTCTGATGCTCGAAACAAATGACTAGAACGGCCTAGGGGAGAAGTACGCATACCGTTGTAATCGGGCGAGTTTCTACTTTCAGATGCAACAGAAATTATGCGGATTGGTCAATCCGTTCGCGAGATATGGCAGTTTGGACGTAAGAAACGCTTGAGAAACTCAAAATTTTCGCAGTTCTGATGCTCGAAACGAATAACTAGAACCGCCAAGGGGAAAAGTGCGCATACCGTTGTAATCGGGCGAGCTTCTACTTTCAGATGCAACAGAAATTTTGCGGATTGATCAATCCGTTCGCGAGATATGGCAGTTTGGAGATAAGAAACGCTTGAGAAACTCAAAATTTTCGCAGTTCTGATGCTCGACACGAATAACTAGAACGGCATAGGGGAAAAGTACGCATACCGTTGTAATCGGGCGAGTTTCTATTTTCAGATGCAACAGAAATCATGCGGATTGGTCTATCCGTTCGCGAGATATGGCCGTTTGGATTTAAGAAACGCTTGAGAAACTCAAAATTTTCGCATTTCTGATGCTCGAAACGAATAACTAGAACGGCCTAGGGGAAAAGTGCACATACCGTTGTAATCGGGCGAGTTTCTACTTTCAGAAGCAACAGAAATTTTGCGGATTGGTCAATCCGTTCGCGAGATATGGCAGTGTGGAGGTAAGAAACGCTTGAGAAACTCAAAATTTTCGCAGTTCTGATGCTCGAAATGAATAACTGGAACGGCCTAGGGGAAAACTACACCTACCGTTGTAATCGGGCGAGTTTCTACTTTCAGATGCAACAGAAATTTTGCGGATTGATCAATCCGTTCGCGAGATATGGCAGTTTGGAGGTAAGAAACGCTTGAGAAACTCAAAATTTTCGCAGTTCTGATGCTCGAAACGAATGAATAGAACGGCCTAGGGGAGAAGTACGCATACCGTTGTAATCGGGCGAGTTTCTACTTTCAGATGCAACAGAAATTATGCGGATTGGTCAATCCGTTCGCGAGATATGGCAGTTTGGATGTAAGAAACGCTTGAGAAACTCAAAATTTTCGCAGTTCTGATGCTCGAAACGAATAACTACAACGGCCTAGGGGAAATTTGCGCATGCGGTTGTAATCGGGCGAGTTTCTACTTTCAGATGCAACAGAAATTTTGCGGATTGGTCAATCCGTTCGCGAGATATGGCAGTTTGGAGATAAGAAACGCTTGAGAAACTCAAAATTTTCGCAGTTCTGATGCTCGAAACGAATGAATAGAACGGCCTAGGGGAGAAGTACGCATACCGTTGTAATCGGGCGAGTTTCTACTTTCAGATGCAACAGAAATTATGCGGATTGGTCAATCCGTTCGCGAGATATGGCAGTTTGGAGGTAAGAAACGCTTGAAAAACTCAAAATTTTCGCAGTTCTAATGCTCGAAACGAGTAACTAGAACGGCATAGGGGAAAAGTACGCATACCGTTGTAATCGGGCGAGTTTCTACTCTCAGATGCAACAGAAATTTTGCGAATTGGTCAATCCGTTCGCGAGATATGGCAGTTTGGAGGTAAGAAACGCTTGAGAAACTCAAAATTTTCGCAGTTCTGATGCTCGACACGAATAACTAGAACGGCCTAGGGGAAATGTGCGCATGCCGTTGTAATCGGGCGAGTTTCTACTTTCAGATGCAACAGAAATTTTGCGGATTGGTCAATCCGTTCGCGAGATATGGCAGTTTGGAGGTAAGAAACGCTTGAGAAACTCAAAATTTTCGCAGTTCTGATGCTCGACACGAATAACTAGAACGGCCTAGGGGAAAAGTACGCATACCGTTGTAATCGGGCGAGTTTCTACTTTCAGATGCAACAGAAATTTTGCGGATTGGTCAATCCGTTCGCGAGATATGGCAGTTTGGAGGTAAGAAACGCTTGAGAAACTCAAAATTTTCGCAGGTCTGATGCTCGAAACGAATAAGTAGAACGGCCTAGGGGAAAACTACACCTACCGTTGTAATCGGCGAGTTTCTACTTTCAGATGCAACAGAAATTTTGCGGATTGGTCAATCCGTTCGCGAGATATGGCAGTTTGGAGATAAGAAACGCTTGAGAAACTCAAAATTTTCGCAGTTCTGATGCTCGAAACGAATAACTAGAACCGCCTAGGGGAAAAGTGCGCATACCGTTGTAATCGGGCGAGTTTCTACTTTCAGATGCAACAGAAATTTTGCGGATTAATCAATCCGTTCGCGAGATATGGCAGTTTAGAGATAAGAAACGCTTGAGAAACTCAAAATTTTCGCAGTTCTGATGCTCGACACGAATAACTAGAACGGCCTAGGGGAAAAGTGCGCATACCGTTGTAATCGGGCGAGTTTCTACTTTCAGATGCAACAGAAATTTTGCGGATTGGTCAATCCGTTCGCGAGATATGGCAGTTTGGAGGTAAGAAACGCTTGAGAAACTCAAAATTTTCGCAGTTCTGATGCTCGACACGAATAACTAGAACGGCCTAGGGGCAAAGTGTGCATACCGTTGTAATCGGGCGAGTTTCTACTTTCAGATGCAACAGAAATTTTGCGGATTGATCAATCCGTTCGCGAGATATGGCAGTTTGGAGATAAGAAACGCTTGAGAAACTCAAAATTTTCGCAGTTCTGATGCTCGAAACGAGTAACTAGAACGGCCTAGGGGAAAAGTGCGCATACCGTTGTAATCGGGCGAGTTTCTACTTTCAGAAGCAACAGAAATTTTGCGGATTGGTCAATCCGTTCGCGAGATATGGCAGTTTGGAGGTAAGAAACGATTGAGAAACTCAAAATTTTCGCAGTTCTGATGCTCGAAACGAATGACTAGAACGGCCTAGGGGAGAAGTACGCATACCGTTGTAACCGGGCGAGTTTCTACTTTCAGATGCAACAGAAATTATGCGGATTGCTCAATCCGTTCGCGAGATATGGCAGTTTGGAGGTAAGAAACGCTTGAGAAACTCAAAATTTTCGCAGTTCTGATGCTCGAAACGAATAACTAGAACCGCCTAGGGGAAAAGTGCGCATACCGTTGTAATCGGGCGAGTTTCTACTATCAGATGCAACAGAAATTTTGCGGATTGGTCAATCCGTTCGCGAGATATGGCAGTTTGGAGGTAAGAAACGCTTGAGAAACTCAAAATTTTCGCAGTTCTGATGCTCGAAACAAATGACTAGAACGGCCTAGGGGAGAAGTACGCATACCGTTGTAATCGGGCGAGTTTCTACTTTCAGATGCAACAGAAATTATGCGGATTGGTCAATCCGTTCGCGAGATATGGCAGTTTGGACGTAAGAAACGCTTGAGAAACTCAAAATTTTCGCAGTTCTGATGCTCGAAACGAATAACTAGAACCGCCAAGGGGAAAAGTGCGCATACCGTTGTAATCGGGCGAGCTTCTACTTTCAGATGCAACAGAAATTTTGCGGATTGATCAATCCGTTCGCGAGATATGGCAGTTTGGAGATAAGAAACGCTTGAGAAACTCAAAATTTTCGCAGTTCTGATGCTCGACACGAATAACTAGAACGGCATAGGGGAAAAGTACGCATACCGTTGTAATCGGGCGAGTTTCTATTTTCAGATGCAACAGAAATCATGCGGATTGGTCTATCCGTTCGCGAGATATGGCCGTTTGGATTTAAGAAACGCTTGAGAAACTCAAAATTTTCGCATTTCTGATGCTCGAAACGAATAACTAGAACGGCCTAGGGGAAAAGTGCACATACCGTTGTAATCGGGCGAGTTTCTACTTTCAGAAGCAACAGAAATTTTGCGGATTGGTCAATCCGTTCGCGAGATATGGCAGTGTGGAGGTAAGAAACGCTTGAGAAACTCAAAATTTTCGCAGTTCTGATGCTCGAAATGAATAACTGGAACGGCCTAGGGGAAAACTACACCTACCGTTGTAATCGGGCGAGTTTCTACTTTCAGATGCAACAGAAATTTTGCGGATTGATCAATCCGTTCGCGAGATATGGCAGTTTGGAGGTAAGAAACGCTTGAGAAACTCAAAATTTTCGCAGTTCTGATGCTCGAAACGAATGAATAGAACGGCCTAGGGGAGAAGTACGCATACCGTTGTAATCGGGCGAGTTTCTACTTTCAGATGCAACAGAAATTATGCGGATTGGTCAATCCGTTCGCGAGATATGGCAGTTTGGATGTAAGAAACGCTTGAGAAACTCAAAATTTTCGCAGTTCTGATGCTCGAAACGAATAACTACAACGGCCTAGGGGAAATTTGCGCATGCGGTTGTAATCGGGCGAGTTTCTACTTTCAGATGCAACAGAAATTTTGCGGATTGGTCAATCCGTTCGCGAGATATGGCAGTTTGGAGATAAGAAACGCTTGAGAAACTCAAAATTTTCGCAGTTCTGATGCTCGAAACGAATGAATAGAACGGCCTAGGGGAGAAGTACGCATACCGTTGTAATCGGGCGAGTTTCTACTTTCAGATGCAACAGAAATTATGCGGATTGGTCAATCCGTTCGCGAGATATGGCAGTTTGGAGGTAAGAAACGCTTGAAAAACTCAAAATTTTCGCAGTTCTAATGCTCGAAACGAGTAACTAGAACGGCATAGGGGAAAAGTACGCATACCGTTGTAATCGGGCGAGTTTCTACTCTCAGATGCAACAGAAATTTTGCGAATTGGTCAATCCGTTCGCGAGATATGGCAGTTTGGAGGTAAGAAACGCTTGAGAAACTCAAAATTTTCGCAGTTCTGATGCTCGACACGAATAACTAGAACGGCCTAGGGGAAATGTGCGCATGCCGTTGTAATCGGGCGAGTTTCTACTTTCAGATGCAACAGAAATTTTGCGGATTGGTCAATCCGTTCGCGAGATATGGCAGTTTGGAGGTAAGAAACGCTTGAGAAACTCAAAATTTTCGCAGTTCTGATGCTCGACACGAATAACTAGAACGGCCTAGGGGAAAAGTACGCATACCGTTGTAATCGGGCGAGTTTCTACTTTCAGATGCAACAGAAATTTTGCGGATTGGTCAATCCGTTCGCGAGATATGGCAGTTTGGAGGTAAGAAACGCTTGAGAAACTCAAAATTTTCGCAGGTCTGATGCTCGAAACGAATAAGTAGAACGGCCTAGGGGAAAACTACACCTACCGTTGTAATCGGCGAGTTTCTACTTTCAGATGCAACAGAAATTTTGCGGATTGGTCAATCCGTTCGCGAGATATGGCAGTTTGGAGATAAGAAACGCTTGAGAAACTCAAAATTTTCGCAGTTCTGATGCTCGAAACGAATAACTAGAACCGCCTAGGGGAAAAGTGCGCATACCGTTGTAATCGGGCGAGTTTCTACTTTCAGATGCAACAGAAATTTTGCGGATTAATCAATCCGTTCGCGAGATATGGCAGTTTAGAGATAAGAAACGCTTGAGAAACTCAAAATTTTCGCATTTCTGATGCTCGAAACGAATGACTAGAACGGCCTAGGGGAGAAGTACGCATACCGTTGTAATCGGGCGAGTTTCTACTTTCGGATGCAACAGAAATTGTGCGGATTGGTCAATCCGTTCGCGAGATATGGCAGTTTGGAGGTAAGAAACGCTTGAGAAACTCAAAATTTTCGCAGTTCTAATGCTCGAAACGAGTAACTAGAACGGCATAGGGGAAAAGTACGCATATCGTTGTAATCGGGCGAGCTTCTACTTTCAGATGCAACAGAAATTTTGCGGATTGATCAATCCGTTCGCGAGATATGGCAGTTTGGAAGTAAGAAACGCTTGAGAAACTCAAAATTTTCGCAGTTCTGATGCTCGAAACGAATGACTAGAACGGCCTAGGGGAGAAGTACGCATACCGTTGTAATCGGGCGAGTTTCTATTTTCAGATGCAACAGAAATCATGCGGATTGGTCTATCCGTTCGCGAGATATGGCCGTTTGGATTTAAGAAACGCTTGAGAAACTCAAAATTTTCGCATTTCTGATGCTCGAAACGAGTAACTAGAACGGCCTAGGGGAAAGGTACGCATACCGTTGTAATCGGGCGAGTTTCTACTTTCAGATGCAACAGAAATTTTGCGGATTGGTCAATCCGTTCGCGAGATATGGCAGTTTGGATGTAAGAAACGCTTGAGAAACTCAAAATTTTCGCAGTTCTGATGCTCGAAACGAATGACTAGAACGGCCTAGGGGAAAACTACACCTACCGTTGTAATCGGCCGAGTTTCTACTTTCAGATGCAATTGATATTTTGCGGATTGTTCAATCCGTTCGCGAGATATGGCAGTTTGGAGGTAAGAAACGCTTGAGAAACTCAAAATTTTCGCAGTTCTGATGCTCGAAACGAATGAATAGAACGGCCTAGGGGAGAAGTACGCATACCGTTGTAATCGGGCGAGTTTCTACTTTCAGATGCAACAGAAATTATGCGGATTGGTCAATCCGTTCGCGAGATATGGCAGTTTGGATGTAAGAAACGCTTGAGAAACTCAAAATTTTCGCAGTTCTGATGCTCGAAACGAATAACTAGAACGGCCTAGGGGAAATTTGCGCATGCGGTTGTAATCGGGCGAGTTTCTACTTTCAGATGCAACAGAAATTTTGCGGATTGGTCAATCCGTTCGCGAGATATGGCAGTTTGGAGATAAGAAACGCTTGAGAAACTCAAAATTTTCGCAGTTCTGATGCTCGAAACGAATGAATAGAACGGCCTAGGGGAGAAGTACGCATACCGTTGTAATCGGGCGAGTTTCTACTTTCAGATGCAACAGAAATTATGCGGATTGGTCAATCCGTTCGCGAGATATGGCAGTTTGGAGGTAAGAAACGCTTGAAAAACTCAAAATTTTCGCAGTTCTAATGCTCGAAACGAGTAACTAGAACGGCATAGGGGAAAAGTACGCATACCGTTGTAATCGGGCGAGTTTCTACTCTCAGATGCAACAGAAATTTTGCGAATTGGTCAATCCGTTCGCGAGATATGGCAGTTTGGAGGTAAGAAACGCTTGAGAAACTCAAAATTTTCGCAGTTCTGATGCTCGACACGAATAACTAGAACGGCCTAGGGGAAATGTGCGCATGCCGTTGTAATCGGGCGAGTTTCTACTTTCAGATGCAACAGAAATTTTGCGGATTGGTCAATCCGTTCGCGAGATATGGCAGTTTGGAGGTAAGAAACGCTTGAGAAACTCAAAATTTTCGCAGTTCTGATGCTCGACACGAATAACTAGAACGGCCTAGGGGAAAAGTACGCACACCGTTGTAATCGGGCTAGTTTCTACTTTTAGATGCAACAGAAATTTTGCGGATTGATCAATCCGTTCTCGAGATATGGCAGTTTGGATATAAGAAACGCTTGAGAAGTTCAAAATTTTCGCAGTTCTGATGCTCGAAACGAATAACTAGAACGGCCTAGGGGAAAACTACACCTACCGTTGTAATCGGGCGAGTTTCTACTTTCAGATGCAACAGAAATTTTGCGGAATGTTCAAACCGTTCGCGAGATATGGCAGTTTGGAGGTAAGAAACGCTTGAGAAACTCAAAATTTTCGCAGTTCTGATGCTCGACACGAATAACTAGAACGGCCTAGGGGCAAAGTGCGCATACCGTTGTAATCGGGCGAGTTTCTACTTTCAGATGCAACAGAAATTTTGCGGATTGGTCGATCCGTTCGCGAGATATGGCAGTTTGGAGATAAGAAACGCTTGAGAAACTCAAAATTTTCGCAGTTCTGATGCTCGAAACGAATGAATAGAACGGCCTAGGGGAGAAGTACGCATACCGTTGTAATCGGGCGAGCTTCTACTTTCAGATGCAACAGAAATTATGCGGATTGGTCAATCCGTTCGCGAGATATGGCAGTTTGGATGTAAGAAACGCTTGAGAAACTCAAAATTTTCGCAGTTCTGATGCTCGACACGAATAACTAGAACGGCCTAGGGGAAATGTGCGCATGCCGTTGTAATCGGGCGAGTTTCTACTTTCAGATGCAACAGAAATTTTGCGGATTGGTCAATCCGTTCGCGAGATATGGCAGTTTGGAGGTAAGAAACTCTTGAGAAACTCAAAATTTTCGCAGTTCTGATGCTCGACACGAATAACTAGAACGGCCTAGGGGAAAAGTACGCACACCGTTGTAATCGGGCTAGTTTCTACTTTTAGATGCAACAGAAATTTTGCGGATTGATCAATCCGTTCTCGAGATATGGCAGTTTGGATATAAGAAACGCTTGAGAAGTTCAAAATTTTCGCAGTTCTGATGCTCGAAACGAATAACTAGAACGGCCTAGGGGAAAACTACACCTACCGTTGTAATCGGGCGAGTTTCTACTTTCAGATGCAACAGAAATTTTGCGGAATGTTCAAACCGTTCGCGAGATATGGCAGTTTGGAGGTAAGAAACGCTCGAGAAACTCAAAATTTTCGCAGTTCTGATGCTCGACACGAATAACTAGAACGGCCTAGGGGCCAAGTGCGCATACCGTTGTAATCGGGCGAGTTTCTACTTTCAGATGCAACAGAAATTTTGCGGATTGGTCGATCCGTTCGCGAGATATGGCAGTTTGGAGATAAGAAACGCTTGAGAAACTCAAAATTTTCGCAGTTCTGATGCTCGAAACGAATGAGTAGAACGGCCTAGGGGTGAAGTACGCATACCGTTGTAATCGGGCGAGTTTCTACTTTCAGATGCAACAGAAATTATGCGGATTGGTCAATCCGTTCGCGAGATATGGCAGTTTGGAGGTAAGAAACGCTTTGAAAACTCAAAATTTTCGCAGTTCTAATGCTCGAAACGAGTAACTAGAACGGCATAGGGGAAAATTACGCACACCGTTGTAATCGGGCTAGTTTCTACTTTTAGATGCAACAGAAATTTTGCGGATTGATCAATCCGTTCTCGAGATATGGCAGTTTGGATATAAGAAACGCTTGAGAAGTTCAAAATTTTCGCAGTTCTGATGCTCGAAACGAATAACTAGAACGGCCTAGGGGAAAACTACACCTACCGTTGTAATCGGGCGAGTTTCTACTTTCAGATGCAACAGAAATTATGCGGATTGGTCAATCCGTTCGCGAGATATGGCAGTTTGGAGGTAAGAAACGCTTGAAAAACTCAAAATTTTCGCAGTTCTAATGCTCGAAACGAGTAACTAGAACGGCATAGGGGAAAAGTACGCATACCGTTGTAATCGGGCGAGTTTCTACTCTCAGATGCAACAGAAATTTTGCGAATTGGTCAATCCGTTCGCGAGATATGGCAGTTTGGAGGTAAGAAACGCTTGAGAAACTCAAAATTTTCGCAGTTCTGATGCTCGACACGTAGAACTAGAACGGCCTAGGGGAAATGTGCGCATGCCGTTGTAATCGGGCGAGTTTCTACTTTCAGATGCAACAGAAATTTTGCGGATTGGTCAATCCGTTCTCGAGATATGGCAGTTTGGATGTAAGAAACGCTTGAGAAACTCAAAATTTTCGCAGTTCTGATGCTCGAAACGAATAACTAGAACGGCCTAGGGGAAATTTGCGCATGCGGTTGTAATCGGGCGAGTTTCTACTTTCAGATGCAACAGAAATTTTGCGGATTGGTCAATCCGTTCGCGAGATATGGCAGTTTGGAGATAAGAAACGCTTGAGAAACTCAAAATTTTCGCAGTTCTGATGCTCGAAACGAATGAATAGAACGGCCTAGGGGAGAAGTACGCATACCGTTGTAATCGGGCGAGTTTCTACTTTCAGATGCAACAGAAATTATGCGGATTGGTCAATCCGTTCGCGAGATATGGCAGTTTGGAGGTAAGAAACGCTTGAGAAACTCAAAATTTTCGCAGTTCTGATGCTCGAAACGAATAACTAGAACGGCCTGGGGGAAATTTGCGCATGCCGTTGTAATCGGGCGAGTTTCTACTTTCAGATGCAACAGAAATTTTGCGGATTGGTCAATCCGTTCGCGAGATATGGCAGTTTGGATGTAAGAAACGCTTGAGAAACTCAAAATTTTCGCAGTTCTGATGCTCGAAACGAATGACTAGAATGGCCTAGGGGAAAACTACACCTACCGTTGTAATCGGCCGAGTTTCTACTTTCAGATGCAATTGATATTTTGCGGATTGTTCAATCCGTTCGCGAGATATGGCAGTTTGGAGGTAAGAAACGCTTGAGAAACTCAAAATTTTCGCAGTTCTGATGCTCGAAACGAATGAATAGAACGGCCTAGGGGAGAAGTACGCATACCGTTGTAATCGGGCGAGTTTCTACTTTCAGATGCAACAGAAATTATGCGGATTGGACAATCCGTTCGCGAGATATGGCAGTTTGGATGTAAGAAACGCTTGAGAAACTCAAAATTTTCGCAGTTCTAATGCTCGAAACGAGTAACTAGAACGGCATAGGGGAAAAGTACGCATACCGTTGTAATCGGGCGAGTTTCTACTTTCAGATGCAACAGAAATTTTCCGGATTGGTCAATCCGTTCGCGAGATATGGCAGTTTGGAGGTAAGAAACGCTTGAGAAACTCAAAATTTTCGCAGTTCTGATGCTCGACACGAATAACTAGAACGGCCTAGGGGAAAAGTGCGCATACCGTTGTAATCGGGCGAGTTTCTACTTTCAGAAGCAACAGAAATTTTGCGGATTGGTCAATCCGTTCGCGAGATATGGCAGTGTGGAGGTAAGAAACGCTTGAGAAACTCAAAATTTTCGCAGTTCTGATGCTCGAAATGAATAACTGGAACGGCCTAGGGGAAAAGTGCGCATACCGTTGTAATCGGGCGAGTTTCTACTTTCAGAAGCAACAGAAATTTTGCGGATTGGTCAATCCGTTCGCGAGATATGGCAGTGTGGAGGTAAGAAACGCTTGAGAAACTCAAAATTTTCGCAGTTCTGATGCTCGAAATGAATAACTGGAACGGCCTAGGGGAAAACTACACCTACCGTTGTAATCGGGCGAGTTTCTACTTTCAGATGCAACAGAAATTTTGCGGATTGATCAATCCGTTCGCGAGATATGGCAGTTTGCAGATAAGAAACGCTTGAGAAACTCAAAATTTTCGCAGTTCTGATGCTCGAAACGAGTAACTAGAACGGCCTAGGGGAAAGGTACGCATACCGTTGTAATCGGGCGAGTTTCTACTTTCAGATGCAACAGAAATTTTGCGGATTGGTCAATCCGTTCGCGAGATATGGCAGTTTGGATGTAAGAAACGCTTGAGAAACTCAAAATTTTCGCAGTTCTGATGCTCGAAACGAGTAACTAGAACGGCATAGGGGAAAAGTACGCATACCGTTGTAATCGGGCGAGTTTCTACTTTCAGATGCAACAGAAATTTTGCGAATTGGTCAATCCGTTCGCGAGATATGGCAGTTTGGAGGTAAGAAACGCTTGAGAAACTCAAAATTTTCGCAGTTCTGATGCTCGAAACGAATGAATAGAACGGCCTAGGGGAGAAGTACGCATACCGTTGTAATCGGGCGAGTTTCTACTTTCAGATGCAACAGAAATTATGCGGATTGGTCAATCCGTTCGCGAGATATGGCAGTTTGGAGGTAAGAAACGCTTGAAAAACTCAAAATTTTCGCAGTTCTAATGCTCGAAACGAGTAACTAGAACGGCATAGGGGAAAAGTACGCATACCGTTGTAATCGGGCGAGTTTCTACTTTCAGATGCAACAGAAATTTTGCGGATTGGTCAATCCGTTCGCGAGATATGGCAGTGTGGAGGTAAGAAACGCTTGAGAAACTCAAAATTTTCGCAGTTCTGATGCTCGAAATGAATAACTGGAACGGCCTAGGGGAAAAGTGCGCATACCGTTGTAATCGGGCGAGTTTCTACTTTCAGAAGCAACAGAAATTTTGCGGATTGGTCAATCCGTTCGCGAGATATGGCAGTGTGGAGGTAAGAAACGCTTGAGAAACTCAAAATTTTCGCAGTTCTGATGCTCGAAATGAATAACTGGAACGGCCTAGGGGAAAACTACACCTACCGTTGTAATCGGGCGAGTTTCTACTTTCAGATGCAACAGAAATTTTGCGGATTGATCAATCCGTTCGCGAGATATGGCAGTTTGCAGATAAGAAACGCTTGAGAAACTCAAAATTTTCGCAGTTCTGATGCTCGAAACGAGTAACTAGAACGGCCTAGGGGAAAGGTACGCATACCGTTGTAATCGGGCGAGTTTCTACTTTCAGATGCAACAGAAATTTTGCGGATTGGTCAATCCGTTCGCGAGATATGGCAGTTTGGATGTAAGAAACGCTTGAGAAACTCAAAATTTTCGCAGTTCTGATGCTCGAAACGAGTAACTAGAACGGCATAGGGGAAAAGTACGCATACCGTTGTAATCGGGCGAGTTTCTACTTTCAGATGCAACAGAAATTTTGCGAATTGGTCAATCCGTTCGCGAGATATGGCAGTTTGGAGGTAAGAAACGCTTGAGAAACTCAAAATTTTCGCAGTTCTGATGCTCGAAACGAATGAATAGAACGGCCTAGGGGAGAAGTACGCATACCGTTGTAATCGGGCGAGTTTCTACTTTCAGATGCAACAGAAATTATGCGGATTGGTCAATCCGTTCGCGAGATATGGCAGTTTGGAGGTAAGAAACGCTTGAAAAACTCAAAATTTTCGCAGTTCTAATGCTCGAAACGAGTAACTAGAACGGCATAGGGGAAAAGTACGCATACCGTTGTAATCGGGCGAGTTTCTACTTTCAGATGCAACAGAAATTTTGCGAATTGGTCAATCCGTTCGCGAGATATGGCAGTTTGGAGGTAAGAAACGCTTGAGAAACTCAAAATTTTCGCAGTTCTGATGCTCGACACGAATAACTAGAACGGCCTAGGGGAAATGTGCGCATGCCGTTGTAATCGGGCGAGTTTCTACTTTCAGATGCAACAGAAATTTTGCGGATTGGTCAATCCGTTCGCGAGATATGGCAGTTTGGAGGTAAGAAACGCTTGAGAAACTCAAAATTTTCGCAGTTCTGATGCTCGACACGAATAACTAGAACGGCCTAGGGGCAAAGTGCGCATACCGTTGTAATCGGGCGAGTTTCTACTTTCAGATGCAACAGAAATTTTGCGGATTGGTCGATCCGTTCGCGAGATGTGGCAGTTTGGAAGTAAGAAACTCTTGAGAAACTCAAAATTTTCGCAGTTCTGATGCTCGACACGAATAACTAGAACGGCCTAGGGGAAAAGTACGCACACCGTTGTAATCGGGCTAGTTTCTACTTTTAGATGCAACAGAAATTTTGCGGATTGATCAATCCGTTCTCGAGATATGGCAGTTTGGATATAAGAAACGCTTGAGAAGTTCAAAATTTTCGCAGTTCTGATGCTCGAAACGAATAACTAGAACGGCCTAGGGGAAAACTACACCTACCGTTGTAATCGGGCGAGTTTCTACTTTCAGATGCAACAGAAATTTTGCGGAATGTTCAAACCGTTCGCGAGATATGGCAGTTTGGAGGTAAGAAACGCTTGAGAAACTCAAAATTTTCGCAGTTCTGATGCTCGACACGAATAACTAGAACGGCCTAGGGGCAAAGTGCGCATACCGTTGTAATCGGGCGAGTTTCTACTTTCAGATGCAACAGAAATTTTGCGGATTGGTCGATCCGTTCGCGAGATATGGCAGTTTGGAGATAAGAAACGCTTGAGAAACTCAAAATTTTCGCAGTTCTGATGCTCGAAACGAATGAATAGAACGGCCTAGGGGAGAAGTACGCATACCGTTGTAATCGGGCGAGCTTCTACTTTCAGATGCAACAGAAATTATGCGGATTGGTCAATCCGTTCGCGAGATATGGCAGTTTGGATGTAAGAAACGCTTGAGAAACTCAAAATTTTCGCAGTTCTGATGCTCGACACGAATAACTAGAACGGCCTAGGGGAAATGTGCGCATGCCGTTGTAATCGGGCGAGTTTCTACTTTCAGATGCAACAGAAATTTTGCGGATTGGTCAATCCGTTCGCGAGATATGGCAGTTTGGAGGTAAGAAACTCTTGAGAAACTCAAAATTTTCGCAGTTCTGATGCTCGACACGAATAACTAGAACGGCCTAGGGGAAAAGTACGCACACCGTTGTAATCGGGCTAGTTTCTACTTTTAGATGCAACAGAAATTTTGCGGATTGATCAATCCGTTCTCGAGATATGGCAGTTTGGATATAAGAAACGCTTGAGAAGTTCAAAATTTTCGCAGTTCTGATGCTCGAAACGAATAACTAGAACGGCCTAGGGGAAAACTACACCTACCGTTGTAATCGGGCGAGTTTCTACTTTCAGATGCAACAGAAATTTTGCGGAATGTTCAAACCGTTCGCGAGATATGGCAGTTTGGAGGTAAGAAACGCTCGAGAAACTCAAAATTTTCGCAGTTCTGATGCTCGACACGAATAACTAGAACGGCCTAGGGGCCAAGTGCGCATACCGTTGTAATCGGGCGAGTTTCTACTTTCAGATGCAACAGAAATTTTGCGGATTGGTCGATCCGTTCGCGAGATATGGCAGTTTGGAGATAAGAAACGCTTGAGAAACTCAAAATTTTCGCAGTTCTGATGCTCGAAACGAATGAGTAGAACGGCCTAGGGGTGAAGTACGCATACCGTTGTAATCGGGCGAGTTTCTACTTTCAGATGCAACAGAAATTATGCGGATTGTTCAATCCGTTCGCGAGATATGGCAGTTTGGAGGTAAGAAACGCTTGAAAAACTCAAAATTTTCGCAGTTCTAATGCTCGAAACGAGTAACTAGAACGGCATAGGGGAAAAGTACGCACACCGTTGTAATCGGGCTAGTTTCTACTTTTAGATGCAACAGAAATTTTGCGGATTGATCAATCCGTTCTCGAGATATGGCAGTTTGGATATAAGAAACGCTTGAGAAGTTCAAAATTTTCGCAGTTCTGATGCTCGAAACGAATAACTAGAACGGCCTAGGGGAAAACTACACCTACCGTTGTAATCGGGCGAGTTTCTACTTTCAGATGCAACAGAAATTATGCGGATTGGTCAATCCGTTCGCGAGATATGGCAGTTTCGAGGTAAGAAACGCTTGAAAAACTCAAAATTTTCGCAGTTCTAATGCTCGAAACGAGTAACTAGAACGGCATAGGGGAAAAGTACGCATACCGTTGTAATCGGGCGAGTTTCTACTCTCAGATGCAACAGAAATTTTGCGAATTGGTCAATCCGTTCGCGAGATATGGCAGTTTGGAGGTAAGAAACGCTTGAGAAACTCAAAATTTTCGCAGTTCTGATGCTCGACACGAAGAACTAGAACGGCCTAGGGGAAATGTGCGCATGCCGTTGTAATCGGGCGAGTTTCTACTTTCAGATGCAACAGAAATTTTGCGGATTGGTCAATCCGTTCTCGAGATATGGCAGTTTGGATGTAAGAAACGCTTGAGAAACTCAAAATTTTCGCAGTTCTGATGCTCGAAACGAATAACTAGAACGGCCTAGGGGAAATTTGCGCATGCGGTTGTAATCGGGCGAGTTTCTACTTTCAGATGCAACAGAAATTTTGCGGATTGGTCAATCCGTTCGCGAGATATGGCAGTTCGGAGATAAGAAACGCTTGAGAAACTCAAAATTTTCGCAGTTCTGATGCTCGAAACGAATGAATAGAACGGCCTAGGGGAGAAGTACGCATACCGTTGTAATCGGGCGAGTTTCTACTTTCAGAAGCAACAGAAATTTTGCGGATTGGTCAATCCGTTCGCGAGATATGGCAGTGTGGAGGTAAGAAACGCTTGAGAAACTCAAAATTTTCGCAGTTCTGATGCTCGAAATGAATAACTGGAACGGCCTAGGGGAAAAGTGCGCATACCGTTGTAATCGGGCGAGTTTCTACTTTCAGAAGCAACAGAAATTTTGCGGATTGGTCAATCCGTTCGCGAGATATGGCAGTGTGGAGGTAAGAAACGCTTGAGAAACTCAAAATTTTCGCAGTTCTGATGCTCGAAATGAATAACTGGAACGGCCTAGGGGAAAACTACACCTACCGTTGTAATCGGGCGAGTTTCTACTTTCAGATGCAACAGAAATTTTGCGGATTGATCAATCCGTTCGCGAGATATGGCAGTTTGCAGATAAGAAACGCTTGAGAAACTCAAAATTTTCGCAGTTCTGATGCTCGAAACGAGTAACTAGAACGGCCTAGGGGAAAGGTACGCATACCGTTGTAATCGGGCGAGTTTCTACTTTCAGATGCAACAGAAATTTTGCGGATTGGTCAATCCGTTCGCGAGATATGGCTGTTTGGATGTAAGAAACGCTTGAGAAACTCAAAATTTTCGCAGTTCTGATGCTCGAAACGAGTAACTAGAACGGCATAGGGGAAAAGTACGCATACCGTTGTAATCGGGCGAGTTTCTACTTTCAGATGCAACAGAAATTTTGCGAATTGGTCAATCCGTTCGCGAGATATGGCAGTTTGGAGGTAAGAAACGCTTGAGAAACTCAAAATTTTCGCAGTTCTGATGCTCGAAACGAATGAATAGAACGGCCTAGGGGAGAAGTACGCATACCGTTGTAATCGGGCGAGTTTCTACTTTCAGATGCAACAGAAATTATGCGGATTGGTCAATCCGTTCGCGAGATATGGCAGTTTGGAGGTAAGAAACGCTTGAAAAACTCAAAATTTTCGCAGTTCTAATGCTCGAAACGAGTAACTAGAACGGCATAGGGGAAAAGTACGCATACCGTTGTAATCGGGCGAGTTTCTACTTTCAGATGCAACAGAAATTTTGCGAATTGGTCAATCCGTTCGCGAGATATGGCAGTTTGGAGGTAAGAAACGCTTGAGAAACTCAAAATTTTCGCAGTTCTGATGCTCGACACGAATAACTAGAACGGCCTAGGGGAAATGTGCGCATGCCGTTGTAATCGGGCGAGTTTCTACTTTCAGATGCAACAGAAATTTTGCGGATTGGTCAATCCGTTCGCGAGATATGGCAGTTTGGAGGTAAGAAACGCTTGAGAAACTCAAAATTTTCGCAGTTCTGATGCTCGACACGAATAACTAGAACGGCCTAGGGGCAAAGTGCGCATACCGTTGTAATCGGGCGAGTTTCTACTTTCAGATGCAACAGAAATTTTGCGGATTGGTCGATCCGTTCGCGAGATGTGGCAGTTTGGATGTAAGAAACGCTTGAGAAACTCAAAATTTTCGCAGTTCTGATGCTCGAAACGAATAACTAGAACGGCCTAGGGGAAAAGTGCGCATACCGTTGTAATCGGGCGAGTTTCTACTTTCAGATGCAACAGAAATTTTGCGGATTGATCAATCTGTTCGCGAGATATGGCAGTTTGGAAATAAGAAACGCTTGAGAAACTCAAAATTTTCGCAGTTCTAATGCTCGAAACGAGTAACTAGAACGGCCTAGGGGAAAAGTGCGCATACCGTTGTAATCGGGCGAGTTTCTACTTTCAGACGCAGCAGAAATTTTGCGGATTGGTCGATCAGTTCGCGAGATATGGCAGTTTGGAAGTAAGAAACGCTTGAGAAACTCAAAATTTTCGCAGTTCTGATGCTCGAAACGAATAACTAGAACGGCCTAGGGGAAAACTACACATACCGTTGTAATCGGGCGAGTTTCTACTTTCAGATGCAACAGAAATTTTGCGGATTGGTCAATCCGTTCGCGAGATATGGCAGTTTGGAGGTAAGAAACGCTTGAGAAACTCAAAATTTTCGCAGTTCTGATGCTCGAAACGAATAACTAGAACCGTCTAGGGGAAATGTGCGCATACCGTTGTAATCGGGCGAGTTTCTACTTTCAGTTGCGACAGAAATTTTGCGGATTGATCAATCCGTTCGCGGGATATGGCAGTTTGGAGATAAGAAACGTTTGAGAAACTCAAAATTTTCGAAGTTCTGATGCTCGAAACGAATGACTAGAACGGCGGGGGGGAGAAGTACGCATACCGTTGTAATCGGGCGAGTTTCTACTTTCAGATGCAACAGAAATTTTGCGAATTGGTCAATCCGTTCGCGAGATATGGCAGTTTGGAGGTAAGAAACGCTTGAGAAACTCAAAATTTTCGCAGTTCTGATGCTCGAAACGAATAACTAGAACGGCCTAGGGGAAAACTACACCTACCGTTGTAATCGGCCGAGATTCTACTTTCAGATGCAATAGATATTTTGCGGATTGTTCAATCCGTTCGCGAGATATGGCAGTTTGGAGGTAAGAAACGCTTGAGGAACTCAAAATTTTCGCAGTTCTGATGCTCGAATCGAATAACTAGAACGGCTTAGGAGAAATGTGCGCATGCCGTTGTAATCGGGCGAGTTTCTACTTTCAGATGCAACAGAAATTTTGCGGATTGGTCAATCCGTTCGCGAGATATGGCAGTTTGGAGATAAGAAACGCTTGAGAAACTCAAAATTTTCGCAGTTCTGATGCTCGAAACGAATGAATAGAACGGCCTAGGGGAGAAGTACGCATACCGTTGTAATCGGGCGAATTTCTACTTTCAGATGCAACAGAAATTATGCGGATTGGTCAATCCGTTCGCGAGATATGGCAGTTTGGAGGTAAGAAGCGCTTGAAAAACTCAAAATTTTCGCAGTTCTAATGCTCGAAACGAGTAACTAGAACGGCATAGGGGAAAAGTACGCATACCGTTGTAATCGGGCGAGTTTCTACTTTCAGATGCAATAGAAATTTTGCGAATTGGTCAATCCGTTCGCGAGATATGGCAGTTTGGAGGTAAGAAACGCTTGAGAAACTCAAAATTTTCGCAGTTCTGATGCTCGACACGAATAACTAGAACGGCCTAGGGGAAATGTGCGCATGCCGTTGTAATCGGGCGAGTTTCTACTTTCAGATGCAACAGAAATTTTGCGGATTGGTCAATCCGTTCGCGAGATATGGCAGTTTGGAGGTAAGAAACGCTTGAGAAACTAAAAATTTTCGCAGTTCTGATGCTCGACACGAATAACTAGAACGGCCTAGGGGAAAAGAACGCATACCGTTGTAATCGGGCGAGTTTCTACTTTTAGATGCAACAGAAATTTTGGGGATTGATCAATCCGTTCTCGAGATATGGCAGTTTGGAGATAAGAAACGCTTGAGTAATTCAAAATTCTCGCAGTTCTGATGCTCGAAACGAATAACTAGAACGGCCTAGGGGAAAACTACACCTACCGTTGTAATCGGGCGAGTTTCTACTTTCAGATGCAACAGAAATTTTGCGGAATGTTCAATCCGTTCGCGCGATATGGCAGTTTGGAGATAAGAAACGCTTGAGAAACTCAAAATTTTCGCATTTCTGATGGTCGAAACGGATAACTATAACGGCCTAGGGGAAAAGTGCGCATACCGTTGTAATCGGGCGAGTTTCTACTTTTAGATGCAACAGAAATTTTGCGGATTGCTCAATCCGTTCGCGAGATATGGCAGTTTGGAGGTAAGAAACGCTTGAGAAAATCAAAATTTTCGCAGTTCTGATGCTCGACACGAATAACTAGACCGGCCTAGGGGCAAAGTGCGCATACCGTTGTAATCGGGCGAGTTTCTACTTTCAGATGCAACAGAAATTTTGCGGATTGGTCGATCCGTTCGCGAGATGTGGCAGTTTGGAAGTAAGAAACGCTTGAGAAACTCAAAATTTTCGCAGTTGTGATGCTCGAAACGAATAACTAGAACGGCCTAGGGGAGAAGTACGCATACTGTTGTAATTGGGCGAGTTTCTACTTTCAGATGCAACAGAAATTTTGCGGATTGATCAATACGTTCGCGAGATATGGCAGTTTGGAGATAAGAAACGCTTGAGAAACTCAAAATTTTCGCAGTTCTGATGCTCAAAACGAATGACTAGAACGGCCTAGGGGAGAAGTACGCATACCGTTTTAATCGGGCGAGTTTCTACTTTCAGATGCAACAGAAATTATGCGGATTGGTCAATCCGTTCGCGAGATATGGCAGTTTGGATGTAAGAAACGCTTGAGAAACTCAAAATTTTCGCATTTCTGATGCTCGAAACGAATAACTAGAACGGCCTAGGGGAAAAGTGCTCATACCGTTGTAATCGGGCGAGTTTCTACTTTCAGATGCAACAGAAATTTTGCGGATCGATCAATCTGTTCGCGAGATATGGCAGTTTGGAGATAAGAAACGCTTGAGAAACTCAAAATTTTCGCAGTTCAAATGCTCGAAACGAGTAACTAGAACGGCCTAGGGGAAAAGTGCGCATACCGTTGTAATCGGGCGAGTTTCTACTTTCAGATGCAGCAGAAATTTTGCGGATTGGTCGATCAGTTCGCGAGATATGGCAGTTTGGAGGTAAGAAACGCTTGAGAAACTCAAAATTTTCGCAGTTCTGATGCTCGAAACGAATAACTAGAACGGCCTAGGGGAAAACTACACATACCGTTGTAATCGGGCGAGTTTCTACTTTCAGATGCAACAGAAATTTTGCGGATTGGTCAATCCGTTCGCGAGATATGGCAGTTTGGAGGTAAGAAACGCTTGAGAAACTCAAAATTTTCGCAGTTCTGATGCTCGACACGAATAACTAGAACGGCCTAGGGGCAAAGTGCGCATACCGTTGTAATCGGGCGAGGTTCTACTTTCAGATGCAACATAAATTTTGCGGATTGGTCGATCCGTTCGCGAGATGTGGCAGTTTGGAAGTAAGAAACGCTTGAGAAACTCAAAATTTTCGCAGTTCTGATGCTCGAAACGAATAACTAGAACGGCCTAGGGGAAAACTACACCTACCGTTGTAATCGGCCGAGTTTCTACTTTCAGATGCAATAGAAATTTTGCGGATTGTTCAATCCGTTCGCGAGATATGGCAGTTTGGAGGTAAGAAACGCTTGAGAAACTCAAAATTTTCGCAGTTCTGATGCTCGAAACGAATAACTAGAACCGTCTAGGGGAAATGTGCGCATACAGTTGTAATCGGGCGAGTTTCTACTTTCAGTTGCGACAGAAATTTTGCGGATTGATCAATCTGTTCGGGGGATATGGCAGTTTGGAGATAAGAAACGTTTGAGAAACTTAAAATTTTCGAAGTTCTGATGCTCGAAACGAATGACTAGAACGGCGGGGGGGGGGAGAAGTACGCATACCGTTGTAATCGGGCGAGTTTCTACTTTCAGATGCAACAGTAATTATGCGGATTTGTCAATCCGTTCGCGAGATATGGCAGTTTGGATGTATGAAACGCTTGAGAAACTCAAAATTTTCGCAGTTCTAATGCTCGAAACGAGTAACTAGAACGGCATAGGGGAAAAGTACGCATACCGTTGTAATCGGGCGAGTTTCTACTTTCAGATGCAACAGAAATTTTGCGGATTGCTCAATCCGTTCGCGAGATATGGCAGTTTGGAGGTAAGAAACGCTTGAGAAAATCAAAATTTTCGCAGTACTGATGCTCGACACGAATAACTAGACCGGCCTAGGGGCAAAGTGCGCATACCGTTGTAATCGGGCGAGTTTCTACTTTCAGATGCAACAGAAATTTTGCGGATTGGTCGATCCGTTCGCGAGATGTGGCAGTTTGGAAGTAAGAAACGCTTGAGAAACTCAAAATTTTCGCAGTTCTGATGCTCGAAACGAATAACTAGAACGGCCTAGGGGAGAAGTACGCATACTGTTGTAATCGGGCGAGTTTCTACTTTCAGATGCAACAGAAATTTTGCGGATTGATCAATACGTTCGCGAGATATGGCAGTTTGGAGATAAGAAACGCTTGAGAAACTCAAAATTTTCGCAGTTCTGATGCTCAAAACGAAAGACTAGAACGGCCTAGGGGAGAAGTACGCATACCGTTGTAATCGGGCGAGTTTCTACTTTCAGATGCAACAGAAATTATGCGGATTGGTCAATCCGTTCGCGAGATATGGCAGTTTGGATGTAAGAAACGCTTGAGAAACTCAAAATTTTCGCATTTCTGATGCTCGAAACGAATAACTAGAACGGCCTAGGGGAAAAGTGCTCATACCGTTGTAATCGGGCGAGTTTCTACTTTCAGATGCAACAGAAATTTTGCGGATCGATCAATCTGTTCGCGAGATATGGCAGTTTGGAGATAAGAAACGCTTGAGAAACTCAAAATTTTCGCAGTTCAAATGCTCGAAACGAGTAACTAGAACGGCCTAGGGGAAAAGTGCGCATACCGTTGTAATCGGGCGAGTTTCTACTTTCAGATGCAGCAGAAATTTTGCGGATTGGTCGATCAGTTCGCGAGATATGGCAGTTTGGAGGTAAGAAACGCTTGAGAAACTCAAAATTTTCGCAGTTCTGATGCTCGAAACGAATAACTAGAACAGCCTAGGGGAAAACTACACATACCGTTGTAATCGGGCGAGTTTCTACTTTCAGATGCAACAGAAATTTTGCGGATTGGTCAATCCGTTCGCGAGATATGGCAGTTTGGAGGTAAGAAACGCTTGAGAAACTCAAAATTTTCGCAGTTCTGATGCTCGACACGAATAACTAGAACGGCCTAGGGGCAAAGTGCGCATACCGTTGTAATCGGGCGAGGTTCTACTTTCAGATGCAACAGAAATTTTGCGGATTGGTCGATCCGTTCGCGAGATGTGGCAGTTTGGAAGTAAGAAACGCTTGAGAAACTCAAAATTTTCGCAGTTCTGATGCTCGAAACGAATAACTAGAACGGCCTAGGGGAAAACTACACCTACCGTTGTAATCGGCCGAGTTTCTACTTTCAGATGCAATAGAAATTTTGCGGATTGTTCAATCCGTTCGCGAGATATGGCAGTTTGGAGGTAAGAAACGCTTGAGAAACTCATAATTTTCGCAGTTCTGATGCTCGAAACGAATAACTAGAACCGTCTAGGGGAAATGTGCGCATACAGTTGTAATCGGGCGAGTTTCTACTTTCAGTTGCGACAGAAATTTTGCGGATTGATCAATCTGTTCGCGGGATATGGCAGTTTGGAGATAAGAAACGTTTGAGAAACTCAAAATTTTCGAAGTTCTGATGCTCGAAACGAATGACTAGAACGGCGGGGGGGGAGAAGTACGCATACCGTTGTAATCGGGCGAGTTTCTACTTTCAGATGCAAGAGTAATTATGCGGATTTGTCAATCCGTTCGCGAGATATGGCAGTTTGGATGTATGAAACGCTTGAGAAACTCAAAATTTTCGCAGTTCTAATGCTCGAAACGAGTAACTAGAACGGCATAGGGGAAAAGTACGCATACCGTTGTAATCGGGCGAGTTTCTACTTTCAGATGCAACAGAAATTTTGCGAATTGGTCAATCCGTTCGCGAGATATGGCAGTTTGGAGGTAAGAAACGCTTGAGAAACTCAAAATTTTCGCAGTTCTGATGCTCGACACCGAATAACTAGAACGGCCTAGGGGAAGTGTGCGCATGCCGTTGTAATCGGGCGAGTTTCTACATTCAGATGCAACAGAAATTTTGCGGATTGGTCAATCCGTTTGCGAGATATGGCAGTTTGGAGATAAGAAACGCTTGAGAAACTCAAAATTTTCGCAGTTCTGATGCTCGAAACGAATGACTAGAAAGGCCTAGGGGAGAAGTACGCATACCGTTGTAATCGGGCGAGTTTCTACTTTCAGATGCAACAGAAATTATGCCGATTGATCAATCCGTTCGCGAGATATGGCAGTTTGGAGATAAGAAACGCTTGAGAAACTCAAAATTTTCGCAGTTCTAATGCTCGAAACGAGTAACTTGAACGGCCTAGGGGAAAAGTACGCATACGGTTGTAATCGGGCTAGTTTCTACTTTTAGATGCAACAGAAATTTTGCGGATTGATCAATCCGTTCTCGAGATATGGCAGTTTGGAGATAAGAAACGCTTGAGAAATTCAAAATTTTCGCAGTTCTGATGCTCGAAACGAATAACTAGAACGGCCTAGGGGAAGACTACACCTACCGTTGTAATCGGGCGAGTTTCTACTTTCAGATGCAACAGACATTTTGCGGAATGTTCAATCCGTTCGCGAGATATGGCAGTTTGGAGGTAAGAAACGCTTGAGAAACTCAAAATTTTCGCATTTCTGATGCTCGAAACGAATAACTAGAATGGCCTAGGGGAAAAGTACGCATACCGTTGTAATCGGGCGAGTTTCTACTTCCAGATGCAACAGAAATTTTGCGGATTGGACAATCCGTTCGCGAGATATGTCAGTTTGGAGGTAAGAAACGCTTGAGAAACTCAAAATTTTCGCAGGTCTGATGCTCGACACGAATAACTAGAACGGCCTAGGGGCAAAGTGCGCATACCGTTGTAATCGGGCGAGTTTCTGCTTTCAGATGCAACAGAAATTTTGCGGATTGGTCGATCCGTTCGCGAGATGTGGCAGTTTGGAAGTAAGAAACGCTTGAGAAAGTCAAAATTTTCGCAGTTCTGATGCTCGAAACGAATAAATAGAACGGCCTAGGGGAAAACTACACCTACCGTTGTAATCGGGCGAGTTTCTACTTTCAGATGCAACAGAAATTTTGCGGATTGGTCAATCCGTTCGCGAGATATGGTAGTTTGGAGGTAAGAAACGCTTGAGAAACTCAAAATTTTCGCAGTTCTAATGCTCGAAACGAGTAACTAGAACGGCATAGGGGAAAAGTACGCATACCGTTGTAATCGGGCGAGTTTCTACTTTCAGATGCAACAGAAATTTTGCGGATTGATCACTCCGTTCGCGAGATATGGCAGTTTGGAGATAAGAAACGCTTGAGAAACTCAAAATTTTCGCATTTCTGATGCTCGAAACGAATAACTAGAACGGCCTAGGGGAAAAATTGCGCATAACGTTGTAATCGGGCGAGTTTCTACTTTCAGATGCAACAGAAATTTTGCGGATTGATCAATCCGTTCGCGAGATATGGCAGTTTGGAGATAAGAAACGCTTGAGAAACTCAAAATTTTCGCACTTCTGATGCTCGAAACGAATAACTAGAACGGCCTAGGGGAAAAGTGCGCATACCGTTGTAATCGGGCGAGTTTCTACTTTCAGATGCAACAGAAATTTTGCGGACTGATCAATCCGTTCGCGAGATATGGCAGTTTGGAGATAAGAAACGCTTGAGAAACTCAAAATTTTCGCAGTTCTAATGCTCGAAACGAGTAACTAGAACGGCCTAGGGGAAAAGTACGCATACCGTTGTAATAGGGCGAGTTTCTACTTTTAGATGCAACAGAAATTTTGCGGATTGCTCAATCCGTTCGCGAGATATGGCAGTTTGGAGGTAAGAAACGCTTGAGAAACTCAAAATTTTCGCAGTTCTGATGCTCGACACGAATAACTAGAACGGCCTAGGGGAGAAGTACGCATACTGTTGTAATCGGGCGAGTTTCTACTTTCAGATGCAACAGAAATTATGCGGATTGGTCAATCCGTTCGCGAGATATGGCAGTTTGGAGGTAAGAAACGCTTGAGAAACTCAAAATTTTCGCAGTTCTAATGCTCGAAACGAGTAACTAGAACGGCATAGGGGAAAAGTACGCATACCGTTGTAATCGGGCGAGTTTCTACTTTCAGATGCAACAGAAATTTTGCGGATTGATCAATTCGTTCTCGAGATATGGCAGTTTGGAGGTAAGAAACGCTTGAGAAACTCAAAATTTTCGCAGGTCTGATGCTCGACACGAATAACTAGAACGGCCTAGGGGCAAAGTGCGCATACCGTTGTAATCGGGCGAGTTTCTACTTTCAGTTGCAACAGAAATTTTGCGGATTGGTCGATCCGTTCGCGAGATGTGGCAGTTTGGAAGTAAGAAACGCTTGAGAAACTCAAAATTTTCGCAGTTCTGATGCTCGACACGAATAACTAGAACGGTCTAGGGGCAAAGTGCGCACACCGTTGTAATCGGGCGAGTTTCTACTTTCAGATGCAACAGAAATTTTGCGGAATGTTCAATCCGTTCGCGAGATGTGGCAGTTTGGAAGTAAGAAACGCTTGAGAAACTCAAAATTTTCGCAGTTCTAATGCTCGAAACGAGTAACTAGAACGGCATAGGGGAAAAGTACGCATACCGTTGTAATCGGGCGAGTTTCTACTTTCAGATGCAACAGAAATTTTGCGGATTGATCAATTCGTTCTCGAGATATGGCAGTTTGGAGGTAAGAAACGCTTGAGAAACTCAAAATTTTCGCAGTTCTGATGCTCGAAACGAATGACTAGAAAGGCCTAGGGGAGAAGTACGCATACCGTTGTAATCGGGCGAGTTTCTACTTTCAGATGCAACAGAAATTATGCCGATTGATCAATCCGTTCGCGAGATATGGCAGTTTGGAGATAAGAAACGCTTGAGAAACTCAAAATTTTCGCAGTTCTAATGCTCGAAACGAGTAACTTGAACGGCCTAGGGGAAAAGTACGCATACGGTTGTAATCGGGCTAGTTTCTACTTTTAGATGCAACAGAAATTTTGCGGATTGATCAATCCGTTCTCGAGATATGGCAGTTTGGAGATAAGAAACGCTTGAGAAATTCAAAATTTTCGCAGTTCTGATGCTCGAAACGAATAACTAGAACGGCCTAGGGGAAGACTACACCTACCGTTGTAATCGGGCGAGTTTATACTTTCAGATGCAACAGA
The DNA here is from genome assembly GCF_051014685.1 of Ptiloglossa arizonensis. Lineage (NCBI taxonomy): Eukaryota > Metazoa > Arthropoda > Insecta > Hymenoptera > Colletidae > Ptiloglossa > Ptiloglossa arizonensis. Next base: position 478,332 of record NW_027478690.1, on the reverse strand, counting down.
CATTTTGCGGAATGTTCAATCTGTTCGCGAGATATGGCAGTTTGGAGGTAAGAAACGCTTGAGAAACTCAAAATTTTCGCATTTCTGATGCTCGAAACGAATAACTAGAATGGCCTAGGGGAAAAGTACGCATACCGTTGTAATCGGGCGAGTTTCTACTTCCAGATGCAACAGAAATTTTGCGGATTGGACAATCCGTTCGCGAGATATGTCAGTTTGGAGGTAAGAAACGCTTGAGAAACTCAAAATTTTCGCAGGTCTGATGCTCGACACGAATAACTAGAACGGCCTAGGGGCAAAGTGCGCATACCGTTGTAATCGGGCGAGTTTCTGCTTTCAGATGCAACAGAAATTTTGCGGATTGGTCGATCCGTTCGCGAGATGTGGCAGTTTGGAAGTAAGAAACGCTTGAGAAACTCAAAATTTTCGCAGTTCTGATGCTCGAAACGAATAAATAGAACGGCCTAGGGGAAAACTACACCTACCGTTGTAATCGGGCGAGTTTCTACTTTCAGATGCAACAGAAATTTTGCGGATTGGTCAATCCGTTCGCGAGATATGGCAGTTTGGAGGTAAGAAACGCTTGAGAAACTCAAAATTTTCGCAGTTCTAATGCTCGAAACGAGTAACTAGAACGGCATAGGGGAAAAGTACGCATACCGTTGTAATCGGGCGAGTTTCTACTTTCAGATGCAACAGAAATTTTGCGGATTGACCACTCCGTTCGCGAGATATGGCAGTTTGGAGATAAGAAACGCTTGAGAAACTCAAAATTTTCGCATTTCTGATGCTCGAAACGAATAACTAGAACGGCCTAGGGGAAAAATTGCGCATAACGTTGTAATCGGGCGAGTTTCTACTTTCAGATGCAACAGAAATTTTGCGGATTGATCAATCCGTTCGCGAGATATGGCAGTTTGGAGATAAGAAACGCTTGAGAAACTCAAAATTTTCGCACTTCTGATGCTCGAAACGAATAACTAGAACGGCCTAGGGGAAAAGTGCGCATACCGTTGTAATCGGGCGAGTTTCTACTTTCAGATGCAACAGAAATTTTGCGGACTGATCAATCCGTTCGCGAGATATGGCAGTTTGGAGATAAGAAACGCTTGAGAAACTCAAAATTTTCGCAGTTCTAATGCTCGAAACGAGTAACTAGAACGGCCTAGGGGAAAAGTACGCATACCGTTGTAATAGGGCGAGTTTCTACTTTTAGATGCAACAGAAATTTTGCGGATTGCTCAATCCGTTCGCGAGATATGGCAGTTTGGAGGTAAGAAACGCTTGAGAAACTCAAAATTTTCGCAGTTCTGATGCTCGACACGAATAACTAGAACGGCCTAGGGGAGAAGTACGCATACTGTTGTAATCGGGCGAGTTTCTACTTTCAGATGCAACAGAAATTATGCGGATTGGTCAATCCGTTCGCGAGATATGGCAGTTTGGAGGTAAGAAACGCTTGAGAAACTCAAAATTTTCGCAGTTCTAATGCTCGAAACGAGTAACTAGAACGGCATAGGGGAAAAGTACGCATACCGTTGTAATCGGGCGAGTTTCTACTTTCAGATGCAACAGAAATTTTGCGGATTGATCAATTCGTTCTCGAGATATGGCAGTTTGGAGGTAAGAAACGCTTGAGAAACTCAAAATTTTCGCAGGTCTGATGCTCGACACGAATAACTAGAACGGCCTAGGGGCAAAGTGCGCATACCGTTGTAATCGGGCGAGTTTCTACTTTCAGTTGCAACAGAAATTTTGCGGATTGGTCGATCCGTTCGCGAGATGTGGCAGTTTGGAAGTAAGAAACGCTTGAGAAACTCAAAATTTTCGCAGTTCTGATGCTCGACACGAATAACTAGAACGGTCTAGGGGCAAAGTGCGCACACCGTTGTAATCGGGCGAGTTTCTACTTTCAGATGCAACAGAAATTTTGCGGAATGTTCAATCCGTTCGCGAGATGTGGCAGTTTGGAAGTAAGAAACGCTTGAGAAACTCAAAATTTTCGCAGTTCTGATGCTCGAAACGAATAACTAGAACGGCCTAGGGGAAAACTACACCTACCGTTGTAATCGGGCGAGTTTCTACTTTCAGATGCAACAGAAATTTTGCGGAATGTTCAATCCGTTCGCGAGATATGGCAGTTTGGAGGTAAGAAACGCTTGAGAAACTCAAAATTTTCGCATTTCTGATGCTCGAAACGGATAACTATAACGGCCTAGGGGAAAAGTGCGCATACCGTTGTAATCGGGCGAGTTTCTACTTTCAGATGCAACAGAAATTTTGCGGATTGATCATTCCGTTCGCGAGATATGGCAGTTTGGAGATAAGAAACGCTTGAGAAACTCAAAATTTTCGCAGTTCTGATGCTCGAAACGAATGACTAGAACGGCCTAGGGGCAAAGTGCACATACCCTTGTAATCGGGCGAGTTTCTACTTTCAGATGCAACAGAAATTTTGCGGATTGGTCGATCCGTTCGCGAGATGTGGCAGTTTGGAAGCAAGAAACGCTTGAGAAACTCAAAATTTTCGCAGTTCTGATGCTCGAAACGAATAAACAGAACGGCCTAGGGGAAAACTACACCTACCGTTGTAATCGGGCGAGTTTCTACTTTCAGATGCAACAGAAATTTTGCGGATTGGTCAATCCTTTCGCGAGATATGGCAGTTTGGAGGTAAGAAACGCTTGAGAAACTCAAAATTTTCGCAGTTCTAATGCTCGAAACGAGTAACTAGAACGGCATAGGGGAAAAGTACGCATACCGTTGTAATCGGGCGAGTTTCTACTTTCAGATGCAACAGAAATTTTGCGGATTGATCAATCCGTTCGCGAGATATGGCAGTTTGGAGATAAGAAACGCTTGAGAAACTCAAAATTTTGGCATTTCTGATGCTCGAAACGAATAACTAGAACGGCCTAGGGGAAAAATTGCGCATAACGTTGTAATCGGGCGAGTTTCTACTTTCAGATGCAACAGAAATTTTGCGGATTGATCAATCAGTTCGCGAGATATGGCAGTTCGGCGATAAGAAACGCTTGAGAAACTCAAAATTTTCGCAGTTCTGATGCTCGACACGAATAACTAGAACGGCCTAGGGGCAAAGTGCGCACACCGTTGTAATCGGGCGAGTTTCTACTTTCAGATGCAACAGAAATTTTGCGGAATGTTCAATCCGTTCGCGAGATATGGCAGTTTGGAGGTAAGAAACGCTTGAGAAACTCAAAATTTTCGCAGGTCTGATGCTCGACACGAATAACTAGAACGGCCTAGGGGCAAAGTGCGCATACCGTTGTAATCGGGCGAGTTTCTACTTTCAGTTGCAACACAAATTTTGCGGATTGGTCGATCCGTTCGCGAGATGTGGCAGTTTGGAAGTAAGAAACGCTTGAGAAACTCAAAATTTTCGCGGTTCTGATGCTCGACACGAATAACTAGAACGGTCTAGGGGCAAAGTGCGCACACCGTTGTAATCGGGCGAGTTTCTACTTTCAGATGCAACAGAAATTTTGCGGAATGTTCAATCCGTTCGCGAGATGTGGCAGTTTGGAAGTAAGAAACGCTTGAGAAACTCAAAATTTTCGCAGTTCTGATGCTCGAAACGAATAACTAGAACGGCCTAGGGGAAAAGTGCGCATACCGTTGTAATCGGGCGAGTTTCTACTTTCAGATGCAACAGAAATTTTGCGGATTGATCAATCCGTTCGCGAGATATGGCAGTTTGGAGATAAGAAACGCTTGAGTAATTCAAAATTTTCGCAGTTCTGATGCTCGAAACGAATAACTAGAACGGCCTAGGGGAAAACTACACCTACCGTTGTAATCGGGCGAGTTTCTACTTTCAGATGCAACAGAAATTTTGCGGAATGTTCAATCCGTTCGCGAGATATGGCAGTTTGGAGGTAAGAAACGCTTGAGAAACTCAAAATTTTCGCATTTCTGATGCTCGAAACGGTTAACTATAACGGCCTAGGGGAAAAGTGCGCATACCGTTGTAATCGGGCGAGTTTCTACTTTCAGATGCAACAGAAATTTTGCGGATTGATCAATCCGTTCGCGAGATATGGCAGTTTGGAGATAAGAAACGCTTGAGAAACTCAAAATTTTCGCAGTTCTGATGCTCGAAACGAATGACTAGAACGGCCTAGGGGCAAAGTGCACATACCCTTGTAATCGGGCGAGTTTCTACTTTCAGATGCAACAGAAATTTTGCGGATTGGTCGATCCGTTCGCGAGATGTGGCAGTTTGGAAGCAAGAAACGCTTGAGAAACTCAAAATTTTCGCAGTTCTGATGCTCGAAACGAATAAACAGAACGGCCTAGGGGAAAACTACACCTACCGTTGTAATCGGGCGAGTTTCTACTTTCAGATGCAACAGAAATTTTGCGGATTGGTCAATCCGTTCGCGAGATATGGCAGTTTGGAGGTAAGAAACGCTTGAGAAACTCAAAATTTTCGCAGTTCTAATGCTCGAAACGAGTAACTAGAACGGCATAGGGGAAAAGTACGCATACCGTTGTAATCGGGCGAGTTTCTACTTTCAGATGCAACAGAAATTTTGCGGATTGATCAATCCGTTCGCGAGATAAGGCAGTTTGGAGATAAGAAACGCTTGAGAAACTCAAAATTTTGGCATTTCTGATGCTCGAAACGAATAACTAGAACGGCCTAGGGGAAAAATTGCGCATAACGTTGTAATCGGGCGAGTTTCTACTTTCAGATGCAACAGAAATTTTGCGGATTGATCAATCCGTTCGCGAGATATGGCAGTTTGGAGATAAGAAACGCTTGAGAATCTCAAAATTTTCGCAGTTCTGATGCTCGACACGAATAACTAGAACGGCCTAGGGGCAAAGTGCGCACACCGTTGTAATCGGGCGAGTTTCTACTTTCAGATGCAACAGAAATTTTGCGGAATGTTCAATCCGTTCGCGAGATATGGCAGTTTGGAGGTAAGAAACGCTTGAGAAACTCAAAATTTTCGCATTTCTGATGCTCGAAACGAATAACTAGAACGGCCTAGGGGAAAAGTGCGCATACCGTTGTAATCGGGCGAGTTTCTACTTTCAGATGCAACAGAAATTTTGCGGATTGGTCAATCCGTTCGCGAGATATGGCAGTTTGGAGATAAGAAACGCTTGAGAAACTCAAAATTTTCGCAGTTCTGATGCTCGAAACGAATGACTAGAACGGCCTAGGGGAGAAGTACGCATACCGTTGTAATCGGGCGAGTTTCTACTTTCAGATGCAACAGAAATTTTGCGGATTTGTCGATCCGTTCGCGAGATGTGGCAGTTTGGAAGTAAGAAACGCTTGAGAAACTCAAAATTTTCGCAGTTCTGATGCTCGAAACGAATAAATAGAACGGCCTAGGGGAAAACTACACCTACCGTTGTAATCGGGCGAGTTTCTACTTTCAGATGCAACAGAAATTTTGCGGATTGGTCAATCCGTTCGCGAGATATGGCAGTTTGGAGGTAAGAAACGCTTGAGAAACTCAAAATTTTCGCAGTTCTAATGCTCGAAACGAGTAACTAGAACGGCATAGGGGAAAAGTACGCATACCGTTGTAATCGGGCGAGTTTCTACTTTCAGATGCAACAGAAATTTTGCGGATTGATCAATCCGTTCGCGAGATATGGCAGTGTGGAGATAAGAAACGCTTGAGAAACTCAAAATTTTCGCATTTCTGATGCTCGAAACGAATAACTAGAACGGCCTAGGGGAAAAATTGCGCATACCGTTGTAATCGGGCGAGTTTCTACTTTCAGATGCAACAGAAATTTTGCGGATTGATCAATCCGTTCGCGAGATATGGCAGTTTGGAGATAAGAAACGCTTGAGAAACTCAAAATTTTCGCAGTTCTAATGCTCGAAACGAGTAACTAGAACGGCCTAGGGGAAAAGTACGCATACCGTTGTAATAGGGCGAGTTTCTACTTTTAGATGCAACAGAAATTTTGCGGATTGCTCAATCCGTTCGCGAGATATGGCAGTTTGGAGGTAAGAAACGCTTGAGAAACTCAAAATTTTCGCAGTTCTGATGCTCGACACGAATAACTAGAACGGCCTAGGGGAGAAGTACGCATACTGTTGTAATCGGGCGAGTTTCTACTTTCAGATGCAACAGAAATTTTGGAGATTGATCAATCCGTTCGCGAGATATGGCAGTTTGGAGATAAGAAACGCTTGAGAAATTCAAAATTTTCGCAGTTCTGATGCTCGAAACGAATGACTAGAACGGCCTAGGGGAGAAGTACGCATACCGTTGTAATCGGGCGAGTTTCTACTTTCAGATGCAACAGAAATTATGCGGATTGGTCAATCCGTTCGCGAGATATGGCAGTTTGGAGGTAAGAAACGCTTGAGAAACTCAAAATTTTCGCAGTTCTAATGCTCGAAACGAGTAACTAGAACGGCATAGGGGAAAAGTACGCATACCGTTGTAATCGGGCGAGTTTCTACTTTCAGATGCAACAGAAATTTTGCGGATTGATCAATTCGTTCTCGAGATATGGCAGTTTGGAGGTAAGAAACGCTTGAGAAACTCAAAATTTTCGCAGGTCTGATGCTCGACACGAATAACTAGAACGGCCTAGGGGCAAAGTGCGCATACCGTTGTAATCGGGCGAGTTTCTACTTTCAGTTGCAACAGAAATTTTGCGGATTGGTCGATCCGTTCGCGAGATGTGGCAGTTTGGAAGTAAGAAACGCTTGAGAAACTCAAAATTTTCGCAGTTCTGATGCTCGACACGAATAACTAGAACGGTCTAGGGGCAAAGTGCGCACACCGTTGTAATCGGGCGAGTTTCTACTTTCAGATGCAACAGAAATTTTGCGGATTGATCAATCCGTTCGCGAGATATGGCAGTTTGGAGATAAGAAACGCTTGAGAAACTCAAAATTTTCGCAGTTCTAATGCTCGAGACGAGTAACTAGAACGGCCTAGGTGAAAAGTACGCATACCGTTGTAATCGGGCGAGTTTCTACTTTTAGATGCAACAGAAATTTTGCGGATTGATCAATCCGTTCTCGAGATATGGCAGTTTGGAGATAAGAAACGCTTGAGTAATTCAAAATTTTCGCAGTTCTGATGCTCGAAACGAATAACTAGAACGGCCTAGGGGAAAACTACACCTACCGTTGTAATCGGGCGAGTTTCTACTTTCAGATGCAACAGAAATTTTGCGGAATGTTCAATCCGTTCGCGAGATATGGCAGTTTGGAGGTAAGAAACGCTTGAGAAACTCAAAATTTTCGCATTTCTAATGCTCGAAACGGATAACTATAACGGCCTAGGGGAAAAGTGCGCATACCGTTGTAATCGGGCGAGTTTCTACTTTCAGATGCAACAGAAATTTTGCGGATTGATCAATCCGTTCGCGAGATATGGCAGTTTGGAGATAAGAAACGCTTGAGAAACTCAAAATTTTCGCAGTTCTGATGCTCGAAACGAATGACTAGAACGGCCTAGGGGCAAAGTGCACATACCCTTGTAATCGGGCGAGTTTCTACTTTCAGATGCAACAGAAATTTTGCGGATTGGTCGATCCGTTCGCGAGATGTGGCAGTTTGGAAGCAAGAAACGCTTGAGAAACTCAAAATTTTCGCAGTTCTGATGCTCGAAACGAATAAACAGAACGGCCTAGGGGAAAACTACACCTACCGTTGTAATCGGGCGAGTTTCTACTTTCAGATGCAACAGAAATTTTGCGGATTGGTCAATCCGTTCGCGAGATATGGCAGTTTGGAGGTAAGAAACGCTTGAGAAACTCAAAATTTTCGCAGTTCTAATGCTCGAAACGAGTAACTAGAACGGCATAGGGGAAAAGTACGCATACCGTTGTAATCGGGCGGGTTTCTACTTTCAGATGCAACAGAAATTTTGCGGATTGATCAATCCGTTCGCGAGATATGGCAGTTTGGAGATAAGAAACGCTTGAGAAACTCAAAATTTTGGCATTTCTGATGCTCGAAACGAATAACTAGAACGGCCTAGGGGAAAAATTGCGCATAACGTTGTAATCGGGCGAGTTTCTACTTTCAGATGCAACAGAAATTTTGCGGATTGATCAATCCGTTCGCGAGATATGGCAGTTTGGAGATAAGAAACGCTTGAGAAACTCAAAATTTTCGCAGTTCTGATGCTCGACACGAATAACTAGAACGGCCTAGGGGCAAAGTGCGCACACCGTTGTAATCGGGCGAGTTTCTACTTTCAGATGCAACAGAAATTTTGCGGAATGTTCAATCCGTTCGCGAGATATGGCAGTTTGGAGGTAAGAAACGCTTGAGAAACTCAAAATTTTCGCAGGTCTGATGCTCGACACGAATAACTAGAACGGCCTAGGGGCAAAGTGCGCATACCGTTGTAATCGGGCGAGTTTCTACTTTCAGTTGCAACAGAAATTTTGCGGATTGGTCGATCCGTTCGGGAGATGTGGCAGTTTGGAAGTAAGAAACGCTTGAGAAACTCAAAATTTTCGCAGTTCTGATGCTCGACACGAATAACTAGAACGGTCTAGGGGCAAAGTGCGCACACCGTTGTAATCGGGCGAGTTTCTACTTTCAGATGCAATAGAAATTTTGCGGATTGTTCAATCCGTTCGCGAGATATGGCAGTTTGGAGGTAAGAAACGCTTGAGAAACTCAAAATTTTCGCAGTTCTGATGCTCGAAACGAATAACTAGAACCGTCTAGGGGAAATGTGCGCATACAGTTGTAATCGGGCGAGTTTCTACTTTCAGATGCAACAGAAATTTTGCGGATCGATCAATCTGTTCGCGAGATATGGCAGTTTGGAGATAAGAAACGCTTGAGAAACTCAAAATTTTCGCAGTTCAAATGCTCGAAACGAGTAACTAGAACGGCCTCGGGGAAAAGTGCGCATACCGTTGTAATCGGGCGAGTTTCTACTTTCAGATGCAGCAGAAATTTTGCGGATTGGTCGATCAGTTCGCGAGATATGGCAGTTTGGAGGTAAGAAACGCTTGAGAAACTCAAAATTTTCGCAGTTCTGATGCTCGAAACGAATAACTAGAACGGCCTAGGGGAAAACTACACATACCGTTGTAATCGGGCGAGTTTCTACTTTCAGATGCAACAGAAATTTTGCGGATTGGTCAATCCGTTCGCGAGATATGGCAGTTTGGAGGTAAGAAACGCTTGAGAAACTCAAAATTTTCGCAGTTCTGATGCTCGACACGAATAACTAGAACGGCCTAGGGGCAAAGTGCGCATACCGTTGTAATCGGGCGAGGTTCTACTTTCAGATGCAACAGAAATTTTGCGGATTGGTCGATCCGTTCGCGAGATGTGGCAGTTTGGAAGTAAGAAACGCTTGAGAAACTCAAAATTTTCGCAGTTCTGATGCTCGAAACGAATAACTAGAACGGCCTAGGGGAAAACTACACCTACCGTTGTAATCGGCCGAGTTTCTACTTTCAGATGCAATAGAAATTTTGCGGATTGTTCAATCCGTTCGCGAGATATGGCAGTTTGGAGGTAAGAAACGCTTGAGAAACTCAAAATTTTCGCAGTTCTGATGCTCGAAACGAATAACTAGAACCGTCTAGGGGAAATGTGCGCATACAGTTGTAATCGGGCGAGTTTCTACTTTCATTTGCGACAGAAATTTTGCGGACTGATCAATCTGTTCGCGGGATATGGCAGTTTGGAGATAAGAAACGTTTGAGAAACTCAAAATTTTCGAAGTTCTGATGCTCGAAACGAATGACTAGAACGGCGGGGGGGGGGGGAGAAGTACGCATACCGTTGTAATCGGGCGAGTTTCTACTTTCAGATGCAACAGTAATTATGCGGATTTGTCAATCCGTTCGCGAGATATGGCAGTTTGGAGATAAGAAACGCTTGAGAAACTCAAAATTTTCGCAGTTCTGATGCTCGAAACGAATGACTAGAAAGGCCTAGGGGAGAAGTACGCATACCGTTGTAATCGGGCGAGTTTCTACTTTCAGATGCAACAGAAATTATGCCGATTGATCAATCCGTTCGCGAGATATGGCAGTTTGGAGATAAGAAACGCTTGAGAAACTCAAAATTTTCGCAGTTCTAATGCTCGAAACGAGTAACTTGAACGGCCTAGGGGAAAAGTACGCATACGGTTGTAATCGGGCTAGTTTCTACTTTTAGATGCAACAGAAATTTTGCGGATTGATCAATCCGTTCTCGAGATATGGCAGTTTGGAGATAAGAAACGCTTGAGAAATTCAAAATTTTCGCAGTTCTGATGCTCGAAACGAATAACTAGAACGGCCTAGGGGAAGACTACACCTACCGTTGTAATCGGGCGAGTTTCTACTTTCAGATGCAACAGACATTTTGCGGAATGTTCAATCCGTTCGCGAGATATGGCAGTTTGGAGGTAAGAAACGCTTGAGAAACTCAAAATTTTCGCATTTCTGATGCTCGAAACGAATAACTAGAATGGCCTAGGGGAAAAGTACGCATACCGTTGTAATCGGGCGAGTTTCTACTTCCAGATGCAACAGAAATTTTGCGGATTGGACAATCCGTTCGCGAGATATGTCAGTTTGGAGGTAAGAAACGCTTGAGAAACTCAAAATTTTCGCAGGTCTGATGCTCGACACGAATAACTAGAACGGCCTAGGGGCAAAGTGCGCATACCGTTGTAATCGGGCGAGTTTCTGCTTTCAGATGCAACAGAAATTTTGCGGATTGGTCGATCCGTTCGCGAGATGTGGCAGTTTGGAAGTAAGAATCGCTTGAGAAACTCAAAATTTTCGCAGTTCTGATGCTCGAAACGAATAAATAGAACGGCCTAGGGGAAAAGTACGCATACCGTTGTAATCGGGCGAGTTTCTACTTTCAGATGCAACAGAAATTTTGCGGATTGATCACTCCGTTCGCGAGATATGGCAGTTTGGAGATAAGAAACGCTTGAGAAACTCAAAATTTTCGCATTTCTGATGCTCGAAACGAATAACTAGAACGGCCTAGGGGAAAAATTGCGCATAACGTTGTAATCGGGCGAGTTTCTACTTTCAGATGCAACAGAAATTTTGCGGAATGTTCAATCCGTTCGCGCGATATGGCAGTTTGGAGATAAGAAACGCTTGAGAAACTCAAAATTTTCGCACTTCTGATGCTCGAAACGAATAACTAGAACGGCCTAGGGGAAAAGTGCGCATACCGTTGTAATCGGGCGAGTTTCTACTTTCAGATGCAACAGAAATTTTGCGGAATGTTCAATCCGTTCGCGCGATATGGCAGTTTGGAGATAAGAAACGCTTGAGAAACTCAAAATTTTCGCATTTCTGATGCTCGAAACGGATAACTATAACGGCCTAGGGGAAAAGTGCGCATACCGTTGTAATCGGGCGAGTTTCTACTTTTAGATGCAACAGAAATTTTGCGGATTGCTCAATCCGTTCGCGAGATATGGCAGTTTGGAGGTAAGAAACGCTTGAGAAAATCAAAATTTTCGCAGTTCTGATGCTCGACACGAATAACTAGACCGGCCTAGGGGCAAAGTGCGCATACCGTTGTAATCGGGCGAGTTTCTACTTTCAGATGCAACAGAAATTTTGCGGATTGGTCGATCCGTTCGCGAGATGTGGCAGTTTGGAAGTAAGAAACGCTTGAGAAACTCAAAATTTTCGCAGTTCTGATGCTCGAAACGAATAACTAGAACGGCCTAGGGGAGAAGTACGCATACTGTTGTAATCGGGCGAGTTTCTACTTTCAGATGCAACAGAAATTTTGCGGATTGATCAATACGTTCGCGAGATATGGCAGTTTGGAGATAAGAAACGCTTGAGAAACTCAAAATTTTCGCAGTTCTGATGCTCAAAACGAATGACTAGAACGGCCTAGGGGAGAAGTACGCATACCGTTGTAATCGGGCGAGTTTCTACTTTCAGATGCAACAGAAATTATGCGGATTGGTCAATCCGTTCGCGAGATATGGCAGTTTGGATGTAAGAAACGCTTGAGAAACTCAAAATTTTCGCATTTCTGATGCTCGAAACGAATAACTAGAACGGCCTAGGGGAAAAGTGCTCATACCGTTGTAATCGGGCGAGTTTCTACTTTCAGATGCAACAGAAATTTTGCGGATCGATCAATCTGTTCGCGAGATATGGCAGTTTGGAGATAAGAAACGCTTGAGAAACTCAAAATTTTCGCAGTTCAAATGCTCGAAACGAGTAACTAGAACGGCCTAGGGGAAAAGTGCGCATACCGTTGTAATCGGGCGAGTTTCTACTTTCAGATGCAGCAGAAATTTTGCGGATTGGTCGATCAGTTCGCGAGATATGGCAGTTTGGAGGTAAGAAACGCTTGAGAAACTCAAAATTTTCGCAGTTCTGATGCTCGAAACGAATAACTAGAACGGCCTAGGGGAAAACTACACATACCGTTGTAATCGGGCGAGTTTCTACTTTCAGATGCAACAGAAATTTTGCGGATTGGTCAATCCGTTCGCGAGATATGGCAGTTTGGAGGTAAGAAACGCTTGAGAAACTCAAAATTTTCGCAGTTCTGATGCTCGACACGAATAACTAGAACGGCCTAGGGGCAAAGAGCGCATACCGTTGTAATCGGGCGAGGTTCTACTTTCAGATGCAACAGAAATTTTGCGGATTGGTCGATCCGTTCGCGAGATGTGGCAGTTTGGAAGTAAGAAACGCTTGAGAAACTCAAAATTTTCGCAGTTCTGATGCTCGAAACGAATAACTAGAACGGCCTAGGGGAAAACTACACCTACCGTTGTAATCGGCCGAGTTTCTACTTTCAGATGCAATAGAAATTTTGCGGATTGTTCAATCCGTTCGCGAGATATGGCAGTTTGGAGGTAAGAAACGCTTGAGAAACTCAAAATTTTCGCAGTTCTGATGCTCGAAACGAATAACTAGAACCGTCTAGGGGAAATGTGCGCATACAGTTGTAATCGGGCGAGTTTCTACTTTCAGTTGCGACAGAAATTTTGCGGATTGATCAATCTTTTCGCGGGATATGGCAGTTTGGAGATAAGAAACGTTTGAGAAACTCAAAATTTTCGAAGTTCTGATGCTCGAAACGAATGACTAGAACGGCGGGGGGGGGAGAAGTACGCATACCGTTGTAATCGGGCGAGTTTCTACTTTCAGATGCAACAGTAATTATGCGGATTTGTCAATCCGTTCGCGAGATATGGCAGTTTGGATGTATGAAACGCTTGAGAAACTCAAAATTTTCGCAGTTCTAATGCTCGAAACGAGTAACTAGAACGGCATAGGGGAAAAGTACGCATACCGTTGTAATCGGGCGAGTTTCTACTTTCAGATGCAACAGAAATTTTGCGAATTGGTCAATCCGTTCGCGAGATATGGCAGTTTGGAGGTAAGAAACGCTTGAGAAACTCAAAATTTTCGCAGTTCTGATGCTCGACACGAATAACTAGAACGGCCTAGGGGAAGTGTGCGCATGCCGTTGTAATCGGGCGAGTTTCTACATTCAGATGCAACAGAAATTTTGCGGATTGGTCAATCCGTTTGCGAGATATGGCAGTTTGGAGATAAGAAACGCTTGAGAAACTCAAAATTTTCGCAGTTCTGATGCTCGAAACGAATGACTAGAAAGGCCTAGGGGAGAAGTACGCATACCGTTGTAATCGGGCGAGTTTCTACTTTCAGATGCAACAGAAATTATGCCGATTGATCAATCCGTTCGCGAGATATGGCAGTTTGGAGATAAGAAACGCTTGAGAAACTCAAAATTTTCGCAGTTCTAATGCTCGAAACGAGTAACTTGAACGGCCTAGGGGAAAAGTACGCATACGGTTGTAATCGGGCTAGTTTCTACTTTTAGATGCAACAGAAATTTTGCGGATTGATCAATCCGTTCTCGAGATATGGCAGTTTGGAGATAAGAAACGCTTGAGAAATTCAAAATTTTCGCAGTTCTGATGCTCGAAACGAATAACTAGAACGGCCTAGGGGAAGACTACACCTACCGTTGTAATCGGGCGAGTTTCTACTTTCAGATGCAACAGACATTTTGCGGAATGTTCAATCCGTTCGCGAGATATGGCAGTTTGGAGGTAAGAAACGCTTGAGAAACTCAAAATTTTCGCATTTCTGATGCTCGAAACGAATAACTAGAATGGCCTAGGGGAAAAGTACGCATACCGTTGTAATCGGGCGAGTTTCTACTTCCAGATGCAACAGAAATTTTGCGGATTGGACAATCCGTTCGCGAGGTATGTCAGTTTGGAGGTAAGAAACGCTTGAGAAACTCAAAATTTTCGCAGGTCTGATGCTCGACACGAATAACTAGAACGGCCTAGGGGCAAAGTGCGCATACCGTTGTAATCGGGCGAGTTTCTGCTTTCAGATGCAACAGAAATTTTGCGGATTGGTCGATCTGTTCGCGAGATGTGGCAGTTTGGAAGTAAGAAACGCTTGAGAAACTCAAAATTTTCGCAGTTCTGATGCTCGAAACGAATAAATAGAACGGCCTAGGGGAAAACTACACCTACCGTTGTAATCGGGCGAGTTTCTACTTTCAGATGCAACAGAAATTTTGCGGATTGGTCAATCCGTTCGCGAGATATGGCAGTTTGGAGGTAAGAAACGCTTGAGAAACTCAAAATTTTTGCAGTTCTAATGCTCGAAACGAGTAACTAGAACGGCATAGGGGAAAAGTACGCATACCGTTGTAATCGGGCGAGTTTCTACTTTCAGATGCAACAGAAATTTTGCGGATTGATCACTCCGTTCGCGAGATATGGCAGTTTGGAGATAAGAAACGCTTGAGAAACTCAAAATTTTCGCATTTCTGATGCTCGAAACGAATAACTAGAACGGCCTAGGGGAAAAATTGCGCATAACGTTGTAATCGGGCGAGTTTCTACTTTCAGATGCAACAGAAATTTTGCGGATTGATCAATCCGTTCGCGAGATATGGCAGTTTGGAGATAAGAAACGCTTGAGAAACTCAAAATTTTCGCACTTCTGATGCTCGAAACGAATAACTAGAACGGCCTAGGGGAAAAGTGCGCATACCGTTGTAATCGGGCGAGTTTCTACTTTCAGATGCAACAGAAATTTTGCGGACTGATCAATCCGTTCGCGAGATATGGCAGTTTGGAGATAAGAAACGCTTGAGAAACTCAAAATTTTCGCAGTTCTAATGCTCGAAACGAGTAACTAGAACGGCCTAGGGGAAAAGTACGCATACCGTTGTAATAGGGTGAGTTTCTACTTTTAGATGCAACAGAAATTTTGCGGATTGCTCAATCCGTTCGCGAGATATGGCAGTTTGGAGGTAAGAAACGCTTGAGAAACTCAAAATTTTCGCAGTTCTGATGCTCGACACGAATAACTAGAACGGCCTAGGGGAGAAGTACGCATACTGTTGTAATCGGGCGAGTTTCTACTTTCAGATGCAACAGAAATTTTGGAGATTGATCAATCCGTTCGCGAGATATGGCAGTTTGGAGATAAGAAACGCTTGAGAAATTCAAAATTTTCGCAGTTCTGATGCTCGAAACGAATGACTAGAACGGCCTAGGGGAGAAGTACGCATACCGTTGTAATCGGGCGAGTTTCTACTTTCAGATGCAACAGAAATTATGCGGATTGGTCAATCCGTTCGCGAGATATGGCAGTTTGGAGGTAAGAAACGCTTGAGAAACTCAAAATTTTCGCAGTTCTAATGCTCGAAACGAGTAACTAGAACGGCATAGGGGAAAAGTACGCATACCGTTGTAATCGGGCGAGTTTCTACTTTCAGATGCAACAGACATTTTGCGGAATGTTCAATCCGTTCGCGAGATATGGCAGTTTGGAGGTAAGAAACGCTTGAGAAACTCAAAATTTTCGCAGGTCTGATGCTCGACACGAATAACTAGAACGGCCTGGGGGCAATGTGCGCATACCGTTGTAATCGGGCGAGTTTCTACTTTCAGTTGCAACAGAAATTTTGCGGATTGGTCGAT
Source organism: Ptiloglossa arizonensis (assembly GCF_051014685.1). Lineage (NCBI taxonomy): Eukaryota > Metazoa > Arthropoda > Insecta > Hymenoptera > Colletidae > Ptiloglossa > Ptiloglossa arizonensis. Next base: position 462,373 of record NW_027478690.1, on the reverse strand, counting down.
CCGTTCGCGAGATGTGGCAGTTTGGAAGTAAGAATCGCTTGAGAAACTCAAAATTTTCGCAGTTCTGATGCTCGACACGAATAACTAGAACGGTCTAGGGGCAAAGTGCGCACACCGTTGTAATCGGGCGAGTTTCTACTTTCAGATGCAACAGAAATTTTGCGGAATGTTCAATCCGTTCGCGAGATGTGGCAGTTTGGAAGTAAGAAACGCTTGAGAAACTCAAAATTTTCGCAGTTCTGATGCTCGAAACGAATGACTAGAACGGCCTAGGGGCAAAGTGCACATACCCTTGTAATCGGGCGAGTTTCTACTTTCAGATGCAACAGAAATTTTGCGGATTGGTCGATCCGTTCGCGAGATATGTCAGTTTGGAGGTAAGAAACGCTTGAGAAACTCAAAATTTTCGCAGGTCTGATGCTCGACACGAATAACTAGAACGGCCTAGGGGCAAAGTGCGCATACCGTTGTAATCGGGCGAGTTTCTACTTTCAGATGCAACAGAAATTTTGCGGAATGTTCAATCCGTTCGCGAGATGTGGCAGTTTGGAAGTAAGAAACGCTTGAGAAACTCAAAATTTTCGCAGTTCTGATGCTCGAAACGAATAACTAGAACGGCCTAGGGGAAAAGTGCGCATACCGTTGTAATCGGGCGAGTTTCTACTTTCAGATGCAACAGAAATTTTGCGGATTGATCAATCCGTTCGCGAGATATGGCAGTTTGGAGATAAGAAACGCTTGAGAAACTCAAAATTTTCGCAGTTCTAATGCTCGAGACGAGTAACTAGAACGGCCTAGGTGAAAAGTACGCATACCGTTGTAATCGGGCGAGTTTCTACTTTTAGATGCAACAGAAATTTTGCGGATTGATCAATCCGTTCTCGAGATATGGCAGTTTGGAGATAAGAAACGCTTGAGTAATTCAAAATTTTCGCAGTTCTGATGCTCGAAACGAATAACTAGAACGGCCTAGGGGAAAACTACACCTACCGTTGTAATCGGGCGAGTTTCTACTTTCAGATGCAACAGAAATTTTGCGGAATGTTCAATCCGTTCGCGAGATATGGCAGTTTGGAGGTAAGAAACGCTTGAGAAACTCAAAATTTTCGCATTTCTGATGCTCGAAACGGATAACTATAACGGCCTAGGGGAAAAGTGCGCATACCGTTGTAATCGGGCGAGTTTCTACTTTCAGATGCAACAGAAATTTTGCGGATTGATCAATCCGTTCGCGAGATATGGCAGTTTGGAGATAAGAAACGCTTGAGAAACTCAAAATTTTCGCAGTTCTGATGCTCGAAACGAATGACTAGAACGGCCTAGGGGCAAAGTGCACATACCCTTGTAATCGGGCGAGTTTCTACTTTCAGATGCAACAGAAATTTTGCGGATTGGTCGATCCGTTCGCGAGATGTGGCAGTTTGGAAGCAAGAAACGCTTGAGAAACTCAAAATTTTCGCAGTTCTGATGCTCGAAACGAATAAACAGAACGGCCTAGGGGAAAACTACACCTACCGTTGTAATCGGGCGAGTTTCTACTTTCAGATGCAACAGAAATTTTGCGGATTGGTCAATCCGTTCGCGAGATATGGCAGTTTGGAGGTAAGAAACGCTTGAGAAACTCAAAATTTTCGCAGTTCTAATGCTCGAAACGAGTAACTAGAACGGCATAGGGGAAAAGTACGCATACCGTTGTAATCGGGCGAGTTTCTACTTTCAGATGCAATAGAAATTTTGCGGATTGATCAATCCGTTCGCGAGATATGGCAGTTTGGAGATAAGAAACGCTTGAGAAACTCAAAATTTTGGCATTTCTGATGCTCGAAACGAATAACTAGAACGGCCTAGGGGAAAAATTGCGCATAACGTTGTAATCGGGCGAGTTTCTACTTTCAGATGCAACAGAAATTTTGCGGATTGATCAATCCGTTCGCGAGATATGGCAGTTTGGAGATAAGAAACGCTTGAGAAACTCAAAATTTTCGCAGTTCTGATGCTCGACACGAATAACTAGAACGGCCTAGGGGCAAAGTGCGCACACCGTTGTAATCGGGCGAGTTTCTACTTTCAGATGCAACAGAAATTTTGCGGAATGTTCAATCCGTTCGCGAGATATGGCAGTTTGGAGGTAAGAAACGCTTGAGAAACTCAAAATTTTCGCAGGTCTGATGCTCGACACGAATAACTAGAACGGCCTAGGGGCAAAGTGCGCATACCGTTGTAATCGGGCGAGTTTCTACTTTCAGTTGCAACAGAAATTTTGCGGATTGGTCGATCCGTTCGCGAGATGTGGCAGTTTGGAAGTAAGAATCGCTTGAGAAACTCAAAATTTTCGCAGTTCTGATGCTCGACACGAATAACTAGAACGGTCTAGGGGCAAAGTGCGCACACCGTTGTAATCGGGCGAGTTTCTACTTTCAGATGCAACAGAAATTTTGCGGAATGTTCAATCCGTTCGCGAGATGTGGCAGTTTGGAAGTAAGAAACGCTTGAGAAACTCAAAATTTTCGCAGTTCTGATGCTCGAAACGAATAACTAGAACGGCCTAGGGGAAAAGTGCGCATACCGTTGTAATCGGGCGAGTTTCTACTTTCAGATGCAACAGAAATTTTGCGGATTGATCAATCCGTTCGCGAGATATGGCAGTTTGGAGATAAGAAACGCTTGAGAAACTCAAAATTTTCGCAGTTCTAATGCTCGAGACGAGTAACTAGAACGGCCTAGGTGAAAAGTACGCATACCGTTGTAATCGGGCGAGTTTCTACTTTTAGATGCAACAGAAATTTTGCGGATTGATCAATCCGTTCTCGAGATATGGCAGTTTGGAGATAAGAAACGCTTGAGTAATTCAAAATTTTCGCAGTTCTGATGCTCGAAACGAATAACTAGAACGGCCTAGGGGAAAACTACACCTACCGTTGTAATCGGGCGAGTTTCTACTTTCAGATGCAACAGAAATTTTGCGGAATGTTCAATCCGTTCGCGAGATATGGCAGTTTGGAGGTAAGAAACGCTTGAGAAACTCAAAATTTTCGCATTTCTGATGCTCGAAACGGATAACTATAACGGCCTAGGGGAAAAGTGCGCATACCGTTGTAATCGGGCGAGTTTCTACTTTCAGATGCAACAGAAATTTTGCGGATTGATCAATCCGTTCGCGAGATATGGCAGTTTGGAGATAAGAAACGCTTGAGAAACTCAAAATTTTCGCAGTTCTGATGCTCGAAACGAATGACTAGAACGGCCTAGGGGCAAAGTGCACATACCCTTGTAATCGGGCGAGTTTCTACTTTCAGATGCAACAGAAATTTTGCGGATTGGTCGATCCGTTCGCGAGATGTGGCAGTTTGGAAGCAAGAAACGCTTGAGAAACTCAAAATTTTCGCAGTTCTGATGCTCGAAACGAAAAAACAGAACGGCCTAGGGGAAAACTACACCTACCGTTGTAATCGGGCGAGTTTCTACTTTCAGATGCAACAGAAATTTTGCGGATTGGTCAATCCGTTCGCGAGATATGGCAGTTTGGAGGTAAGAAACGCTTGAGAAACTCAAAATTTTCGCAGTTCTAATGCTCGAAACGAGTAACTAGAACGGCATAGGGGAAAAGTACGCATACAGTTGTAATCGGGCGAGTTTCTACTTTCAGATGCAACAGAAATTTTGCGGATTGATCAATCCGTTCGCGAGATATGGCAGTTTGGAGATAAGAAACGCTTGAGAAACTCAAAATTTTGGCATTTCTGTTGCTCGAAACGAATAACTAGAACGGCCTAGGGGAAAAATTGCGCATAACGTTGTAATCGGGCGAGTTTCTACTTTCAGATGCAACAGAAATTTTGCGGATTGATCAATCCGTTCGCGAGATATGGCAGTTTGGAGATAAGAAACGCTTGAGAAACTCAAAATTTTCGCAGTTCTGATGCTCGACACGAATAACTAGAACGGCCTAGGGGCAAAGTGCGCACACCGTTGTAATCGGGCGAGTTTCTACTTTCAGATGCAACAGAAATTTTGCGGAATGTTCAATCCGTTCGCGAGATATGGCAGTTTGGAGGTAAGAAACGCTTGAGAAACTCAAAATTTTCGCATTTCTGATGCTCGAAACGAATAACTAGAACGGCCTAGGGGAAAAGTGCGCATACCGTTGTAATCGGGCGAGTTTCTACTTTCAGATGCAACAGAAATTTTGCGGATTGGTCAATCCGTTCGCGAGATATGGCAGTTTGGAGATAAGAAACGCTTGAGAAACTCAAAATTTTCGCAGTTCTGATGCTCGAAACGAATGACTAGAACGGCCTAGGGGAGAAGTACGCATACCGTTGTAATCGGGCGAGTTTCTACTTTCAGATGCAACAGAAATTTTGCGGATTTGTCGATCCGTTCGCGAGATGTGGCAGTTTGGAAGTAAGAAACGCTTGAGAAACTCAAAATTTTCGTATTTCTGATGCTCGAAACGAATAACTAGAACGGCCTAGGGGAAAAATTGCGCATACCGTTGTAATCGGGCGAGTTTCTACTTTCAGATGCAACAGAAATTTTGCGGATTGATCAATCCGTTCGCGAGATATGGCAGTTTGGAGATAAGAAACGCTTGAGAAACTCAAAATTTTCGCACTTCTGATGCTCGAAACGAATAACTAGAACGGCCTAGGGGAAAAGTGCGCATACCGTTGTAATCGGGCGAGTTTCTACTTTCAGATGCAACAGAAATTTTGCGGACTGATCAATCCGTTCGCGAGATATGGCAGTTTGGAGATAAGAAACGCTTGAGAAACTCAAAATTTTCGCAGTTCTAATGCTCGAAACGAGTAACTAGAACGGCCTAGGGGAAAAGTACGCATACCGTTGTAATAGGGCGAGTTTCTACTTTTAGATGCAACAGAAATTTTGCGGATTGCTCAATCCGTTCGCGAGATATGGCAGTTTGGAGGTAAGAAACGCTTGAGAAACTCAAAATTTTCGCAGTTCTGATGCTCGACACGAATAACTAGAACGGCCTAGGGGAGAAGTACGCATACTGTTGTAATCGGGCGAGTTTCTACTTTCAGATGCAACAGAAATTTTGGAGATTGATCAATCCGTTCGCGAGATATGGCAGTTTGGAGATAAGAAACGCTTGAGAAATTCAAAATTTTCGCAGTTCTGATGCTCGAAACGAATGACTAGAACGGCCTAGGGGAGAAGTACGCATACCGTTGTAATCGGGCGAGTTTCTACTTTCAGATGCAACAGAAATTATGCGGATTGGTCAATCCGTTCGCGAGATATGGCAGTTTGGAGGTAAGAAACGCTTGAGAAACTCAAAATTTTCGCAGTTCTAATGCGCGAAACGAGTAACTAGAACGGCATAGGGGAAAAGTACGCATACCGTTGTAATCGGGCGAGTTTCTACTTTCAGATGCAACAGAAATTTTGCGGATTGATCAATTCGTTCTCGAGATATGGCAGTTTGGAGGTAAGAAACGCTTGAGAAACTCAAAATTTTCGCAGGTCTGATGCTCGACACGAATAACTAGAACGGCCTAGGGGCAAAGTGCGCATACCGTTGTAATCGGGCGAGTTTCTACTTTCAGTTGCAACAGAAATTTTGCGGATTGGTCGATCCGTTCGCGAGATGTGGCAGTTTGGAAGTAAGAAACGCTTGAGAAACTCAAAATTTTCGCAGTTCTGATGCTCGACACGAATAACTAGAACGGTCTAGGGGCAAAGTGCGCACACCGTTGTAATCGGGCGAGTTTCTACTTTCAGATGCAACAGAAATTTTGCGGAATGTTCAATCCGTTCGCGAGATGTGGCAGTTTGGAAGTAAGAAACGCTTGAGAAACTCAAAATTTTCGCAGTTCTGATGCTCGAAACGAATAACTAGAACGGCCTAGGCGAAAAGTGCGCATACCGTTGTAATCGGGCGAGTTTCTACTTTCAGATGCAACAGAAATTTTGCGGATTGATCAATCCGTTCGCGAGATATGGCAGTTTGGAGATAAGAAACGCTTGAGAAACTCAAAATTTTCGCAGTTCTAATGCTCGAGACGAGTAACTAGAACGGCCTAGGTGAAAAGTACGCATACCGTTGTAATCGGGCGAGTTTCTACTTTTAGATGCAACAGAAATTTTGCGGATTGATCAATCCGTTTTCGAGATATGGCAGTTTGGAGATAAGAAACGCTTGAGTAATTCAAAATTTTCGCAGTTCTAATGCTCGAGACGAGTAACTAGAACGGCCTAGGTGAAAAGTACGCATACCGTTGTAATCGGGCGAGTTTCTACTTTTAGATGCAACAGAAATTTTGCGGATTGATCAATCCGTTCTCGAGATATGGCAGTTTGGAGATAAGAAACGCTTGAGTAATTCAAAATTTTCGCAGTTCTGATGCTCGAAACGAATAACTAGAACGGCCTAGGGGAAAACTACACCTACCGTTGTAATCGGGCGAGTTTCTACTTTCAGATGCAACAGAAATTTTGCGGAATGTTCAATCCGTTCGCGAGATATGGCAGTTTGGAGGTAAGAAACGCTTGAGAAACTCAAAATTTTCGCATTTCTGATGCTCGAAACGGATAACTATAACGGCCTAGGGGAAAAGTGCGCATACCGTTGTAATCGGGCGAGTTTCTACTTTCAGATGCAACAGAAATTTTGCGGATTGATCAATCCGTTCGCGAGATATGGCAGTTTGGAGATAAGAAACGCTTGAGAAACTCAAAATTTTCGCAGTTCTGATGCTCGAAACGAATGACTAGAACGGCCTAGGGGCAAAGTGCACATACCCTTGTAATCGGGCGAGTTTCTACTTTCAGATGCAACAGAAATTTTGCGGATTGGTCGATCCGTTCGCGAGATGTGGCAGTTTGGAAGCAAGAAACGCTTGAGAAACTCAAAATTTTCGCAGTTCTGATGCTCGAAACGAATAAACAGAACGGCCTAGGGGAAAACTACACCTACCGTTGTAATCGGGCGAGTTTCTACTTTCAGATGCAACAGAAATTTTGCGGATTGATCAATCCGTTCGCGAGATATGGCAGTTTGGAGATAAGAAACGCTTGAGAAACTCAAAATTTTCGCAGTTCTGATGCTCGAAACGAGTAACTAGAACGGCCTAGGGGAAAAGTGCGCATACCGTTGTAATCGGGCGAGTTTCTTCTTTCAGATGCAGCAGAAATTTTGCGGATTGGTCGATCAGTTCGCGAGATATGGCAGTTTGGAGGTAAGAAACGCTTGAGAAACTCAAAATTTTCGCAGTTCTGATGCTCGAAACGAATAACTAGAACGGCCTAGGGGAAAACTACACATACCGTTGTAATCGGGCGAGTTTCTACTTTCAGATGCAACAGAAATTTTTCGGATTGGTCAATCCGTTCGCGAGATATGGCAGTTTGGAGGTAAGAAACGCTTGAGAAACTCAAAATTTTCGCAGTTCTGATGCTCGACACGAATAACTAGAACGCCCTAGGGGCAAAGTGCGCATACCGTTGTAATCGGGCGAGGTTCTACTTTCAGGTGCAACAGAAATTTTGCGGATTGGTCGATCCGTTCGCGCGATGTGGCAGTTTGGAAGTAAGAATCGCTTGAGAAACTCAAAATTTTGGCAGTTCTGATGCTCGATACGAATAACTAGAACGGCATAGGGGAAAAGTACGCATACCGTTGTAATCGGGCGAGTTTCTACTTTCAGATGCAACAGAAATTTTGCGGATTGATCAATCCGTTCTCGAGATATGGCTGTTTGGAGATAAGAAACGCTTGAGAAACTCAAAATTTTCGCAGTTCTGATGCTCGAAACGAATAACTAGAACGGCCTAGGGGAAAACTACACCTACCGTTGTAATCGGGCGAGTTTCTACTTTCAGATGCAACAGAAATTTTGCGGAATGTTCAATCCGTTCGCGAGATATGGCAGTTTGGAGGTAAGAAACGCTTGAGAAACTCAAAATTTTCGCAGTTCTAATGCTCGAAACGAGTAACTAGAACGGCCTAGGGGAAAAGTTCGCATACCGTTGTAATCGGGCGAGTTTCTACTTTCAGACGCAACAGAAATTTTGCGGATTGGTCAATCCGTTCGCGAGATATGGCAGTTTGGAGGTAAGAAACGCTTGAGAAACTCAAAATTTTCGCAGTTCTGATGCTCGAAATGAATAACTGGAACGGCCTAGGGGAAAACTACACCTACCGTTGTAATCGGGCGAGTTTCTACTTTCAGATGCAACAGAAATTTTGCGGAATGTTCAATCCGTTCGCGAGATATGGCAGTTTGGAGGTAAGAAACGCTTGAGAAACTCAAAGTTTTCGCATTTCTGATGCTCGAAACGAATAACTAGAACGGCCTAGGGGAAAAGTGCACATACCGTTGTAATCGGGCGAGTTTCTACTTTCAGATGCAACAGAAATTTTGCGGATTGATCAATCCGTTCTCGAGATATGGCTGTTTGGAGATAAGAAACGCTTGAGAAACTCAAAATTTTCGCAGTTCTGATGCTCGAAACGAATAACTAGAACGGCCTAGGGGAAAACTACACCTACCGTTGTAATCGGGCGAGTTTCTACTTTCAGATGCAACAGAAATTTTGCGGAATGTTCAATCCGTTCGCGAGATATGGCAGTTTGGAGGTAAGAAACGCTTGAGAAACTCAAAATTTTCGCATTTCTGATGCTCGAAACGAATAAATAGAACGGCCTAGGGGAAAAGTGCGCATACCGTTGTAATCGGGCGAGTTTCTACTTTCAGATGCAACAGAAATTTTGCGGATTGATCAATCTGTTCGCGAGATATGGCAGTTTGGAGATAAGAAACGCTTGAGAAACTCAAAATTTTCGCAGTTCTAATGCTCGAAACGAGTAACTAGAACGGCCTAGGGGAAAACTACACCTACCGTTGTAATCGGGCGAGTTTCTACTTTCAGATGCAACAGAAATTTTGCGGAATGTTCAATCCGTTCGCGAGATATGGCAGTTTGGAGGTAAGAAACGCTTGAGAAACTCAAAATTTTCGCAGTTCTGATGCTCGACACGAATAACTAGAACGGCCTAGGGGCAAAGTGCGCATACCGTTGTAATCGGGCGAGGTTCTATTTTCAGATGCAACAGAAATTTTGCGGATTGGTCGATCCGTTCGCGAGATGTGGCAGTTTGGAAGTAAGAAACGCTTGAGAAACTCAAAATTTTCGCAGTTCTGATGCTCGACACGAATAACTAGAACGGTCTAGGGGCAAAGTGCGCACACCGTTGTAATCGGGCGAGTTTCTACTTTCAGATGCAACAGAAATTTTGCGGAATGTTCAATCCGTTCGCGAGATGTGGCAGTTTGGAAGTAAGAAACGCTTGAGAAACTCAAAATTTTCGCAGTTCTGATGCTCGAAACGAATAACTAGAACGGCCTAGGGGAAAAGTGCGCATACCGTTGTAATCGGGCGAGTTTCTACTTTCAGATGCAACAGAAATTTTGCGGATTGATCAATCCGTTCGCGAGATATGGCAGTTTGGAGATAAGAAACGCTTGAGAAACTCAAAATTTTCGCAGTTCTAATGCTCGAGACGAGTAACTAGAACGGCCTAGGTGAAAAGTACGCATACCGTTGTAATCGGGCGAGTTTCTACTTTTAGATGCAACAGAAATTTTGCGGATTGATCAATCCGTTTTCGAGATATGGCAGTTTGGAGATAAGAAACGCTTGAGTAATTCAAAATTTTCGCAGTTCTAATGCTCGAGACGAGTAACTAGAACGGCCTAGGTGAAAAGTACGCATACCGTTGTAATCGGGCGAGTTTCTACTTTTAGATGCAACAGAAATTTTGCGGATTGATCAATCCGTTCTCGAGATATGGCAGTTTGGAGATAAGAAACGCTTGAGTAATTCAAAATTTTCGCAGTTCTGATGCTCGAAACGAATAACTAGAACGGCCTAGGGGAAAACTACACCTACCGTTGTAATCGGGCGAGTTTCTACTTTCAGATGCAACAGAAATTTTGCGGAATGTTCAATCCGTTCGCGAGATATGGCAGTTTGGAGGTAAGAAACGCTTGAGAAACTCAAAATTTTCGCATTTCTGATGCTCGAAACGGATAACTATAACGGCCTAGGGGAAAAGTGCGCATACCGTTGTAATCGGGCGAGTTTCTACTTTCAGATGCAACAGAAATTTTGCGGATTGATCAATCCGTTCGCGAGATATGGCAGTTTGGAGATAAGAAACGCTTGAGAAACTCAAAATTTTCGCAGTTCTGATGCTCGAAACGAATGACTAGAACGGCCTAGGGGCAAAGTGCACATACCCTTGTAATCGGGCGAGTTTCTACTTTCAGATGCAACAGAAATTTTGCGGATTGGTCGATCCGTTCGCGAGATGTGGCAGTTTGGAAGCAAGAAACGCTTGAGAAACTCAAAATTTTCGCAGTTCTGATGCTCGAAACGAATAAACAGAACGGCCTAGGGGAAAACTACACCTACCGTTGTAATCGGGCGAGTTTCTACTTTCAGATGCAACAGAAATTTTGCGGATTGATCAATCCGTTCGCGAGATATGGCAGTTTGGAGATAAGAAACGCTTGAGAAACTCAAAATTTTCGCAGTTCTGATGCTCGAAACGAGTAACTAGAACGGCCTAGGGGAAAAGTGCGCATACCGTTGTAATCGGGCGAGTTTCTTCTTTCAGATGCAGCAGAAATTTTGCGGATTGGTCGATCAGTTCGCGAGATATGGCAGTTTGGAGGTAAGAAACGCTTGAGAAACTCAAAATTTTCGCAGTTCTGATGCTCGAAACGAATAACTAGAACGGCCTAGGGGAAAACTACACATACCGTTGTAATCGGGCGAGTTTCTACTTTCAGATGCAACAGAAATTTTTCGGATTGGTCAATCCGTTCGCGAGATATGGCAGTTTGGAGGTAAGAAACGCTTGAGAAACTCAAAATTTTCGCAGTTCTGATGCTCGACACGAATAACTAGAACGCCCTAGGGGCAAAGTGCGCATACCGTTGTAATCGGGCGAGGTTCTACTTTCAGGTGCAACAGAAATTTTGCGGATTGGTCGATCCGTTCGCGCGATGTGGCAGTTTGGAAGTAAGAATCGCTTGAGAAACTCAAAATTTTGGCAGTTCTGATGCTCGATACGAATAACTAGAACGGCATAGGGGAAAAGTACGCATACCGTTGTAATCGGGCGAGTTTCTACTTTCAGATGCAACAGAAATTTTGCGGATTGATCAATCCGTTCTCGAGATATGGCTGTTTGGAGATAAGAAACGCTTGAGAAACTCAAAATTTTCGCAGTTCTGATGCTCGAAACGAATAACTAGAACGGCCTAGGGGAAAACTACACCTACCGTTGTAATCGGGCGAGTTTCTACTTTCAGATGCAACAGAAATTTTGCGGAATGTTCAATCCGTTCGCGAGATATGGCAGTTTGGAGGTAAGAAACGCTTGAGAAACTCAAAATTTTCGCAGTTCTAATGCTCGAAACGAGTAACTAGAACGGCCTAGGGGAAAAGTTCGCATACCGTTGTAATCGGGCGAGTTTCTACTTTCAGATGCAACAGAAATTTTGCGGATTGGTCAATCCGTTCGCGAGATATGGCAGTTTGGAGGTAAGAAACGCTTGAGAAACTCAAAATTTTCGCAGTTCTGATGCTCGAAATGAATAACTGGAACGGCCTAGGGGAAAACTACACCTACCGTTGTAATCGGGCGAGTTTCTACTTTCAGATGCAACAGAAATTTTGCGGAATGTTCAATCCGTTCGCGAGATATGGCAGTTTGGAGGTAAGAAACGCTTGAGAAACTCAAAGTTTTCGCATTTCTGATGCTCGAAACGAATAACTAGAACGGCCTAGGGGAAAAGTGCACATACCGTTGTAATCGGGCGAGTTTCTACTTTCAGATGCAACAGAAATTTTGCGGATTGATCAATCCGTTCTCGAGATATGGCTGTTTGGAGATAAGAAACGCTTGAGAAACTCAAAATTTTCGCAGTTCTGATGCTCGAAACGAATAACTAGAACGGCCTAGGGGAAAACTACACCTACCGTTGTAATCGGGCGAGTTTCTACTTTCAGATGCAACAGAAATTTTGCGGAATGTTCAATCCGTTCGCGAGATATGGCAGTTTGGAGGTAAGAAACGCTTGAGAAACTCAAAATTTTCGCATTTCTGATGCTCGAAACGAATAAATAGAACGGCCTAGGGGAAAAGTGCGCATACCGTTGTAATCGGGCGAGTTTCTACTTTCAGATGCAACAGAAATTTTGCGGATTGATCAATCTGTTCGCGAGATATGGCAGTTTGGAGATAAGAAACGCTTGAGAAACTCAAAATTTTCGCAGTTCTAATGCTCGAAACGAGTAACTAGAACGGCCTAGGGGAAAACTACACCTACCGTTGTAATCGGGCGAGTTTCTACTTTCAGATGCAACAGAAATTTTGCGGAATGTTCAATCCGTTCGCGAGATATGGCAGTTTGGAGGTAAGAAACGCTTGAGAAACTCAAAATTTTCGCAGTTCTGATGCTCGACACGAATAACTAGAACGGCCTAGGGGCAAAGTGCGCATACCGTTGTAATCGGGCGAGGTTCTATTTTCAGATGCAACAGAAATTTTGCGGATTGGTCGATCCGTTCGCGAGATGTGGCAGTTTGGAAGTAAGAAACGCTTGAGAAACTCAAAATTTTCGCAGTTCTGATGCTCGACACGAATAACTAGAACGGTCTAGGGGCAAAGTGCGCACACCGTTGTAATCGGGCGAGTTTCTACTTTCAGATGCAACAGAAATTTTGCGGAATGTTCAATCCGTTCGCGAGATGTGGCAGTTTGGAAGTAAGAAACGCTTGAGAAACTCAAAATTTTCGCAGTTCTGATGCTCGAAACGAATAACTAGAACGGCCTAGGGGAAAAGTGCGCATACCGTTGTAATCGGGCGAGTTTCTACTTTCAGATGCAACAGAAATTTTGCGGATTGATCAATCCGTTCGCGAGATATGGCAGTTTGGAGATAAGAAACGCTTGAGAAACTCAAAATTTTCGCAGTTCTAATGCTCGAGACGAGTAACTAGAACGGCCTAGGTGAAAAGTACGCATACCGTTGTAATCGGGCGAGTTTCTACTTTTAGATGCAACAGAAATTTTGCGGATTGATCAATCCGTTCTCGAGATATGGCAGTTTGGAGATAAGAAACGCTTGAGTAATTCAAAATTTTCGCAGTTCTGATGCTCGAAACGAATAACTAGAACGGCCTAGGGGAAAACTACACCTACCGTTGTAATCGGGCGAGTTTCTACTTTCAGATGCAACAGAAATTTTGCGGATTGATCAATCCGTTCGCGAGATATGGCAGTTTGGAGGTAAGAAACGCTTGAGAAACTCAAAATTTTCGCAGTTCTAATGCTCGAAACGAGTAACTAGAACGGCATAGGGGAAAAGTACGCATACCGTTGTAATCGGGCGAGTTTCTACTTTCAGATGCAACAGAAATTTTGCGGATTGATCAATCCGTTCGCGAGATATGGCAGTTTGGAGATAAGAAACGCTTGAGAAACTCAAAATTTTGGCATTTCTGATGCTCGAAACGAATAACTAGAACGGCCTAGGGGAAAAATTGCGCATAACGTTGTAATCGGGCGAGTTTCTACTTTCAGATGCAACAGAAATTTTGCGGATTGATCAATCCGTTCGCGAGATATGGCAGTTTGGAGATAAGAAACGCTTGAGAAACTCAAAATTTTCGCAGTTCTGATGCTCGACACGAATAACTAGAACGGCCTAGGGGCAAAGTGCGCACACCGTTGTAATCGGGCGAGTTTCTACTTTCAGATGCAACAGAAATTTTGCGGAATGTTCAATCCGTTCGCGAGATATGGCAGTTTGGAGGTAAGAAACGCTTGAGAAACTCAAAATTTTCGCATTTCTGATGCTCGAAACGAATAACTAGAACGGCCTAGGGGAAAAGTGCGCATACCGTTGTAATCGGGCGAGTTTCTACTTTCAGACGCAACAGAAATTTTGCGGATTGGTCAATCCGTTCGCGAGATATGGCAGTTTGGAGATAAGAAACGCTTGAGAAACTCAAAATTTTCGCAGTTCTGATGCTCGAAACGAATGACTAGAACGGCCTAGGGGAGAAGTACGCATACCGTTGTAATCGGGCGAGTTTCTACTTTCAGATGCAACAGAAATTTTGCGGATTGATCAATCCGTTCTCGAGATATGGCAGTTTGGAGATAAGAAACGCTTGAGTAATTCAAAATTTTCGCAGTTCTGATGCTCGAAACGAATAACTAGAACGGCCTAGGGGAAAACTACACCTACCGTTGTAATCGGGCGAGTTTCTACTTTCAGATGCAACAGAAATTTTGCGGATTGGTCGATCCGTTCGCGAGATGTGGCAGTTTGGAAGCAAGAAACGCTTGAGAAACTCAAAATTTTCGCAGTTCTGATGCTCGAAACGAATAAACAGAACGGCCTAGGGGAAAACTACACCTACCGTTGTAATCGGGCGAGTTTCTACTTTCAGATGCAACAGAAATTTTGCGGATTGATCAATCCGTTCGCGAGATATGGCAGTTTGGAGATAAGAAACGCTTGAGAAACTCAAAATTTTCGCAGTTCTGATGCTCGAAACGAGTAACTAGAACGGCCTAGGGGAAAAGTGCGCATACCGTTGTAATCGGGCGAGTTTCTTCTTTCAGATGCAGCAGAAATTTTGCGGATTGGTCGATCAGTTCGCGAGATATGGCAGTTTGGAGGTAAGAAACGCTTGAGAAACTCAAAATTTTCGCAGTTCTGATGCTCGAAACGAATAACTAGAACGGCCTAGGGGAAAACTACACATACCGTTGTAATCGGGCGAGTTTCTACTTTCAGATGCAACAGAAATTTTTCGGATTGGTCAATCCGTTCGCGAGATATGGCAGTTTGGAGGTAAGAAACGCTTGAGAAACTCAAAATTTTCGCAGTTCTGATGCTCGACACGAATAACTAGAACGCCCTAGGGGCAAAGTGCGCATACCGTTGTAATCGGGCGAGGTTCTACTTTCAGGTGCAACAGAAATTTTGCGGATTGGTCGATCCTTTCGCGCGATGTGGCAGTTTGGAAGTAAGAATCGCTTGAGAAACTCAAAATTTTGGCAGTTCTGATGCTCGATACGAATAACTAGAACGGCATAGGGGAAAAGTACGCATACCGTTGTAATCGGGCGAGTTTCTACTTTCAGATGCAACAGAAATTTTGCGGATTGATCAATCCGTTCTCGAGATATGGCTGTTTGGAGATAAGAAACGCTTGAGAAACTCAAAATTTTCGCAGTTCTGATGCTCGAAACGAATAACTAGAACGGCCTAGGGGAAAACTACACCTACCGTTGTAATCGGGCGAGTTTCTACTTTCAGATGCAACAGAAATTTTGCGGAATGTTCAATCCGTTCGCGAGATATGGCAGTTTGGAGGTAAGAAACGCTTGAGAAACTCAAAATTTTCGCAGTTCTAATGCTCGAAACGAGTAACTAGAACGGCCTAGGGGAAAAGTGCGCATACCGTTGTAATCGGGCGAGTTTCTACTTTCAGATGCAACAGAAATTTTGCGGATTGGTCAATCCGTTCGCGAGATATGGCAGTTTGGAGGTAAGAAACGCTTGAGAAACTCAAAATTTTCGCAGTTCTGATGCTCGAAATGAATAACTGGAACGGCCTAGGGGAAAACTACACCTACCGTTGTAATCGGGCGAGTTTCTACTTTCAGATGCAACAGAAATTTTGCGGAATGTTCAATCCGTTCGCGAGATATGGCAGTTTGGAGGTAAGAAACGCTTGAGAAACTCAAAGTTTTCGCATTTCTGATGCTCGAAACGAATAACTAGAACGGCCTAGGGGAAAAGTGCACATACCGTTGTAATCGGGCGAGTTTCTACTTTCAGATGCAACAGAAATTTTGCGGATTGATCAATCCGTTCTCGAGATATGGCTGTTTGGAGATAAGAAACGCTTGAGAAACTCAAAATTTTCGCAGTTCTGATGCTCGAAACGAATAACTAGAACGGCCTAGGGGAAAACTACACCTACCGTTGTAATCGGGCGAGTTTCTACTTTCAGATGCAACAGAAATTTTGCGGAATGTTCAATCCGTTCGCGAGATATGGCAGTTTGGAGGTAAGAAACGCTTGAGAAACTCAAAATTTTCGCATTTCTGATGCTCGAAACGAATAAATAGAACGGCCTAGGGGAAAAGTGCGCATACCGTTGTAATCGGGCGAGTTTCTACTTTCAGATGCAACAGAAATTTTGCGGATTGATCAATCTGTTCGCGAGATATGGCAGTTTGGAGATAAGAAACGCTTGAGAAACTCAAAATTTTCGCAGTTCTAATGCTCGAAACGAGTAACTAGAACGGCCTAGGGGAAAACTACACCTACCGTTGTAATCGGGCGAGTTTCTACTTTCAGATGCAACAGAAATTTTGCGGAATGTTCAATCCGTTCGCGAGATATGGCAGTTTGGAGGTAAGAAACGCTTGAGAAACTCAAAATTTTCGCAGTTCTGATGCTCGACACGAATAACTAGAACGGCCTAGGGGCAAAGTGCGCATACCGTTGTAATCGGGCGAAGTTCTATTTTCAGATGCAACAGAAATTTTGCGGATTGGTCGATCCGTTCGCGAGATGTGGCAGTTTGGAAGTAAGAAACGCTTGAGAAACTCAAAATTTTCGCAGTTCTGATGCTCGACACGAATAACTAGAACGGTCTAGGGGCAAAGTGCGCACACCGTTGTAATCGGGCGAGTTTCTACTTTCAGATGCAACAGAAATTTTGCGGAATGTTCAATCCGTTCGCGAGATGTGGCAGTTTGGAAGTAAGAAACGCTTGAGAAACTCAAAATTTTCGCAGTTCTGATGCTCGAAACGAATAACTAGAACGGCCTAGGGGAAAAGTGCGCATACCGTTGTAATCGGGCGAGTTTCTACTTTCAGATGCAACAGAAATTTTGCGGATTGATCAATCCGTTCGCGAGATATGGCAGTTTGGAGATAAGAAACGCTTGAGAAACTCAAAATTTTCGCAGTTCTAATGCTCGAGACGAGTAACTAGAACGGCCTAGGTGAAAAGTACGCATACCGTTGTAATCGGGCGAGTTTCTACTTTTAGATGCAACAGAAATTTTGCGGATTGATCAATCCGTTCTCGAGATATGGCAGTTTGGAGATAAGAAACGCTTGAGTAATTCAAAATTTTCGCAGTTCTGATGCTCGAAACGAATAACTAGAACGGCCTAGGGGAAAACTACACCTACCGTTGTAATCGGGCGAGTTTCTACTTTCAGATGCAACAGAAATTTTGCGGATTGATCAATCCGTTCGCGAGATATGGCAGTTTGGAGATAAGAAACGCTTGAGAAACTCAAAATTTTCGCAGTTCTGATGCTCGAAACGAATGACTAGAACGGCCTAGGGGCAAAGTGCACATACCCTTGTAATCGGGCGAGTTTCTACTTTCAGATGCAACAGAAATTTTGCGGATTGGTCGATCCGTTCGCGAGATGTGGCAGTTTGGAAGCAAGAAACGCTTGAGAAACTCAAAATTTTCGCAGTTCTGATGCTCGAAACGAATAAACAGAACGGCCTAGGGGAAAACTACACCTACCGTTGTAATCGGGCGAGTTTCTACTTTCAGATGCAACAGAAATTTTGCGGATTGGTCAATCCGTTCGCGAGATATGGCAGTTTGGAGGTAAGAAACGCTTGAGAAACTCAAAATTTTCGCAGTTCTAATGCTCGAAACGAGTAACTAGAACGGCATAGGGGAAAAGTACGCATACCGTTGTAATCGGGCGAGTTTCTACTTTCAGATGCAACAGAAATTTTGCGGATTGATCAATCCGTTCGCGAGATATGGCAGTTTGGAGATAAGAAACGCTTGAGAAACTCAAAATTTTGGCATTTCTGATGCTCGAAACGAATAACTAGAACGGCCTAGGGGAAAAATTGCGCATAACGTTGTAATCGGGCGAGTTTCTACTTTCAGATGCAACAGAAATTTTGCGGATTGATCAATCCGTTCGCGAGATATGGCAGTTTGGAGATAAGAAACGCTTGAGAAACTCAAAATTTTCGCAGTTCTGATGCTCGACACGAATAACTAGAACGGCCTAGGGGCAAAGTGCGCACACCGTTGTAATCGGGCGAGTTTCTACTTTCAGATGCAACAGAAATTTTGCGGAATGTTCAATCCGTTCGCGAGATATGGCAGTTTGGAGGTAAGAAACGCTTGAGAAACTCAAAATTTTCGCATTTCTGATGCTCGAAACGAATAACTAGAACGGCCTAGGGGAAAAGTGCGCATACCGTTGTAATCGGGCGAGTTTCTACTTTCAGATGCAACAGAAATTTTGCGGATTGGTCAATCCGTTCGCGAGATATGGCAGTTTGGAGATAAGAAACGCTTGAGAAACTCAAAATTTTCGCAGTTCTGATGCTCGAAACGAATGACTAGAACGGCCTAGGGGAGAAGTACGCATACCGTTGTAATCGGGCGAGTTTCTACTTTCAGATGCAACAGAAATTTTGCGGATTTGTCGATCCGTTCGCGAGATGTGGCAGTTTGGAAGTAAGAAACGCTTTAGAAACTCAAAATTTTCGCAGTTCTGATGCTCGAAACGAATAAATAGAACGGCCTAGGGGAAAACTACACCTACCGTTGTAATCGGGCGAGTTTCTACTTTCAGATGCAACAGAAATTTTGCGGATTGGTCAATCCGTTCGCGAGATATGGCAGTTTGGAGGTAAGAAACGCTAGAGAAACTCAAAATTTTCGCAGTTCTAATGCTCGAAACTAGTAACTAGAACGGCATAGGCGAAAAGTACGCATACCGTTGTAATCGGGCGAGTTTCTACTTTCAGATGCAACAGAAATTTTGCGGATTGATCAATCCGTTCGCGAGATATGGCAGTTTGGAGATAAGAAACGCTTGAGAAACTCAAAATTTTCGCAGTTCTGATGCTCGAAACGAATAACTAGAACGGCCTAGGGGAAAACTACACCTACCGTTGTAATCGGGCGAGTTTCTACTTTCAGATGCAACAGAAATTATGCGGATTTGTCAATCCGTTCGCGAGATATGGCAGTTTGGATGTAAGAAACACTTGAGAAACTCAAAATTTTCGCAGTTCTAATGCTCAAAACGAGTAACTAGAACGGCATAGGGAAAAAGTACGCATACCGTTGTAATCGGGCGAGTTTCTACTTTCAGATGCAACAGAAATTTTGCGGATTGATCAATCCGTTCTCGAGATATGGCTGTTTGGAGATAAGAAACGCTTGAGAAACTCAAAATTTTCGCAGTTCTGATGCTCGAAACGAATAACTAGAATGGCCTAGGGGAAAACTACACCTACCGTTGTAATCGGGCGAGTTTCTACTTTCAGATGCAACAGAAATTATGCGGATTTGTCAATCCGTTCGCGAGATATGGCAGTTTGGATGTAAGAAACACTTGAGAAACTCAAAATTTTCGCAGTTCTAATGCTCAAAACGAGTAACTAGAACGGCATAGGGGAAAAGTACGCATACCGTTGTAATCGGGCGAGTTTCTACTTTCAGATGCAACAGAAATTTTGCGGATTGATCAATCCGTTCTCGAGATATGGCTGTTTGGAGATAAGAAACGCTTGAGAAACTCAAAATTTTCGCATTTCTGATGCTCGAAACGGATAACTATAACGGCCTAGGGGAAAAGTGCGCATACCGTTGTAATCGGGCGAGTTTCTACTTTTAGATGCAACAGAAATATTGCGGATTGCTCAATCCGTTCGCGAGATATGGCAGTTTGGAGGTAAGAAACGCTTGAGAAAATCAAAATTTTCGCAGTTCTGATGCTCGACACGAATAACTGGACCGGCCTAGGGGCAAAGTGCGCATACCGTTGTAATCGGGCGAGTTTCTACTTTCAGATGCAACAGAAATTTTGCGGATTGGTCGATCCGTTCGCGAGATGTGGCAGTTTGGAAGTAAGAAACGCTTGAGAAACTCAAAATTTTCGCAGTTCTGATGCTCGAAACGAATAACTAGAACGGCCTAGGGGAGAAGTACGCATACCGTTGTAATCGGGCGAGTTTCTACTTTCAGATGCAACAGAAATTTTGCGGATTGATCAATCCGTTCTCGAGATATGGCTGTTTGGAGATAAGAAACGCTTGAGAAACTCAAAATTTTCGCAGTTCTGATGCTCGAAACGAATAACTAGAACGGCCTAGGGGAAAACTACACCTACCGTTGTAATCGGGCGAGTTTCTACTTTCAGATGCAACAGAAATTTTGCGGAATGTTCAATCCGTTCGCGAGATATGGCAGTTTGGAGGTAAGAAACGCTAGCGAAACTCAAAATTTTCGCATTTCTGATGCTCGAAACGAATAACTAGAACGGCCTAGGGGAAAAGTGCGCATACCGTTGTAATCGGGCGAGTTTCTACTTTCAGATGCAACAGAAATTTTGCGGATTGATCAATCTGTTCGCGAGATATGGCAGTTTGGAGATAAGAAACGCTTGAGAAACTCAAAATTTTCGCAGTTCTGATGCTCGAAACGAACAACTAGAACGGCCTAGGGGAAAACTACACCTACCGTTGTAATCGGGCGAGTTTCTACTTTCAGATGCAACTGAAATTTTGCGGAATGTTCAATCCGTTCGCGAGATATGGCAGTTTGGAGGTAAGAAACGCTTGAGAAACTCAAAATTTTCGCATTTCTGATGCTCGAAACGGATAACTATAACGGCCTAGGGGAAAAGTGCGCATACCGTTGTAATCGGGCGAGTTTCTACTTTTAGATGCAACAGAAATATTGCGGATTGCTCAATCCGTTCGCGAGATATGGCAGTTTGGAGGTAAGAAACGCTTGAGAAAATCAAAATTTTCGCAGTTCTGATGCTCGACACGAATAACTGGACCGGCCTAGGGGCAAAGTGCGCATACCGTTGTAATCGGGCGAGTTTCTACTTTCAGATGCAACAGAAATTTTGCGGATTGGTCGATCCGTTCGCGAGATGTGGCAGTTTGGAAGTAAGAAACGCTTGAGAAACTCAAAATTTTCGCAGTTCTGATGCTCGAAACGAATAACTAGAACGGCCTAGGGGAGAAGTACGCATACCGTTGTAATCGGGCGAGTTTCTACTTTCAGATGCAACAGAAATTTTGCGGATTGATCAATCCGTTCTCGAGATATGGCTGTTTGGAGATAAGAAACGCTTGAGAAACTCAAAATTTTCGCAGTTCTGATGCTCGAAACGAATAACTAGAACGGCCTAGGGGAAAACTACACCTACCGTTGTAATCGGGCGAGTTTCTACTTTCAGATGCAACAGAAATTTTGCGGAATGTTCAATCCGTTCGCGAGATATGGCAGTTTGGAGGTAAGAAACGCTTGCGAAACTCAAAATTTTCGCATTTCTGATGCTCGAAACGAATAACTAGAACGGCCTAGGGGAAAAGTGCGCATACCGTTGTAATCGGGCGAGTTTCTACTTTCAGATGCAACAGAAATTTTGCGGATTGATCAATCTGTTCGCGAGATATGGCAGTTTGGAGATAAGAAACGCTTGAGAAACTCAAAATTTTCGCAGTTCTAATGCTCGAAACGAGTAACTAGAACGGCCTAGGGGAAAAGTGCGCATACCGTTGTAATTGGGCGAGTTTCTACTTTCAGATGCAGCAGAAATTTTGCGGATTGGTCGATCAGTTCGCGAGATATGGCAGTTTGGAGGTAAGAAACGCTTGAGAAACTCAAAATTTTCGCAGTTCTGATGCTCGAAACGAATAACTAGAACGGCCTAGGGGAAAACTACACCTACCGTTGTAATCGGGCGAGTTTCTACTTTCAGATGCAACAGAAATTTTGCGGAATGTTCAATCCGTTCGCGAGATATGGCAGTTTGGAGGTAAGAAACGCTTGAGAAACTCAAAGTTTTCGCATTTCTGATGCTCGAAACGAATAACTAGAACGGCCTAGGGGAAAAGTGCACATACCGTTGTAATCGGGCGAGTTTCTACTTTCAGATGCAACAGAAATTTTGCGGATTGATCAATCCGTTCTCGAGATATGGCTGTTTGGAGATAAGAAACGCTTGAGAAACTCAAAATTTTCGCAGTTCTGATGCTCGAAACGAATAACTAGAACGGCCTAGGGGAAAACTACACCTACCGTTGTAATCGGGCGAGTTTCTACTTTCAGATGCAACAGAAATTTTGCGGATTGCTCAATCCGTTCGCGAGATATGGCAGTTTGGAGGTAAGAAACGCTTGAGAAACTCAAAATTTTCGCAGTTCTAATGCTCGAAACGAGTAACTAGAACGGCCTAGGGGAAAAGTGCGCATACCGTTGTATTCGGGCGAGTTTCTACTTTCAGATGCAACAGAAATTTTGCGGATTGATCAATCTGTTCGCGAGATATGGCAGTTTGGAGATAAGATACGCTTGAGAAACTCAAAATTTTCGCAGTTCTAATGCTCGAAACGAGTAACTAGAACGGCCTAGGGGAAAAGTGCGCATACCGTTGTAATCGGGCGAGTTTCTTCTTTCAGATGCAGCAGAAATTTTGCGGATTGGTCGATCAGTTCGCGAGATATGGCAGTTTGGAGGTAAGAAACGCTTGAGAAACTCAAAATTTTCGCATTTCTGATGCTCGAAACGGATAACTATAACGGCCTAGGGGAAAAGTGCGCATACCGTTGTAATCGGGCGAGTTTCTACTTTTAGATGCAACAGAAATATTGCGGATTGCTCAATCCGTTCGCGAGATATGGCAGTTTGGAGGTAAGAAACGCTTGAGAAAATCAAAATTTTCGCAGTTCTGATGCTCGACACGAATAACTGGACCGGCCTAGGGGCAAAGTGCGCATACCGTTGTAATCGGGCGAGTTTCTACTTTCAGATGCAACAGAAATTTTGCGGATTGGTCGATCCGTTCGCGAGATGTGGCAGTTTGGAAGTAAGAAACGCTTGAGAAACTCAAAATTTTCGCAGTTCTGATGCTCGAAACGAATAACTAGAACGGCCTAGGGGAGAAGTACGCATACCGTTGTAATCGGGCGAGTTTCTACTTTCAGATGCAACAGAAATTTTGCGGATTGATCAATCCGTTCTCGAGATATGGCTGTTTGGAGATAAGAAACGCTTGAGAAACTCAAAATTTTCGCAGTTCTGATGCTCGAAACGAATAACTAGAACGGCCTAGGGGAAAACTACACCTACCGTTGTAATCGGGCGAGTTTCTACTTTCAGATGCAACAGAAATTTTGCGGAATGTTCAATCCGTTCGCGAGATATGGCAGTTTGGAGGTAAGAAACGCTTGCGAAACTCAAAATTTTCGCATTTCTGATGCTCGAAACGAATAACTAGAACGGCCTAGGGGAAAAGTGCGCATACCGTTGTAATCGGGCGAGTTTCTACTTTCAGATGCAACAGAAATTTTGCGGATTGATCAATCTGTTCGCGTGATATGGCAGTTTGGAGATAAGAAACGCTTGAGAAACTCAAAATTTTCGCAGTTCTAATGCTCGAAACGAGTAACTAGAACGGCCTAGGGGAAAAGTGCGCATACCGTTGTAATCGGGCGAGTTTCTACTTTCAGATGCAGCAGAAATTTTGCGGATTGGTCGATCAGTTCGCGAGATATGGCAGTTTGGAGGTAAGAAACGCTTGAGAAACTCAAAATTTTCGCAGTTCTGATGCTCGAAACGAATAACTAGAACGGCCTAGGGGAAAACTACACCTACCGTTGTAATCGGGCGAGTTTCTACTTTCAGATGCAACAGAAATTTTGCGGAATGTTCAATCCGTTCGCGAGATATGGCAGTTTGGAGGTAAGAAACGCTTGAGAAACTCAAAGTTTTCGCATTTCTGATGCTCGAAACGAATAACTAGAACGGCCTAGGGGAAAAGTGCACGTACCGTTGTAATCGGGCGAGTTTCTACTTTCAGATGCAACAGAAATTTTGCGGATTGATCAATCCGTTCTCGAGATATGGCTGTTTGGAGATAAGAAACGCTTGAGAAACTCAAAATTTTCGCAGTTCTGATGCTCGAAACGAATAACTAGAACGGCCTAGGGGAAAACTACACCTACCGTTGTAATCGGGCGAGTTTCTACTTTCAGATGCAACAGAAATTTTGCGGAATGTTCAATCCGTTCGCGAGATATGGCAGTTTGGAGGTAAGAAACGCTAGCGAAACTCAAAATTTTCGCAATTCTGATGCTCGAAACGAATAACTAGAACGGCCTAGGGGAAAAGTGCGCATACCGTTGTAATCGGGCGAGTTTCTACTTTCAGATGCAACAGAAATTTTGCGGATTGATCAATCTGTTCGCGAGATATGGCAGTTTGGAGATAAGAAACGCTTGAGAAACTCAAAATTTTCGCAGTTCTAATGCTCGAAACGAGTAACTAGAACGGCCTAGGGGAAAAGTGCGCATACCGTTGTAATCGGGCGAGTTTCTTCTTTCAGATGCAGCAGAAATTTTGCGGATTGGTCGATCAGTTCGCGAGATATGGCAGTTTGGAGGTAAGAAACGCTTGAGAAACTCAAAATTTTCGCAGTTCTGATGCTCGAAACGAATAACTAGAACGGCCTAGGGGAAAACTACACATACCGTTGTAATCGGGCGAGTTTCTACTTTCAGATGCAACAGAAATTTTTCGGATTGGTCAATCCGTTCGCGAGATATGGCAGTTTGGAGGTAAGAAACGCTTGAGAAAATCAAAATTTTCGCATTTCTGATGCTCGAAACGAATAAATAGAACGGCCTAGGGGAAAAGTGCGCATACCGTTGTAATCGGGCGAGTTTCTACTTTCAGATGCAACAGAAATTTTGCGGATTGATCAATCTGTTCGCGAGATATGGCAGTTTGGAGATAAGAAACGCTTGAGAAACTCAAAATTTTCGCAGTTCTAATGCTCGAAACGAGTAACTAGAACGGCCTAGGGGAAAACTACACCTACCGTTGTAATCGGGCGAGTTTCTACTTTCAGATGCAACAGAAATTTTGCGGAATGTTCAATCCGTTCGCGAGATATGGCAGTTTGGAGGTAAGAAACGCTTGAGAAACTCAAAATTTTCGCATTTCTGATGCTCGAAACGAATAACTAGAACGGCCTAGGGGAAAAGTGCGCATACCGTTGTAATCGGGCGAGTTTCTACTTTCAGATGCAACAGAAATTTTGCGGATTGATCAATCTGTTCGCGAGATATGGCAGTTTGGAGATAAGAAACGCTTGAGAAACTCAAAATTTTCGCAGTTCTAATGCTCGAAACGAGTAACTAGAACGGGCTAGGGGAAAAGTGCGCATACCGTTGTAATCGGGCGAGTTTCTACTTTCAGATGCAGCAGAAATTTTGCGGATTGGTCGATCAGTTCGCGAGATATGGCAGTTTGGAGGTAAGAAACGCTTGAGAAACTCAAAATTTTCGCAGTTCTGATGCTCGAAACGAATAACTAGAACGGCCTAGGGGAAAACTACACATACCGTTGTAATCGGGCGAGTTTCTACTTTCAGATGCAACAGAAATTTTGCGGATTGGTCAATCCGTTCGCGAGATATGGCAGTTTGGAGGTAAGAAACGCTTGAGAAACTCAAAATTTTCGCAGTTCTGATGCTCGACACGAATAACTAGAACGCCCTAGGGGCAAAGTGCGTATACCGTTGTAATCGGGCGAGGTTCTACTTTCAGGTGCAACAGAAATTTTGCGGATTGGTCGATCCGTTCGCGCGATGTGGCAGTTTGGAAGTAAGAATCGCTTGAGAAACTCAAAATTTTGGCAGTTCTGATGCTCGATACGAATAACTAGAACGGCATAGGGGAAAAGTACGCATACCGTTGTAATCGGGCGAGTTTCTACTTTCAGATGCAACAGAAATTTTGCGGATTGATCAATCCGTTCTCGAGATATGGCTGTTTGGAGATAAGAAACGCTTGAGAAACTCAAAATTTTCGCAGTTCTGATGCTCGAAACGAATAACTAGAACGGCCTAGGGGAAAACTACACCTACCGTTGTAATCGGGCGAGTTTCTACTTTCTGATGCAACAGAAATTTTGCGGATTGGTCAATCCGTTCGCGAGATATGGCAGTTTGGAGGTAAGAAACGCTTGAGAAACTCAAAATTTTCGCAGTTCTAATGCTCGAAACGAGTAACTAGAACGGCCTAGGGGAAAAGTGCGCATACCGTTGTAATCGGGCGAGTTTCTACTTTCGGATGCAGCAGAAATTTTGCCGATTGGTCGATCAGTTCGCGAGATATGGCAGTTTGGAGGTAAGAAACGCTTGAGAAACTCAAAATTTTCGCAGTTCTGATGCTCGAAACGAATAACTAGGACGGCCTAGGGGAAAACTACAAATACCGTTGTAATCGGGCGAGTTTCTACTTTCAGATGCAACAGAAATTTTGCGGATTGGTCAATCCGTTCGCGAGATATGGCAGTTTGGAGGTAAGAAACGCTTGAGAAACTCAAAATTTTCGCAGTTCTGATGCTCGAAATGAATAACTGGAACGGCCTAGGGGAAAACTACACCTACCGTTGTAATCAGGCGAGTTTCTACTTTCAGATTGCACAGAAATTTTGCGGATTGGTCGATCCGTTCGCGAGATGTGGCAGTTTGGAAGTAAGAAACGCTTGAGAAACTCAAAATTTTCGCAGTTCTGATGCTCGACACGAATAACTAGAACGGCCTAGGGGAAAAGTGCGCATACCTTTGTAATCGGGCGAGTTTCTACTTTCAGATACAACAGAAATTTTGCGGATTGGTCAATCCGTTCGCGAGATATGGCAGTTTGGAGGTAAGAAACGCTTGAGAAACTCAAAATTTTCGCAGGTCTGATGCTCGACACGAATAACTAGAACGGCCTAGGGTCAAAGTGCGCATACCGTTGTAATCGGGCGAGTTTCTAATTTCAGTTGCAACAGAAATTTTGCGGATTGGTCGATCCGTTCGCGAGATATGGCAGTTTGGAAGTAAGAAACGCTTGAGCAACTAAAAATTTTCGCAGTTCTGATGCTCGAAACGAATAAATAGAACGGCCTAGGGGAAAACTACACCTACCGTTGTAATCGGGCGAGTTTCTACTTTCAGATGCAACAGAAATTTTGCGGATTGGTCAATCCGTTCGCGAGATATGGCAGTTTGGAGGTAAGAAACGCTTGAGAAACTCAAAATTTTCGCATTTCTGATGCTCGAAACGAATAACTAGAACGGCCTAGGGGAAACATTGCGCATACCGTTGTAATCGGGCGAGTTTCTACTTTCATATGCAACAGAAATTTTGCGGATTGATCAATCCGCTCGCGAGATATGGCAGTTTGGAGATAAGAAACGCTTGAGAAACTCAAAATTTCGCATTTCTGATGCTCGAAACGAATAACTAGAACGGCCTAGGGGAAAAGTGCGCATACCGTTGTAATCGGGCGAGTTTCTACTTTCAGATGCAACAGAAATTTTGCGGACTGATCAATCCGTTCGCGAGATATGGCAGTTTGGAGATAAGAAACGCTTGAGAAACTCAAAATTTTCGCAGTTCTAATGCTCGAAACGAGTAACTAGAACGGCCTAGGGGAAAAGTACGCATACCGTTGTAATAGGGCGAGTTTCTACTTTTAGATGCAACAGAAATTTTGCGGATTGCTCAATCCGTTCGCGAGATATGGCAGTTTGGAGGTAAGAAACGCTTGAGAAACTCAAAATTTTCGCAGTTCTAATGCTCGAAACGAGTAACTAGAACGGCCTAGGGGAAAAGTGCGCATACCGTTGTAATCGGGCGAGTTTCTACTTTCAGATGCAGCAGAAATTTTGCGGATTGGTCGATCAGTTCGCGAGAGATGGCAGTTTGGAGGTAAGAAACGCTTGAGAAACTCAAAATTTTTGCAGTTCTGATTCTCGAAACGAATAACTAGGACGGCCTAGGGGAAAACTACAAATACCGTTGTAATCGGGCGAGTTTCTACTTTCAGATGCAACAGAAATTTTGCGGATTGGTCAATCCGTTCGAGAGATATGGCAGTTTGGAGGTAAGAAACGCTTGAGAAACTCAAAATTTTCGCAGTTCTGATGCTCGACACGAAAAACTAGAACGGCCTAGGGGAAAAGTGTGCATACCGTTGTAATCGGGCGAGTTTCTACTTTCAGATGCAACAGAAATTATGCGGATTGGTCAATCCGTTCGCGTGATATGGCCGTTTGGATGTAAGAAACGCTTGAGAAACTCAAAATTTTCGCAGTTCTGATGCTCGAAACGAATAACTAGAACGGCCTAAGGGAAAAGTACGCATACCGTTGTAATCGGGCGAGTTTCTACTTTCAGATGCAACAGAAATTTTGCGGATTGGTCAATCCGTTCGCGAGATATGGCAGTTTGGAGGTAAGAAACGCTTGAGAAACTCAAAATTTTCGCAGTTCTGATGCTCGAAATGAATAACTGGAACGGCCTAGGGGAAAACTACACCTACCGTTGTAATCGGGCGAGTTTCTACTTTCAGATGGCACAGAAATTTTGCGGATTGGTCGATCCGTTCGCGAGATGTGGCAGTTTGGAAGTAAGAAACGCTTGAGAAACTCAAAATTTTCGCAGTTCTGATGCTCGACACGAATAACTAGAACGGCCTAGGGGAAAAGTGCGCATACCTTTGTAATCGGGCGAGTTTCTACTTTCAGATACAACAGAAATTTTGCGGATTGGTCAATCCGTTCGCGAGATACGGCAGTTTGGAGGTAAGAAACGCTTGAGAAACTCAAAATTTTCGCAGGTCTGAAGCTCGACACGAATAACTAGAACGGCCTAGGGTCAAAGTGCGCATACCGTTGTAATCGGGCGAGTTTCTAATTTCAGATGCAACAGAAATTTTGCGGATTGGTCGATCCGTTCGCGAGATATGGCAGTTTGGAAGTAAGAAACGCTTGAGCAACTCAAAATTTTCGCAGTTCTGATGCTCGAAACGAATAACTCGAACGGCCTAGGGGAAAAGTGCGCATACCGTTGTAATCGGGCGAGTTTCTACTTTCAGATGCAACAGAAATTTTGCGGACTGATCAATCCGTTCGCGAGATATGGCAGTTTGGAGATAAGAAACGCTTGAGAAACTCAAAATTTTCGCAGTTCTAATGCTCGAAACGAGTAACTAGAACGGCCTAGGGGAAAAGTACGCATACCGTTGTAATAGGGCGAGTTTCTACTTTTAGATGCAACAGAAATTTTGCGGATTGCTCAATCCGTTCGCGAGATATGGCAGTTTGGAGGTAAGAAACGCTTGAGAAACTCAAAGTTTTCGCATTTCTGATGCTCGAAACGAATAACTAGAACGGCCTAGGGGAAAAGTGCGCATACCGTTGTAATCGGGCGAGTTTCTACTTTCAGATGCAACAGAAATTTTGCGGATTGGTCATTCCGTTCGCGAGATATGGCAGTTTGGAGGTAAGAAACGCTTGAGAAACTCAAAATTTTCGCAGTTCTGATGCTCGAAATGAATAACTGGAACGGCCTAGGGGAAAACTACACCTACCGTTGTAATCGGGCGAGTTTCTACTTTCAGATGGCACAGAAATTTTGCGGATTGGTCAATCCGTTCGCGAGATATGGCAGTTTGGAGGTAAGAAACGCTTGAGAAACTAAAAATTTTCGCAGTTCTGATGCTCGACACGAATAACTAGAACGGCCTAGGGGCAAAGTGCGCATACCGTTGTAATCGGGCGAGTTTCTACTTTCAGATGCAACAGAAATTTTGCGGATTGGTCGATCCGTTCGCGAGATGTGGCAGTTTGGAAGTAAGAAACGCTTGAGAAACTCAAAATTTTCGCAGTTCTGATGCTCGAAACGAATAACTAGAACGGCCTAGGGGAAAAGTGCGCACACCTTTGTAATCGGGCGAGTTTCTACTTTCAGATACAACAGAAATTTTGCGGATTGGTCAATCCGTTCGCGAGATATGGCAGTTTGGAGGTAAGAAACGCTTGAGAAACACAAAATTTTCGCAGGTCTGATGCTCGACACGAATAACTAGAACGGCCTAGGGGCAAAGTGCGCATACCGTTGTAATCGGGCGAGTTTCTACTTTCAGATGCAACAGAAATTTTGCGGATTGGTCGATCCGTTCGCGAGATATGGCAGTTTGGAAGTAAGAAACGCTTGAGCAACTCAAAATTTTCGCAGTTCTGATGCTCGAAACGAATAAATAGAACGGCCTAGGGGAAAACTACACCTACCGTTGTAATCGGGAGAGTTTCTACTTTCAGATGCAACAGAAATTTTGCGGATTGGTCAATCCGTTCGCGAGATATGGCAGTTTGGAGGTAAGAAACGCTTGAGAAACTCAAAATTTTCGCAGTTCTAATGCTCGAAACGAGTAACTAGGACGGCCTAGGGGAAAACTACAAATACCGTTGTAATCGGGCGAGTTTCTACTTTCAGATGCAACAGAAATTTTGCGGATTGGTCAATCCGTTCGCGAGATATGGCAGTTTGGAGGTAAGAAACGCTTGAGAAACTCAAAATTTTCGCAGTTCTGATGCTCGACACGAATAACTAGAACGGCCTAGGGGAAAAGTGTGCATACCGTTGTAATCGGGCGAGTTTCTACTTTCAGATGCAACAGAAATTATGCGGATTGGTCAATCCGTTCGCGTGATATGGCCGTTTGGATGTAAGAAACGCTTGAGAAACTCAAAATTTTCGCAGTTCTGATGCTCGAAACGAATAACTAGAACGGCCTAAGGGAAAAGTGCGCATACCGTTGTAATCGGGCGAGTTTCTACTTTCAGATGCAACAGAAATTTTGCGGATTGGTCAATCCGTTCGCGAGATATGGCAGTTTGGAGGTAAGAAACGCTTGAGAAACTCAAAATTTTCGCAGTTCTGATGCTCGAAATGAATAACTGGAACGGCCTAGGGGAAAACTACACCTACCGTTGTAATCGGGCGAGTTTCTACTTTCAGATGGCACAGAAATTTTGCGGATTGGTCGATCCGTTCGCGAGATGTGGCAGTTTGGAAGTAAGAAACGCTTGAGAAACTCAAAATTTTCGCAGTTCTGATGCTCGACACGAATAACTAGAACGGCCTAGGGGAAAAGTGCGCATACCTTTGTAATCGGGCGAGTTTCTACTTTCAGATACAACAGAAATTTTGCGGATTGGTCAATCCGTTCGCGAGATACGGCAGTTTGGAGGTAAGAAACGCTTGAGAAACTCAAAATTTTCGCAGGTCTGAAGCTCGACACGAATAACTAGAACGGCCTAGGGTCAAAGTGCGCATACCGTTGTAATCGGGCGAGTTTCTAATTTCAGATGCAACAGAAATTTTGCGGATTGGTCGATCCGTTCGCGAGATATGGCAGTTTGGAAGTAAGAAACGCTTGAGCAACTCAAAATTTTCGCAGTTCTGATGCTCGAAACGAATAACTCGAACGGCCTAGGGGAAAAGTGCGCATACCGTTGTAATCGGGCGAGTTTCTACTTTCAGATGCAACAGAAATTTTGCGGACTGATCAATCCGTTCGCGAGATATGGCAGTTTGGAGGTAAGAAACGCTTGAGAAACTCAAAATTTTCGCAGTTCTAATGCTCGAAACGAGTAACTAGAACGGCATAGGGGAAAAGTACGCATACCGTTGTAATCGGGCGAGTTTCTACTTTCAGATGCAACAGAAATTTTGCGGATTGATCAATCCGTTCGCGAGATATGGCAGTTTGGAGATAAGAAACGCTTGAGAAACTCAAAATTTTGGCATTTCTGATGCTCGAAACGAATAACTAGAACGGCCTAGGGGAAAAATTGCGCATAACCTTGTAATCGGGCGAGTTTCTACTTTCAGATGCAACAGAAATTTTGCGGATTGATCAATCCGTTCGCGAGATATGGCAGTTTGGAGATAAGAAACGCTTGAGAAACTCAAAATTTTCGCAGTTCTGATGCTCGACACGAATAACTAGAACGGCCTAGGGGAAAAGTGTGCATACCGTTGTAATCGGGCGAGTTTCTACTTTCAGATGCAACAGAAATTATGCGGATTGGTCAATCCGTTCGCGTGATATGGCCGTTTGGATGTAAGAAACGCTTGAGAAACTCAAAATTTTCGCAGTTCTGATGCTCGAAACGAATAACTAGAACGGCCTAAGGGAAAAGTGCGCATACCGTTGTAATCGGGCGAGTTTCTACTTTCAGATGCAACAGAAATTTTGCGGATTGGTCAATCCGTTCGCGAGATATGGCAGTTTGGAGGTAAGAAACGCTTGAGAAACTCAAAATTTTCGCAGTTCTGATGCTCGAAATGAATAACTGGAACGGCCTAGGGGAAAACTACACCTACCGTTGTAATCGGGCGAGTTTCTACTTTCAGATGGCACAGAAATTTTGCGGATTGGTCGATCCGTTCGCGAGATGTGGCAGTTTGGAAGTAAGAAACGCTTGAGAAACTCAAAATTTTCGCAGTTCTGATGCTCGACACGAATAACTAGAACGGCCTAGGGGAAAAGTGCGCATACCTTTGTAATCGGGCGAGTTTCTACTTTCAGATACAACAGAAATTTTGCGGATTGGTCAATCCGTTCGCGAGATACGGCAGTTTGGAGGTAAGAAACGCTTGAGAAACTCAAAATTTTCGCAGGTCTGAAGCTCGACACGAATAACTAGAACGGCCTAGGGTCAAAGTGCGCATACCGTTGTAATCGGGCGAGTTTCTAATTTCAGATGCAACAGAAATTTTGCGGATTGGTCGATCCGTTCGCGAGATATGGCAGTTTGGAAGTAAGAAACGCTTGAGCAACTCAAAATTTTCGCAGTTCTGATGCTCGAAACGAATAACTCGAACGGCCTAGGGGAAAAGTGCGCATACCGTTGTAATCGGGCGAGTTTCTACTTTCAGATGCAACAGAAATTTTGCGGACTGATCAATCCGTTCGCGAGATATGGCAGTTTGGAGGTAAGAAACGCTTGAGAAACTCAAAATTTTCGCAGTTCTAATGCTCGAAACGAGTAACTAGAACGGCCTAGGGGAAAAGTACGCATACCGTTGTAATAGGGCGAGTTTCTACTTTTAGATGCAACAGAAATTTTGCGGATTGCTCAATCCGTTCGCGAGATATGGCAGTTTGGAGGTAAGAAACGCTTGAGAAACTCAAAGTTTTCGCATTTCTGATGCTCGAAACGAATAACTAGAACGGCCTAGGGGAAAAGTGCGCATACCGTTGTAATCGGGCGAGTTTCTACTTTCAGATGCAACAGAAATTTTGCGGATTGGTCAATCCGTTCGCGAGATATGGCAGTTTGGAGGTAAGAAACGCTTGAGAAACTCAAAATTTTCGCAGTTCTGATGCTCGAAATGAATAACTGGAACGGCCTAGGGGAAAACTACACCTACCGTTGTAATCGGGCGAGTTTCTACTTTCAGATGGCACAGAAATTTTGCGGATTGGTCAATCCGTTCGCGAGATATGGCAGTTTGGAGGTAAGAAACGCTTGAGAAACTAAAAATTTTCGCAGTTCTGATGCTCGACACGAATAACTAGAACGGCCTAGGGGCAAAGTGCGCATACCGTTGTAATCGGGCGAGTTTCTACTTTCAGATGCAACAGAAATTTTGCGGATTGGTCGATCCGTTCGCGAGATGTGGCAGTTTGGAAGTAAGAAACGCTTGAGAAACTCAAAATTTTCGCAGTTCTGATGCTCGAAACGAATAACTAGAACGGCCTAGGGGAAAAGTGCGCATACCTTTGTAATCGGGCGAGTTTCTACTTTCAGATACAACAGAAATTTTGCGGATTGGTCAATCCGTTCGCGAGATATGGCAGTTTGGAGGTAAGAAACGCTTGAGAAACACAAAATTTTCGCAGGTCTGATGCTCGACACGAATAACTAGAACGGCCTAGGGGCAAAGTGCGCATACCGTTGTAATCGGGCGAGTTTCTACTTTCAGATGCAACAGAAATTTTGCGGATTGGTCGATCCGTTCGCGAGATATGGCAGTTTGGAAGTAAGAAACGCTTGAGCAACTCAAAATTTTCGCAGTTCTGATGCTCGAAACGAATAAATAGAACGGCCTAGGGGAAAACTACACCTACCGTTGTAATCGGGCGAGTTTCTACTTTCAGATGCAACAGAAATTTTGCGGATTGGTCAATCCGTTCGCGAGATATGGCAGTTTGGAGGTAAGAAACGCTTGAGAAACTCAAAATTTTCGCAGTTCTAATGCTCGAAACGAGTAACTAGAACGGCATAGGGGAAAAGTACGCATACCGTTGTAATCGGGCGAGTTTCTACTTTCAGATGCAACAGAAATTTTGCGGATTGATCAATCCGTTCGCGAGATATGGCAGTTTGGAGATAAGAAACGCTTGAGAAACTCAAAATTTTCGCATTTCTGATGCTCGAAACGAATAACTAGAACGGCCTAGGGGAAACATTGCGCATACCGTTGTAATCGGGCGAGTTTCAACTTTCAGATGCAACAGAAATTTTGCGGATTGGTCGATCCGTTCGCGAGATGTGGCAGTTTGGAAGTAAGAAACGCTTGAGAAACTCAAAATTTTCGCAGTTCTGATGCTCGAAACGAATAACTAGAACGGCCTAGGGGAAAACTACACATACCGTTGTAATAGGGCGAGTTTCTACTTTCAGATGCAACAGAAATTTTGAGGATTGGTCAATCCGTTCGCGAGATATGGCAGTTTGGAGGTAAGAAACGCTTGAGAAACTCAAAAATTTCGCAGTTCTGATGCTCGACACGAATAACTAGAACGGCCTAGGGGAAAAGTGCGCATACCGTTGTAATCGGGCGAGTTTCTACTTTCAGATGCAACAGAAATTTTGCGGATTGATCAATCTGTTCATGAGATATGGCAGTTTGGAGATAAGAAACGCTTGAGAAACTCAAAATTTTCGCAGTTCTAATGCTCGAAACGAGTAACTAGAACGGCCTAGGGGAAAAGTGCGCATACCGTTGTAATCGGGCGAGTTTCTACTTTCAGATGCAGCAGAAATTTTGCGGATTGGTCGATCCGTTCGCGAGATGTGGCAGTTTGGAAGTAAGAAACGCTTGAGAAACTCAAAATTTTCGCAGTTCTAATGCTCGAAACGAGTAACTAGAACGGCCTAGGGGAAAAGTGCGCATACCGTTGTAATCGGGCGAGTTTCTATTTTCAGATGCAGCAGAAATTTTGCGGATTGGTCGATCAGTTCGCGAGAGATGGCAGTTTGGAGGTAAGAAACGCTTGAGAAACTCAAAATTTTCGCAGTTCTGATGCTCGAAACGAATAACTAGAACGGCCTAGGGGAAAACTACACATACCGTTGTAATCGGGCGAGTTTCTACTTTCAGATGCAACAGAAATTTTGAGGATTGGTCAATCCGTTCGCAAGATATGGCAGTTTGGAGGTAAGAAACGCTTGAGAAACTCAAAAATTTCGCAGTTCTGATGCTCGACACGAATAACTAGAACGGCCTAGGGGAAAAGTGCGCATACCGTTGTAATCGGGCGAGTTTCTACTTTCAGATGCAACAGAAATTTTGCGGATTGATCAATCTGTTCATGAGATATGGCAGTTTGGAGATAAGAAACGCTTGAGAAACTCAAAATTTTCGCAGTTCTAATGCTCGAAACGAGTAACTAGAACGGCCTAGGGGAAAAGTGCGCATACCGTTGTAATCGGGCGAGTTTCTACTTTCAGATGCAGCAGAAATTTTGCGGATTGGTCGATCAGTTCGCGAGATATGGCAGTTTGGAGGTAAGAAACGCTTGAGAAACTCAAAATTTTCGCAGTTCTGATGCTCGAAACGAATAACTAGAACGGCCTAGGGGAAAACTACACATACCGTTGTAATCGGGCGAGTTTCTACTTTCAGATGCAACAGAAATTTTGCGGATTGGTCAATCCGTTCGCGAGATATGGCAGTTTGGAGGTAAGAAACGCTTGAGAAACTCAAAATTTTCGCAGTTCTGATGCTCGACACGAATAACTAGAACGCCCTAGGGGCAAAGTGCGCATACCGTTGTAATCGGGCGAGGTTCTACTTTCAGGTGCAACAGAAATTTTGCGGATTGGTCGATCCGTTCGCGCGATGTGGCAGTTTCGAAGTAAGAAACGCTTGAGAAACTCAAAATTTTGGCAGTTCTGATGCTCGATACGAATAACTAGAACGGCATAGGGGAAAAGTACGCATACCGTTGTAATCGGGCGAGTTTCTACTTTCAGATGCAACAGAAATTTTGCGGATTGATCAATCCGTTCTCGAGATATGGCTGTTTGGAGATAAGAAACGCTTGAGAAACTCAAAATTTTCGCAGTTCTGATGCTCGAAACGAATAACTAGAACGGCCTAGGGGAAAACTACACCTACCGTTGTAATCGGGCGAGTTTCTACTTTCAGATGCAACAGAAATTTTGCGGAATGTTCAATCCGTTCGCGAGATATGGCAGTTTGGAGGTAAGAAACGCTTGAGAAACTCAAAGTTTTCGCATTTCTGATGCTCGAAACGAATAACTAGAACGGCCTAGGGGAAAAGTGCGCATACCGTTGTAATCGGGCGAGTTTCTACTTTCAGATGCAACAGAAATTTTGCGGAATGATCAATCTGTTCGCGAGATATGGCAGTTTGGAGATAAGAAACGCTTGAGAAACTCAAAATTTTCGCAGTTCTAATGCTCGAAACGAGTAACTAGAACCGCCTAGGGGAAAAGTGCGCATACCGTTGTAATCGGGCGAGTTTCTACTTTCAGATGCAGCAGAAATTTTGCCGATTGGTCGATCAGTTCGCGAGATATGGCAGTTTGGAGGTAAGAAACGCTTGAGAAACTCAAAATTTTCGCAGTTCTGATGCTCGAAACGAATAACTAGAACGGCCTAGGGGAAAACTACACATACCGTTGTAATCGGGCGAGTTTCTACTTTCAGATGCAACAGAAATTTTGCGGATTGGTCAATCCGTTCGCGAGATATGGCAGTTTGGAGGTAAGAAACGCTTGAGAAACTCAAAATTTTCGCAGTTCTGATGCTCGACACGAATAACTAGAACGGCCTAGGGGCAAAGTGCGCATACCGTTGTAATCGGGCGAGGTTCTACTTTCAGATGCAACAGAAATTTTGCGGATTGGTCGATCCGTTCGCGCGATGTGGCAGTTTGGAAGTAAGAAACGCTTGAGAAACTCAAAATTTTGGCAGTTCTGATGCTCGATACGAATAACTAGAACGGCCTAGGGGAAAAGTGCGCATACCGTTGTAATCGGGCGAGTTTCTACTTTCAGATGCAACAGAAATTATGCGGATTGGTCAATCCGTTCGCGTGATATGGCCGTTTGGATGTAAGAAACGCTTGAGAAACTAAAAATTTTCGCAGTTCTGATGCTCGAAACGAATAACTAGAACGGCCTAAGGGAAAAGTGCGCATACCGTTGTAATCGGGCGAGTTTCTACTTTCAGATGCAACAGAAATTTTGCGGATTGGTCAATCCGTTCGCGAGATA
Organism: Ptiloglossa arizonensis; assembly: GCF_051014685.1. Taxonomy (NCBI): domain Eukaryota; kingdom Metazoa; phylum Arthropoda; class Insecta; order Hymenoptera; family Colletidae; genus Ptiloglossa; species Ptiloglossa arizonensis. The sequence continues at coordinate 424,902 of NW_027478690.1, read as the reverse complement.
TGGCAGTTTGGAGGTAAGAAACGCTTGAGAAACTCAAAATTTTCGCAGTTCTGATGCTCGAAATGAATAACTCGAACGGCCTAGGGGAAAACTACACCTACCGTTGTAATCGGGCGAGTTTCTACTTTCAGATGGCACAGAAATTTTGCGGATTGGTCAATCCGTTCGCGAGATATGGCAGTTTGGATGTAAGAAACGCTTGAGAAACTAAAAATTTTCGCAGTTCTGATGCTCGACACGAATAACTAGAACGGCCTAGGGGAAAAGGGCGCATACCTTTGTAATCGGGCGAGTTTCTACTTTCAGATACAACAGAAATTTTGCGGATTGGTCAATCCGTTCGCGAGATATGGCAGTTTGGAGGTAAGAAACGCTTGAGAAACTCAAAATTTTCGCAGGTCTGATGCTCGACACGAATAACTAGAACGGCCTAGGGGCAAAGTGCGCATACCGTTGTAATAGGGCGAGTTTCTACTTTCAGATGCAACAGAAATTTTGCGGATTGGTCGATCCGTTCGCGAGATATGGCAGTTTGGAGGTAAGAAACGCTTGAGAAACACAAAATTTTCGCAGTTCTGATGCTCGACACGAATAACTAGAACGGCCTAGGGGCAAAGTGCGCATACCGTTGTAATCGGGCGAGGTTCTACTTTCAGATGCAACAGAAATTTTGCGGATTGGTCGATCCGTTCGCGAGATGTGGCAGTTTGGAAGTAAGAAACGCTTGAGAAACTCAAAATTTTCGCAGTTCTGATGCTCGACACGAATAACTAGAACGGCCTAGGGGAAAAGGGCGCATACCTTTGTAATCGGGCGAGTTTCTACTTTCAGATACAACAGAAATTTTGCGGATTGGTCAATCCGTTCGCGAGATATGGCAGTTTGGAGGTAAGAAACGCTTGAGAAACTCAAAATTTTCGCAGGTCTGATGCTCGACACGAATAACTAGAACGGCCTAGGGGCAAAGTGCGCATACCGTTGTAATAGGGCGAGTTTCTACTTTCAGATGCAACAGAAATTTTGCGGATTGGTCGATCCGTTCGCGAGATATGGCAGTTTGGAAGTAAGAAACGCTTGAGAAACTCAAAATTTTCGCAGTTCTGATGCTCGAAACGAATAAATAGAACGGCCTAGGGGAAAACTACACCTACCGTTGTAATCGGGCGAGTTTCTACTTTCAGATGCAACAGAAATTTTGCGGATTGGTCAATCCGTTCGCGAGATATGGCAGTTTGGAGGTAAGAAACGCTTGAGAAACTCAAGATTTTCGCAGTTCTAATGCTCGAAACGAGTAACTAGAACGGCATAGGGAAAAAGTACGCATACCGTTGTAATCGGGCGAGTTTCTACTTTCAGATGCAACAGAAATTTTGCGGATTGATCAATCCGTTCGCGAGATATGGCAGTTTGGAGATAAGAAACGCTTGAGAAACTCAAAATTTTCGCATTTCTGATGCTCGAAACGAATAACTAGAACGGCCTAGGGGAAAAGTGCGCATACCGTTGTAATCGGGCGAGTTTCTACTTTCAGATGCAGCAGAAATTTTGCGGATTGGTCGATCAGTTCGCGAGAGATGGCAGTTTTGGAGGTAAGAAACGCTTGAGATACTCAAAATTTTCGCAGTTCTGATGCTCGAAACGAATAACTAGAACGGCCTAGGGGAAAACTACACATACCGTTGTAATCGGGCGAGTTTCTACTTTCAGATGCAACAGAAATTTTGAGGATTGGTCAATCCGTTCGCGAGATATGGCAGTTTGGAGGTAAGAAACGCTTGAGAAACACAAAATTTTCGCAGTTCTGATGCTCGACACGAATAACTAGAACGGCCTAGGGCAAAGTGCGCATACCGTTGTAATCGGGCGAGGTTCTACTTTCAGATGCAACAGAAATTATGCGGACTGGTCAATCCGTTCGCGAGATATGGCAGTTTGGATGTAAGAAACGCTTGAGAAACTCAAAATTTTCGCAGTTCTAATGCTCGAAACGAGTAACTAGAACGGCATAGGGGAAAAGTACGCATACCGTTGTAATCGGGCGAGTTTCTACTTTCAGATGCAACAGAAATTTTGCGAATTGGTCAATCCGTTCGCGAGATATGGCAGTTTGGAGGTAAGAAACGCTTGAGAAACTCAAAATTTTCGCATTTCTGATGCTCGAAACGAATAACTAGAACGGCCTAGGGGAAAAGTGCGCATACCGTTGTAATCGGGCGAGTTTCTACTTTCAGATGCAGCAGAAATTTTGCGGATTGGTCGATCAGTTCGCGAGAGATGGCAGTTTGGAGGTAAGAAACGCTTGAGATACTCAAAATTTTCGCAGTTCTGATGCTCGAAACGAATAACTAGAACGGCCTAGGGGAAAACTACACCCACCGTTGTAATCGGCCGAGTTTCTACTTTCAGATGCAACAGTAATTATGCGGATTTGTCAATCCGTTCGCGAGATATGGCAGTTTGGAGGTAAGAAACGCTTGAGAAACTCAAAATTTTCGCAGTTCTGATGCTCGAAACGAATGACTAGAACGGCCTAGGGGAGAAGTACGCATACCGTTGTAATCGGGCGAGTTTCTACTTTCAGATGCAACAGAAATTATGCGGACTGGTCAATCCGTTCGCGAGATATGGCAGTTTGGATGTAAGAAACGCTTGAGAAACTCAAAATTTTCGCAGTTCTAATGCTCGAAACGAGTAACTAGAACGGCATAGGGGAAAAGTACGCATACCGTTGTAATCGGGCGAGTTTCTACTTTCAGATGCAACAGAAATTTTGCGAATTGGTCAATCCGTTCGCGAGATATGGCAGTTTGGAGGTAAGAAACGCTTGAGAAACTCAAAATTTTCGCAGTTCTGATGCTCGACACGAATAACTAGAACGGCCTAGGGGAAGTGTGCGCATGCCGTTGTAATCGGGCGAGTTTCTACATTCAGATGCAACAGAAATTTTGCGGATTGGTCAATCCGTTCGCGAGATATGGCAGTTTGGAGATAAGAAACGCTTGAGAAACTCAAAATTTTCGCAGTTCTGATGCTCGAAACGAATGACTAGAAAGGCCTAGGGGAGAAGTACGCATACCGTTGTAATCGGGCGAGTTTCTACTTTCAGATGCAACAGAAATTATGCCGATTGATCAATCCGTTCGCGAGATATGGCAGTTTGGAGATAAGAAACGCTTGAGAAACTCAAAATTTTCGCAGTTCTAATGCTCGAAACGAGTAACTTGAACGGCCTAGGGGAAAAGTACGCATACGGTTGTAATCGGGCTAGTTTCTACTTTTAGATGCAACAGAAATTTTGCGGATTGATCAATCCGTTCTCGAGATATGGCAGTTTGGAGATAAGAAACGCTTGAGAAATTCAAAATTTTCGCAGTTCTGATGCTCGAAACGAATAACTAGAACGGCCTAGTGGAAAACTACAACTACCGTTGTAATCGGGCGAGTTTCTACTTTCAGATGCAACAGAAATTTTGCGGAATGTTCAATCCGTTCGCGAGATATGGCAGTTTGGAGGTAAGAAACGCTTGAGAAACTCAAAATTTTAGCATTTCTGATGCTCGAAACGAATAACTAGAACGGCCTAGGGGAAAAGTACGCATACCGTTGTAATCGGGCGAGTTTCTACTTCCAGATGCAACAGAAATTTTGCGGATTGGTCAATCCGTTCGCGAGATATGGCAGTTTGGAGGTAAGAAACGCTTGAGAAACTCAAAATTTTCGCAGGTCTGATGCTCGACACGAATAACTAGAACGGCCTAGGGGCAAAGTGCGCATACCGTTGTAATCGGGCGAGTTTCTACTTTCAGATGCAACAGAAATTTTGCGGATTGGTCGATCCGTTCGCGAGATGTGGCAGTTTGGAAGTAAGAAACGCTTGAGAAACTCAAAATTTTCGCAGTTCTGATGCTCGAAACGAATAAATAGAACGGCCTAGGGGAAAACTACACCTACCGTTGTAATCGGGCGAGTTTCTACTTTCAGATGCAACAGAAATTTTGCGGATTGGTCAATCCGTTCGCGAGATATGGCAGTTTGGAGGTAAGAAACGCTTGAGAAACTCAAAATTTTCGCAGTTCTAATGCTCGAAACGAGTAACTAGAACGGCATAGGGGAAAAGTACGCATACCGTTGTAATCGGGCGAGTTTCTACTTTCAGATGCAATAGAAATTTTGCGGATTGATCAATCCGTTCGCGAGATATGGCAGTTTGGAGATAAGAAACGCTTGAGAAACTCAAAATTTTCGCATTTCTGATGCTCGAAACGAATAACTAGAACGGCCTAGGGGAAACATTGCGCATACCGTTGTAATCGGGCGAGTTTCTACTTTCAGATGCAACAGAAATTTTGCGGATTGATCAATCCGTTCGCGAGATATGGCAGTTTGGAGATAAGAAACGCTTGAGAAACTCAAAATTTCGCATTTCTGATGCTCGAAACGAATAACTAGAACGGCCTAGGGGAAAAGTGCGCATACCGTTGTAATCGGGCGAGTTTCTACTTTCAGATGCAACAGAAATTTTGCGGATTGGTCAATCCGTTCGCGAGATATGGCAGTTTGGAGGTAAGAAACGCTTGAGAAACTCAAAATTTTCGCAGTTCTGATGCTCGACACGAATAACTAGAACGGCCTAGGGGCAAAGTGCGCATACCGTTGTAATCGGGCGAGGTTCTACTTTCAGATGCAACAGAAATTTTGCGGATTGGTAGATCCGTTCGCGCGATGTGGCAGTTTGGAAGTAAGAAACGCTTGAGAAACTCAAAATTTTGGCAGTTCTGATGCTCGATACGAATAACTAGAACGGCCTAGGGGAAAACTACACCTACCGTTGTAATCGGGCGAGTTTCTACTTTCAGATGCAACAGAAGTTTTGCGGATTGGTCAATCCGTTCGCGAGATATGGCAGTTTGGAGGTAAGAAACGCTTGAGTAATTCAAAATTTTCGCAGTTCTGATGCTCGACACGAATAACTAGAACGGCCTAGGGGCAAAGTGCGCATACCGTTGTAATCGGGCGAGGTTCTACTTTCAGATGCAACAGAAATTTTGCGGATTGGTCGATCCGTTCGCGCGATGTGGCAGTTTGGAAGTAAGAAACGCTTGAGAAACTCAAAATTTTGGCAGTTCTGATGCTCGATACGAATAACTAGAACGGCCTAGGGGAAACATTGCGCATACCGTTGTAATCGGGCGAGTTTCTACTTTCAGATGCAACAGAAATTTTGCGGATTGATCAATCCGTTCGCGAGATATGGCAGTTTGGAGATAAGAAACGCTTGAGAAACTCAAAATTTCGCATTTCTGATGCTCGAAACGAATAACTAGAACGGCCTAGGGGAAAAGTGCGCATACCGTTGTAATCGGGCGAGTTTCTACTTTCAGATGCAACAGAAATTTTGCGGATTGGTCGATCCGTTCGCGAGATATGGCAGTTTGGAAGTAAGAAACGCTTGAGAAACTCAAAATTTTCGCAGTTCTGATGCTCGAAACGAATAAATAGAACGGCCTAGGGGAAAACTACACCTACCGTTGTAATCGGGCGAGTTTCTACTTTCAGATGCAACAGAAATTTTGCGGATTGGTCAATCCGTTCGCGAGATATGGCAGTTTGGAGGTAAGAAACGCTTGAGAAACTCAAAATTTTCGCAGTTCTAATGCTCGAAACGAATAACTAGAACGGCCTAGGGGAAAAGTGCGCATACCGTTGTAATCGGGCGAGTTTCTACTTTCAGATGCAACAGAAATTTTGCGGATTGGTCGATCCGTTCGCGCGATGTGGCAGTTTGGAAGTAAGAAACGCTTGAGAAACTCAAAATTTTGGCAGTTCTGATGCTCGATACGAATGACTAGAACGGCCTAGGGGAAAAGTGCGCATACCGTTGTAATCGGGCGAGTTTCTACTTTCAGATGCAACAGAAATTATGCGGATTGGTCAATCCGTTCGCGTGATATGGCCTTTTGGATGTAAGAAACGCTTGAGAAACTCAAAATTTTCGCAGTTCTGATGCGGGAAACGAATAACTAGAACGGCCTAAGGGAAAAGTGCGCATACCGTTGTAATCGGGAGAGTTTCTACTTTCAGATGCAACAGAAATTTTGCGGATTGGTCAATCCGTTCGCGAGATACGGCAGTTTGGAAGTAAGAAACGCTTGAGAAACTCAAAATTTTCGCAGTTCTGATGCTCGAAACGAATAACTAGAACGGCCTAGGGGAAAACTACACATACCGTTGTAATCGGGCGAGTTTCTACTTTCAGATGCAACAGAAATTTTGCGGATTGGTCAATCCGTTCGCGAGATATGGCAGTTTGGAGGTAAGAAACGCTTGAGAAACTCAAAATTTTCGCAGTTCTGATGCTCGAAACGAATGACTAGAACGGCCTAGGGGAGAAGTACGCATGCCGTTGTAATCGGGCGAGTTTCTACTTTCAGATGCAACAGAAATTATGCGGACTGGTCAATCCGTTCGCGAGATATGGCAGTTTGGATGTAAGAAACGCTTGAGAAACTCAAAATTTTCGCAGTTCTAATGCTCGAAACGAGTAACTAGAACTGCATAGGGGAAAAGTACGCATACCGTTGTAATCGGGCGAGTTTCTACTTTCAGATGCAACAGAAATTTTGCGAATTGGTCAATCCGTTCGCGAGATATGGCAGTTTGGAGGTAAGAAACGCTTGAGAAACTCAAAATTTTCGCAGTTCTGATGCTCGACACGAATAACTAGAACGGCCTAGGGGAAGTGTGCGCATGCCGTTGTAATCGGGCGAGTTTCTACATTCAGATGCAACAGAAATTTTGCGGATTGGTCAATCCGTTCGCGAGATATGGCAGTTTGGAGATAAGAAACGCTTGAGAATCTCAAAATTTTCGCAGTTCTGATGCTCGAAACGAATGACTAGAAAGGCCTAGGGGAGAAGTACGCATACCGTTGTAATCGGGCGAGTTTCTACTTTCAGATGCAACAGAAATTATGCCGATTGATCAATCCGTTCGCGAGATATGGCAGTTTGGAGATAAGAAACGCTTGAGAAACTCAAAATTTTCGCAGTTCTAATGCTCGAAACGAGTAACTTGAACGGCCTAGGGGAAAAGTACGCATACGTTTGTAATCGGGCTAGTTTCTACTTTTAGATGCAACAGAAATTTTGCGGATTGATCAATCCGTTCTCGAGATATGGCAGTTTGGAGATAAGAAACGCTTGAGAAATTCAAAATTTTCGCAGTTCTGATGCTCGAAACGAATAACTAGAACGGCCTAGTGGAAAACTACACCTACCGTTGTAATCGGGCGAGTTTCTACTTTCAGATGCAACAGAAATTTTGCGGAATGTTCAATCCGTTCGCGAGATATGGCAGTTTGGAGGTCAGAAACGCTTGAGAAACTCAAAATTTTCGCATTTCTGATGCTCGAAACGAATAACTAGAACGGCCTAGGGGAAAAGTACGCATACCGTTGTAATCGGGCGAGTTTCTACTTCCAGATGCAACAGAAATTTTGCGGATTGGTCAATCCGTTCGCGAGATATTGCAGTTTGGAGGTAAGAAACGCTTGAGAAACTCAACATTTTCGCAGGTCTGATGCTCGACACGAATAACTAGAACGGCCTAGGGGCAAAGTGCGCATACCGTTGTAATCGGGCGAGTTTCTACTTTCAGATGCAACAGAAATTTTGCGGATTGGTCGATCCGTTCGCGAGATGTGGCAGTTTGGAAGTAAGAAACGCTTGAGAAACTCAAAATTTTCGCAGTTCTGATGCTCGAAACGAATAAATAGAACGGCCTAGGGGAAAACTACACCTACCGTTGTAATCGGGCGAGTTTCTACTTTCAGATGCAACAGAAATTTTGCGGATTGGTCAATCCGTTCGCGAGATATGGCAGTTTGGAGGTAAGAAACGCTTGAGAAACTCAAAATTTTCGCAGTTCTAATGCTCGAAACGAGTAACTAGAACGGCATAGGGGAAAAGTACGCATACCGTTGTAATCGGGCGAGTTTCTACTTTCAGATGCAACAGAAATTTTGCGGATTGATCAGTCCGTTCGCGAGATATGGCAGTTTGGAGATAAGAAACGCTTGAGAAACTCAAAATTTTCGCATTTCTGATGCTCGAAACGAATAACTAGAACGGCCTAGGGGAAAAATTGCGCATAACGTTGTAATCGGGCGAGTTTCTACTTTCAGATGCAACAGAAATTTTGCGGATTGATCAATCCGTTCGCGAGATATGGCAGTTTGGAGATAAGAAACGCTTGAGAAACTCAAAATTTTCGCACTTCTGATGCTCAAAACGAATAACTGGAACGGCCTAGGGGAAAAGTGCAAATACCGTTGTAATCGGCCGAGTTTCTACTTTCAGATGCAACAGTAATTATGCGGATTTGTCAATCCGTTCGCGAGATATGGCAGTTTGGAGGTAAGAAACGCTTGAGAAACTCAAAATTTTCGCAGTTCTGATGCTCGAAACGAATGACTAGAACGGCCTAGGGGAGAAGTACGCATACCGTTGTAATCGGGCGAGTTTCTACTTTCAGATGCAACAGAAATTTTGCGAATTGGTCAATCCGTTCGCGAGATATGGCAGTTTGGAGGTAAGAAACGCTTGAGAAACTCAACATTTTCGCAGGTCTGATGCTCGACACGAATAACTAGAACGGCCTAGGGGCAAAGTGCGCATACCGTTGTAATCGGGCGAGTTTCTACTTTCAGATGCAACAGAAATTTTGCGGATTGGTCGATCCGTTCGCGAGATGTGGCAGTTTGGAAGTAAGAAACGCTTGAGAAACTCAAAATTTTCGCAGTTCTGATGCTCGAAACGAATAAATAGAACGGCCTAGGGGAAAAATTGCGCATAACGTTGTAATCGGGCGAGTTTCTACTTTCAGATGCAACAGAAATTTTGCGGATTGATCAATCCGTTCGCGAGATATGGCAGTTTGGAGATAAGAAACGCTTGAGAAACTCAAAATTTTCGCACTTCTGATGCTCGAAACGAATAACTGGAACGGCCTAGGGGAAAAGTGCGCATACCGTTGTAATCGGCCGAGTTTCTACTTTCAGATGCAACAGTAATTATGCGGATTTGTCAATCCGTTCGCGAGATATGGCAGTTTGGAGGTAAGAAACGCTTGAGAAACTCAAAATTTTCGCAGTTCTGATGCTCGAAACGAATGACTAGAACGGCCTAGGGGAGAAGTACGCATACCGTTGTAATCGGGCGAGTTTCTACTTTCAGATGCAACAGAAATTATGCGGACTGGTCAATCCGTTCGCGAGATATGGCAGTTTGGATGTAAGAAACGCTTGAGAAACTCAAAATTTTCGCAGTTCTAATGCTCGAAACGAGTAACTAGAACGGCATAGGGGAAAAGTACGCATACCGTTGTAATCGGGCGAGTTTCTACTTTCAGATGCAACAGAAATTTTGCGAATTGGTCAATCCGTTCGCGAGATATGGCAGTTTGGAGGTAAGAAACGCTTGAGAAACTCAAAATTTTCGCAGTTCTGATGCTCGACACGAATAACTAGAACGGCCTAGGGGAAGTGTGCGCATGCCGTTGTAATCGGGCGAGTTTCTACATTCAGATGCAACAGAAATTTTGCGGATTGGTCAATCCGTTCGCGAGATATGGCAGTTTGGAGATAAGAAACGCTTGAGAAACTCAAAATTTTCGCAGTTCTGATGCTCGAAACGAATGACTAGAAAGGCCTAGGGGAGAAGTACGCATACCGTTGTAATCGGGCGAGTTTCTACTTTCAGATGCAACAGAAATTATGCCGATTGATCAATCCGTTCGCGAGATATGGCAGTTTGGAGATAAGAAACGCTTGAGAAACTCAAAATTTTCGCAGTTCTAATGCTCGAAACGAGTAACTTGAACGGCCTAGGGGAAAAGTACGCATACGGTTGTAATCGGGCTAGTTTCTACTTTTAGATGCAACAGAAATTTTGCGGATTGATCAATCCGTTCTCGAGATATGGCAGTTTGGAGATAAGAAACGCTTGAGAAATTCAAAATTTTCGCAGTTCTGATGCTCGAAACGAATAACTAGAACGGCCTAGTGGAAAACTACACCTACCGTTGTAATCGGGCGAGTTTCTACTTTCAGATGCAACAGAAATTTTGCGGAATGTTCCATCCGTTCGCGAGATATGGCGGTTTGGAGGTCAGAAACGCTTGAGAAACTCAAAATTTTCGCATTTCTGATGCTCGAAACGAATAACTAGAACGGCCTAGGGGAAAAGTACGTATACCGTTGTAATCGGGCGAGTTTCTACTTCCAGATGCAACAGAAATTTTGCGGATTGGTCAATCCGTTCGCGAGATATGGCAGTTTGGAGGTAAGAAACGCTTGAGAAACTCAAAATTTTCGCAGGTCTGATGCTCGACACGAATAACTAGAACGGCCTAGGGGCAAAGTGCGCATACCGTTGTAATCGGGCGAGTTTCTACTTTCAGATGCAACAGAAATTTTGCGGATTGGTCGATCCGTTCGCGAGATGTGGCAGTTTGGAAGTAAGAAACGCTTGAGAAACTCAAAATTTTCGCAGTTCTGATGCTCGAAACGAATAAATAGAACGGCCTAGGGGAAAACTACACCTACCGTTGTAATCGGGCGAGTTTCTACTTTCAGATGCAACAGAAATTTTGCGGATTGGTCAATCCGTTCGCGAGATATGGCAGTTTGGAGGTAAGAAACGCTTGAGAAACTCAAAATTTTCGCAGTTCTAATGCTCGAAACGAGTAACTAGAACGGCATAGGGGAAAAGTACGCATACCGTTGTAATCGGGCGAGTTTCTACTTTCAGATGCAACAGAAATTTTGCGGATTGATCAATCCGTTCGCGAGATATGGCAGTTTGGAGATAAGAAACGCTTGAGAAACTCAAAATTTTCGCATTTCTGATGCTCGAAACGAATAACTAGAAAGGCCTAGGGGAAAAATTGCGCATAACGTTGTAATCGGGCGAGTTTCTACTTTCAGATGCAACAGAAATTTTGCGGATTGATCAATCCGTTCGCGAGATATGGCAGTTTGGAGATAAGAAACGCTTGAGAAACTCAAAATTTTCGCACTTCTGATGCTCGAAACGAATAACTGGAACGGCCTAGGGGAAAAGTGCGCATACCGTTGTAATCGGGCGAGTTTCTACTTTCAGATGCAACAGAAATTTTGCGGACTGATCAATCCGTTCGCGAGATATGGCAGTTTGGAGATAAGAAACGCTTGAGAAACTCAAAATTTTCGCAGTTCTAATGCTCGAAACGAGTAACTAGAACGGCCTAGGGGAAAAGTACGCATACCGTTGTAATAGGGCGAGTTTCTACTTTTAGATGCAACAGAAATTTTGCGGATTGCTCAATCCGTTCGCGAGATATGGCAGTTTGGAGGTAAGAAACGCTTGAGAAACTCAAAATTTTCGCAGTTCTGATGCTCGACACGAATAACTAGAACGGCCTAGGGGCAAAGTGCGCACACCGTTGTAATCGGGCGAGTTTCTACTTTCAGATGCAACAGAAATTTTGCGGAATGTTCCATCCGTTCGCGAGATATGGCGGTTTGGAGGTCAGAAACGCTTGAGAAACTCAAAATTTTCGCATTTCTGATGCTCGAAACGAATAACTAGAACGGCCTAGGGGAAAAGTACGTATACCGTTGTAATCGGGCGAGTTTCTACTTTCAGATGCAACAGAAATTTTGCGGATTGGTCGATCCGTTCGCGAGATGTGGCAGTTTGGAAGTAAGAAACGCTTGAGAAACTCAAAATTTTCGCAGTTCTGATGCTCGAAACGAATAAATAGAACGGCCTAGGGGAAAACTACACCTACCGTTGTAATCGGGCGAGTTTCTACTTTCAGATGCAACAGAAATTTTGCGGATTGGTCAATCCGTTCGCGAGATATGGCAGTTTGGAGGTAAGAAACGCTTGAGAAACTCAAAATTTTCGCAGTTCTAATGCTCGAAACGAGTAACTAGAACGGCATAGGGGAAAAGTACGCATACCGTTGTAATCGGGCGAGTTTCTACTTTCAGATGCAACAGAAATTTTGCGGATTGATCAATCCGTTCGCGAGATATGGCAGTTTGGAGATAAGAAACGCTTGAGAAACTCAAAATTTTCGCATTTCTGATGCTCGAAACGAATAACTAGAAAGGCCTAGGGGAAAAATTGCGCATAACGTTGTAATCGGGCGAGTTTCTACTTTCAGATGCAACAGAAATTTTGCGGATTGATCAATCCGTTCGCGAGATATGGCAGTTTGGAGATAAGAAACGCTTGAGAAACTCAAAATTTTCGCACTTCTGATGCTCGAAACGAATAACTGGAACGGCCTAGGGGAAAAGTGCGCATACCGTTGTAATCGGGCGAGTTTCTACTTTCAGATGCAACAGAAATTTTGCGGACTGATCAATCCGTTCGCGAGATATGGCAGTTTGGAGATAAGAAACGCTTGAGAAACTCTAAATTTTCGCAGTTCTAATGCTCGAAACGAGTAACTAGAACGGCCTAGGGGAAAAGTACGCATACCGTTGTAATAGGGCGAGTTTCTACTTTTAGATGCAACAGAAATTTTGCGGATTGCTCAATCCGTTCGCGAGATATGGCAGTTTGGAGGTAAGAAACGCTTGAGAAACTCAAAATTTTCGCAGTTCTGATGCTCGACACGAATAACTAGAACGGCCTAGGGGCAAAGTGCCCACACCGTTGTAATCGGGCGAGTTTCTACTTTCAGATGCAACAGAAATTTTGCGGATTGGTCGATCCGTTCGCGAGATATGGCAGTTTGGAGATAAGAAACGCTTGAGAAACTCAAAATTTTCGCAGTTCTGATGCTCGAAACGAATAACTAGAACGGCCTAGGGGAGAAGTACGCATACTGTTGTAATCGGGCGAGTTTCTACTTTCAGATGCAACAGAAATTTTGCAGATTGATCAATCCGTTCGCGAGATATGGCAGTTTGGAGATAAGAAACGCTTGAGAAACTCAAAATTTTCGCAGTTCTGATGCTCGAAACGAATGACTAGAACGGCCTAGGGGAGAAGTACGCATACCGTTGTAATCGGGCGAGTTTCTACTTTCAGATGCAACAGAAATTATGCGGATTGGTCAATCCGTTCTCGAGATATGGCTGTTTGGAGGTAAGAAACGCTTGAGAAACTCAAAATTTTCGCATTTCTGATGCTCGAAACGAATAACTAGAACGGCCTAGGGGAAAAGTACGCATACCGTTGTAATCGGGCGAGTTTCTACTTTCAGATGCAACAGAAATTTTGCGGATTGGTCAATCCGTTCGCGAGATATGGCAGTTTGGAGGTAAGAAACGCTTGAGAAACTCAAAATTTTCGCAGGTCTGATGCTCGACACGAATAACTAGAACGGCCTAGGGGCAAAGTGCGCATACCGTTGTAATCGGGCGAGTTTCTACTTTCAGATGCAACAGAAATTTTGCGGATTGGTCGATCCGTTCGCGAGGTGTGGCAGTTTGGAAGTAAGAAACGCTTGAGAAACTCAAAATTTTCGCAGTTCTGATGCTCGACACGAATAACTAGAACGGCCTAGGGGCAAAGTGCGCACACCGTTGTAATCGGGCGAGTTTCTACTTTCAGATGCAACAGAAATTTTGCGGAATGTTCAATCCGTTCGCGAGATATGGCAGTTTGGAGGTAAGAAACGCTTGACAAACTCAAAATTTTCGCATTTCTGATGCTCGAAACGAATAACTAGAACGGCCTAGGGGAAAAGTGCGCATACCGTTGTAATCGGGCGAGTTTCTACTTTCAGATGCAACAGAAATTTAGCGGATTGATCAATCCGTTCGCGAGATATGGCAGTTTGGAGATAAGAAACGCTTGAGAAACTCAAAATTTTCGCAGTTCTGATGCTCGAAACGAATGACTAGAACGGCCTAGGGGAAAAGTGCGCATACCGTTGTAATCGGGCGAGTTTCTACTTTCAGATGCAACAGAAATTTTGCGGATTGATCAATCCGTTCGCGAGATATGGCAGTTTGGAGATAAGAAACGCTTGAGAAACTCAAAATTTTCGCAGTTCTGATGCTCGACACGAATAACTAGAACAGCCTAGGGGAAATGTGCGCATACCGTTGTAATCGGGCGAGTTTCTACATTCATATGCAACAGAAATTTTGCGAATTGGTCAATCCGTTCGCGAGATATGGCAGTTTGGATGTAAGAAACGCTTGAGAAACTCAAAATTTTCGCAGTTCTGATGCTCGACACGAATAACTAGAACGGCCTAGGGGCAAAGTGCGCACACCGTTGTAATCGGGCGAGTTTCTACTTTCAGATGCAACAGAAATTTTGCGGAATGTTCAATCCGTTCGCGAGATATGGCAGTTTGGAGGTAAGAAACGCTTGACAAACTCAAAATTTTCGCATTTCTGATGCTCGAAACGAATAACTAGAACGGCCTAGGGGAAAAGTGCGCACACCGTTGTAATCGGGCGAGTTTCTACTTTCAGATGCAACAGAAATTTTGCGGAATGTTCAATCCGTTCGCGAGATATGGCAGTTTGGAGGTAAGAAACGCTTGACAAACTCAAAATTTTCGCATTTCTGATGCTCGAAACGAATAACTAGAACGGCCTAGGGGAAAAGTGCGCATACCGTTGTAATCGGGCGAGTTTCTACTTTCAGATGCAACAGAAATTTAGCGGATTGATCAATCCGTTCGCGAGATATGGCAGTTTGGAGATAAGAAACGCTTGAGAAACTCAAAATTTTCGCAGTTCTGATGCTCGAAACGAATGACTAGAACGGCCTAGGGGAAAAGTGCGCATACCGTTGTAATCGGGCGAGTTTCTTCTTTCAGATGCAACAGAAATTTTGCGGATTGATCAATCCGTTCGCGAGATATGGCAGTTTGGAGATAAGAAACGCTTGAGAAACTCAAAATTTTCGCAGTTCTGATGCTCGACACGAATAACTAGAACAGCCTAGGGGAAATGTGCGCATACCGTTGTAATCGGGCGAGTTTCTACATTCAGATGCAACAGAAATTTTGCGAATTGGTCAATCCGTTCGCGAGATATGGCAGTTTGGATGTAAGAAACGCTTGAGAAACTCAAAATTTTCGCAGTTCTGATGCTCGACACGAATAACTAGAACGGCCTAGGGGCAAAGTGCGCACACCGTTGTAATCGGGCGAGTTTCTACTTTCAGATGCAACAGAAATTTTGCGGAATGTTCAATCCGTTCGCGAGATATGGCAGTTTGGAGGTAAGAAACGCTTGACAAACTCAAAATTTTCGCATTTCTGATGCTCGAAACGAATAACTAGAACGGCCTAGGGGAAAAGTGCGCATACCGTTGCAATCGGGCGAGTTTCTACTTTCAGATGCAACAGAAATTTTGCGGATTGATCAATCCGGTCGCGAGATATGGCAGTTTGGAGATAAGAAACGCTTGAGAAACTCAAAATTTTCGCAGTTCTGATGCTCGAAACGAATGACTAGAACGGCCTAGGGGAAAAGTGCGCATACCGTTGTAATCGGGCGAGTTTCTACTTTCAGATGCAACAGAAATTTTGCGGATTGATCAATCCGTTCGCGAGATATGGCAGTTTGGAGATAAGAAACGCTTGAGAAACTCAAAATTTTCGCAGTTCTAATGCTCGAGACGAGTAACTAGAACGGCCTAGGTGAAAAGTACGCATACCGTTGTAATCGGGCGAGTTTCTACATTTAGATGCAACAGAAATTTTGCGAATTGGTCAATCCGTTCGCGAGATATGGCAGTTTGGAGGTAAGAAACGCTTGAGAAACTCAAAATTTTCGCAGTTCTAATGCTCGAAACGAATAACTAGAACGGCCTAGGGGAAAACTACACATACCGTTGTAATCGGGCGAGTTTCTACTTTCAGATGCAACAGAAATTTTGAGGATTGGTCAATCCGTTCGCGAGATATGGCAGTTTGGATGTAAGAAACGCTTGAGAAACTCAAAATTTTCGCAGTTCTGATGCTCGAAACGAATGACTAGAACGGCCTAGGGGAAAAGTGCGCATACCGTTGTAATCGGGCGAGTTTCTACTTTCAGATGCAACAGAAATTTTGCGGATTGATCAATCCGTTCGCGAGATATGGCAGTTTGGAGATAAGAAACGCTTGAGAAACTCAAAATTTTCGCAGTTCTGATGCTCGACACGAATAACTAGAACAGCCTAGGGGAAATGTGCGCGTACCGTTGTAATCGGGCGAGTTTCTACATTCAGATGCAACAGAAATTTTGCGAATTGGTCAATCCGTTCGCGAGATATGGCAGTTTGGATGTAAGAAACGCTTGAGAAACTCAAAATTTTCGCAGTTCTGATGCTCGACACGAATAACTAGAACGGCCTAGGGGCAAAGTGCGCACACCGTTGTAATCGGGCGAGTTTCTACTTTCAGATGCAACAGAAATTTTGCGGAATGTTCAATCCGTTCGCGAGATATGGCAGTTTGGAGGTAAGAAACGCTTGACAAACTCAAAATTTTCGCATTTCTGATGCTCGAAACGAATAACTAGAACGGCCTAGGGGAAAAGTGCGCATACCGTTGCAATCGGGCGAGTTTCTACTTTCAGATGCAACAGAAATTTTGCGGATTGATCAATCCGGTCGCGAGATATGGCAGTTTGGAGATAAGAAACGCTTGAGAAACTCAAAATTTTCGCAGTTCTGATGCTCGAAACGAATGACTAGAACGGCCTAGGGGAAAAGTGCGCATACCGTTGTAATCGGGCGAGTTTCTACTTTCAGATGCAACAGAAATTTTGCGGATTGATCAATCCGTTCGCGAGATATGGCAGTTTGGAGATAAGAAACGCTTGAGAAACTCAAAATTTTCGCAGTTCTAATGCTCGAGACGAGTAACTAGAACGGCCTAGGTGAAAAGTACGCATACCGTTGTAATCGGGCGAGTTTCTACATTTAGATGCAACAGAAATTTTGCGAATTGGTCAATCCGTTCGCGAGATATGGCAGTTTGGAGGTAAGAAACGCTTGAGAAACTCAAAATTTTCGCAGTTCTAATGCTCGAAACGAATAACTAGAACGGCCTAGGGGAAAACTACACATACCGTTGTAATCGGGCGAGTTTCTACTTTCAGATGCAACAGAAATTTTGAGGATTGGTCAATCCGTTCGCGAGATATGGCAGTTTGGATGTAAGAAACGCTTGAGAAACTCAAAATTTTCGCAGTTCTGATGCTCGAAACGAATGACTAGAACGGCCTAGGGGAAAAGTGCGCATACCGTTGTAATCGGGCGAGTTTCTACTTTCAGATGCAACAGAAATGTTGCGGATTGATCAATCCGTTCGCGAGATATGGCAGTTTGGAGATAAGAAACGCTTGAGAAACTCAAAATTTTCGCAGTTCTGATGCTCGACACGAATAACTAGAACAGCCTAGGGGAAATGTGCGCGTACCGTTGTAATCGGGCGAGTTTCTACATTCAGATGCAACAGAAATTTTGCGAATTGGTCAATCCGTTCGCGAGATATGGCAGTTTGGATGTAAGAAACGCTTGAGAAACTCAAAATTTTCGCAGTTCTGATGCTCGACACGAATAACTAGAACGGCCTAGGGGCAAAGTGCGCACACCGTTGTAATCGGGCGAGTTTCTACTTTCAGATGCAACAGAAATTTTGCGGAATGTTCAATCCGTTCGCGAGATATGGCAGTTTGGAGGTAAGAAACGCTTGACAAACTCAAAATTTTCGCATTTCTGATGCTCGAAACGAATAACTAGAACGGCCTAGGGGAAAAGTGCGCATACCGTTGCAATCGGGCGAGTTTCTACTTTCAGATGCAACAGAAATTTTGGGGATTGGTCAATCCGTTCGCGAGATATGGCAGTTTGGAGGTAAGAAACGCTTGAGAAATTCAAAATTTTCGCAGTTCTGATGCTCGACACGAATAACTAGAACGGCCTAGGGGAATAGTGCGCATACCGTTGTAATCGGGCGAGTTTCTACTTTCAGATGCAACAGAAATTTTGCGGATTGATCAATCAGTTCGCGAGATATGGCAGTTTGGAGATAAGAAACGCTTGAGAAACTCAAAATTTTCGCAGTTCTTATGCTCGAAACGAATAACTAGAACCGCCTAGGGGAAAAGTGCGCATACCGTTGTAATCGGGCGAGTTTCTACTTTCAGATGCAACAGAAATTTTGCGGATTGGTCAATCCGTTCGCGAGATATGGCAGTTTGGAGGTAAGAAACGCTTGAGAAACTCAAAATTTTCGCAGTTCTGATGCTCGAAACGAATAACTAGAATGGCCTAGGGGAAAACTACACCTACCGTTGTAATCGGGCGTGTTTCTACTTTCAGATGCAACAGAAATTTTGCGGATTGATCAATCCGTTCGTGAGATATGGCAGTTTGGAGATAAGAAACGCTTGAGCAACTCAAAATTTTCGCAGTTCTGATGCTCGAAACGAGTAACTAGAACTGCCTAGGGGAAAAGAACGCAAACTGTTGTAATCGGGCGAGTTTCTACTTTCAGATGCAACAGAAATCATGCGGATTGGTCAATCCGTTCGCGAAATATGGCCGTTTGGATTTAAGAAACGCTTGAGAAACACAAAATTTTCGCATTTCTGATGCTCGACACGAATAACTAGAACGGCCTAGGGGAAAAGTGCGCATTCCGTTGTAATCGGGCGAGTTTCTACTTTCAGATGCAACAGAAATTATGCGGATTGGTCAATCCGTTCGCGAGATATGGCAGTTTGGAGATAAGAAACGCTTGAGAAACTCAAAATTTTCGCAGTTCTGATGCTCGACACGAACAACTAGAACGGCCTAGGGGAAAAGTGCGCATACCGTTGTAATCGGGCGAGTTTCTACTTTCAGATGCAACAGAAATTTTGGGGATTGGTCAATCCGTTCGCGAGATATGGCAGTTTGGAGGTAAGAAACGCTTGAGAAATTCAAAATTTTCGCAGTTCTGATGCTCGACACGAATAACTAGAACGGCCTAGGGGAATAGTGCGCATACCGTTGTAATCGGGCGAGTTTCTACTTTCAGATGCAACAGAAATTTTGCGGATTGATCAATCAGTTCGCGAGATATGGCAGTTTGGAGATAAGAAACGCTTGAGAAACTCAAAATTTTCGCAGTTCTTATGCTCGAAACGAATAACTAGAACCGCCTAGGGGAAAAGTGCGCATACCGTTGTAATCGGGCGAGTTTCTACTTTCAGATGCAACAGAAATTTTGCGGATTGGTCAATCCGTTCGCGAGATATGGCAGTTTGGAGGTAAGAAACGCTTGAGAAACTCAAAATTTTCGCAGTTCTGATGCTCGAAACGAATAACTAGAATGGCCTAGGGGAAAACTACACCTACCGTTGTAATCGGGCGTGTTTCTACTTTCAGATGCAACAGAAATTTTGCGGATTGATCAATCCGTTCGTGAGATATGGCAGTTTGGAGATAAGAAACGCTTGAGAAACTCAAAATTTTCGCAGTTCTGATGCTCGAAACGAGTAACTAGAACTGCCTAGGGGAAAAGAACGCAAACTGTTGTAATCGGGCGAGTTTCTACTTTCAGATGCAACAGAAATCATGCGGATTGGTCAATCCGTTCGCGAGATATGGCCGTTTGGATTTAAGAAACGCTTGAGAAACTCAAAATTTTCGCATTTCTGATTCTCGACACGAATAACTAGAACGGCCTAGGGGAAAAGTGCGCATTCCGTTGTAATCGGGCGAGTTTCTACTTTCAGATGCAACAGAAATTATGCGGATTGGTCAATCCGTTCGCGAGATATGGCAGTTTGGAGATAAGAAACGCTTGAGAAACTCAAAATTTTCGCAGTTCTGATGCTCGACACGAACAACTAGAACGGCCTAGGGGAAAAGTGCGCATACCGTTGTAATCGGGCGAGTTTCTACTTTCAGATGCAACAGAAATTTTGGGGATTGGTCAATCCGTTCGCGAGATATGGCAGTTTGGAGGTAAGAAACGCTTGAGAAATTCAAAATTTTCGCAGTTCTGATGCTCGACACGAATAACTAGAACGGCCTAGGGGAATAGTGCGCATACCGTTGTAATCGGGCGAGTTTCTACTTTCAGATGCAACAGAAATTTTGCGGATTGATCAATCAGTTCGCGAGATATGGCAGTTTGGAGATAAGAAACGCTTGAGAAACTCAAAATTTTCGCAGTTCTTATGCTCGAAACGAATAACTAGAACCGCCTAGGGGAAAAGTGCGCATACCGTTGTAATCGGGCGAGTTTCTACTTTCAGATGCAACAGAAATTTTGCGGATTGGTCAATCCGTTCGCGAGATATGGCAGTTTGGAGGTAAGAAACGCTTGAGAAACTCAAAATTTTCGCAGTTCTGATGCTCGAAACGAATAACTAGAATGGCCTAGGGGAAAACTACACCTACCGTTGTAATCGGGCGTGTTTCTACTTTCAGATGCAACAGAAATTTTGCGGATTGGTCAATCCGTTCGCGAGATATGGCAGTTTGGAGATAAGAAACGCTTGAGAAACTCAAAATTTTCGCAGTTCTGATGCTCGAAACGAATGACTAGAAAGGCCTAGGGGAGAAGTACGCATACCGTTGTATTCGGGCGAGTTTCTACTTTCAGATGCAACAGAAATTATGCGGATTGGTCAATCCGTTCGCGAGATATGGCAGTTTGGAGGTAAGAAACGCTTGAGAAACTCAAAATTTTCGCAGTTCTGATGCTCGACACGAATAACTAGAACGGCCTAGGGGAAAAGTGCGCATACCGTTGTAATCGGGCGAGTTTCTACTTTCAGATGCAACATAAATTTTCCGGATTGGTCAATCCGTTCGCGAGATATGGCAGTTTGGAGGTAAGAAACGCTTGAGAAACTCAAAATTTTCGCATTTCTGATGCTCGACACGAATAACTAGAACGGCCTAGGGGAAAAGTGCGCATTCCGTTGTAATCGGGCGAGTTTCTACTTTCAGATGCAACAGAAATTTTGCGGATTGATCAATCCGTTCGCGAGATATGGCAGTTTGGAGATAAGGAACGCTTGAGAAACTCAAAATTTTCGCAGTTCTGATGCTCGAAACGAGTAACTAGAACTGCCTAGGGGAAAAGAACGCAAACTGTTGTAATCGGGCGAGTTTCTACTTTCAGATGCAACAGAAATCATGCGGATTGGTCAATCCGTTCGCGAGATATGGCCGTTTGGATTTAAGAAACGCTTGAGAAACTCAAAATTTTCGCATTTCTGATGCTCGACACGAATAACTAGAACGGCCTAGGGGAAAAGTGCGCATTCCGTTGTAATCGGGCGAGTTTCTACTTTCAGATGCAACAGAAATTTTGCGGATTGATCAATCCGTTCGCGAGATATGGCAGTTTGGAGATAAGGAACGCTTGAGAAACTCAAAATTTTCGCAGTTCTTATGCTCGAAACGAATAACTAGAACCGCCTAGGGGAAAAGTGCGCATACCGTTGTAATCGGGCGAGTTTCTACTTTCAGATGCAACAGAAATTTTGCGGATTGATCAATCCGTTCGCGAGATATGGCAGTTTGGAGATAAGAAACGCTTGAGAAACTCAAAATTTTCGCCGTTCTGATGCTCGAAACGAATGACTAGAACGGCCTAGGGGAGAAGTACGCACACCGTTGTAATCGGGCGAGTTTCTACTTTCAGATGCAACAGAAATTATGCGGATTGGTCAATCCGTTCGCGAGATATGGCAGTTTGGAGATAAGAAACGCTTGAGAAACTCAAAATTTTCGCAGTTCTGATGCTCGACACGAACAACTAGAACGGCCTAGGGGAAAAGTGCGCATACCGTTGCAATCGGGCGAGTTTCTACTTTCAGATGCAACAGAAATTTTGGGGATTGGTCAATCCGTTCGCGAGATATCGCAGTTTGGATGTAAGACACGCTTGAGAAATTCAAAATTTTCGCAGTTCTGATGCTCGACACGAATAACTAGAACGGCCTAGGCGAAAAGTGCGCATACCGTTGTAATCGGGCGAGTTTCTACTTTCAGATGCAACAGAAATTTTGCGGATTGATCAATCAGTTCGCGAGATATGGCAGTTTGGAGATAAGAAACGCTTGAGAAACTCAAAATTTTCGCAGTTCTTATGCTCGAAACGAATAACTAGAACCGCCTAGGGGAAAAGTGCGCATACCGTTGCAATCGGGCGAGTTTCTACTTTCAGATGCAACAGAAATTTTGCGGATTGATCAATCCGTTCGCGAGATATGGCAGTTTGGAAATAAGAAACGCTTGAGAAACTCAAAATTTTCGCAGTTCTGATGCTCGAAACGAATGACTCGAACGGCCTAGGGGAGAAGTACGCATACCGTTGTAATCGGGCGAGTTTCTACTTTCAGATGCAACAGAAATTATGCGGATTGGTCAATCCGTTCGCGAGATATGGCAGTTCGGAGATAAGAAACGCTTGAGAAACTCAAAATTTTCGCAGTTCTGATGCTCGACACGAACTACTAGAACGGCCTAGGGGAAAAGTGAGAATACCGTTGTAATCGGGCGAGTTTCTACTTTCAGATGCAACAGAAATTTTCCGGATTGGTCAATCCGTTCGCGAGATATGGCAGTTTGGAGGTAAGAAACGCTTGAGAAACTCAAAATTTTCGCAGTTCTGATGCTCGACACGAACAACTAGAACGGCCTAGGGGAAAAGTGCGCATACAGTTGTAATCGGGCGAGTTTCTACTTTCAGATGCAACAGAAATTTTGGGGATTGGTCAATCCGTTCGCGAGATTTGGCAGTTTGGAGGTAAGAAACGCTTGAGAAATTCAAAATTTTCGCAGTTCTGATGCTCGACACGAATAACTAGAACGGCCTAGGGGAAAAGTGCGCATACCGTTGTAATCGGGCGAGTTTCTACTTTCAGATGCAACAGAAATTTTGCGGATTGATCAATCAGTTCGCGAGATATGGCAGTTTGGAGATAAGAAACGCTTGAGAAACTCAAAATTTTCGCAGTTCTTATGCTCGAAACGAATAACTAGAACCGCCTAGGGGAAAAGTGCGCATACCGTTGCAATCGGGCGAGTTTCTACTTTCAGATGCAACAGAAATTTTGCGGATTGATCAATCCGTTCGCGAGATATGGCAGTTTGGAAATAAGAAACGCTTGAGAAACTCAAAATTTTCGCAGTTCTGATGCTCGAAACGAATGACTCGAACGGCCTAGGGGAGAAGTACGCATACCGTTGTAATCGGGCGAGTTTCTACTTTCAGATGCAACAGAAATTATGCGGATTGGTCAATCCGTTCGCGAGATATGGCAGTTCGGAGATAAGAAACGCTTGAGAAACTCAAAATTTTCGCAGTTCTGATGCTCGACACGAACTACTAGAACGGCCTAGGGGAAAAGTGAGAATACCGTTGTAATCGGGCGAGTTTCTACTTTCAGATGCAACAGAAATTTTCCGGATTGGTCAATCCGTTCGCGAGATATGGCAGTTTGGAGGTAAGAAACGCTTGAGAAACTCAAAATTTTCGCAGTTCTGATGCTCGACACGAACAACTAGAACGGCCTAGGGGAAAAGTGCGCATACAGTTGTAATCGGGCGAGTTTCTACTTTCAGATGCAACAGAAATTTTGGGGATTGGTCAATCCGTTCGCGAGATTTGGCAGTTTGGAGGTAAGAAACGCTTGAGAAATTCAAAATTTTCGCAGTTCTGATGCTCGACACGAATAACTAGAACGGCCTAGGGGAAAAGTGCGCATACCGTTGTAATCGGGCGAGTTTCTACTTTCAGATGCAACAGAAATTTTGCGGATTGATCAATCAGTTCGCGAGATATGGCAGTTTGGAGATAAGAAACGCTTGAGAAACTCAAAATTTTCGCAGTTCTTATGCTCGAAACGAATAACTAGAACCGCCTAGGGGAAAAGTGCGCATACCGTTGTAATCGGGCGAGTTTCTACTTTCAGATGCAACAGAAATTTTGCGGATTGATCAATCCGTTCGCGAGATATGGCAGTTTGGAGATAAGAAACGCTTGAGAAACTCAAAATTTTCGCAGTTCTGATGCTCGAAACGAATGACTAGAACGGCCTAGGGGAGAAGTACGCATACCGTTGTAATCGGGCGAGTTTCTACTTTCAGATGCAACAGAAATTATGCGGATTGGTCAATCCGTTCGCGAGATATGGCAGTTTGGAGATAAGAAACGCTTGAGAAACTCAAAATTTTCGCAGTTCTGATGCTCGACACGAACTACTAGAACGGCCTAGGGAAAAGTGAGCATACCGTTGTAATCGGGCGAGTTTCTACTTTCAGATGCAACAGAAATTTTGCGGATTGATCAATCAGTTCGCGAGATATGGCAGTTTGGAGATAAGAAACGCTTGAGAAACTCAAAATTTTCGCAGTTCTTATGCTCGAAACGAATAACTAGAACCGCCTAGGGGAAAAGTGCGCATACCGTTGTAATCGGGCGAGTTTCTACTTTCAGATGCAACAGAAATTTTGCGGATTGATCAATCCGTTCGCGAGATATGGCAGTTTGGAGATAAGAAACGCTTGAGAAACTCAAAATTTTCGCAGTTCTGATGCTCGAAACGAATGACTAGAACGGCCTAGGGGAGAAGTACGCATACCGTTGTAATCGGGCGAGTTTCTACTTTCAGATGCAACAGAAATTATGCGGATTGGTCAATCCGTTCGCGAGATATGGCAGTTTGGAGATAAGAAACGCTTGAGAAACTCAAAATTTTCGCAGTTCTGATGCTCGACACGAACTACTAGAACGGCCTAGGGGAAAAGTGAGCATACCGTTGTAATCGGGCGAGTTTCTACTTTCAGATGCAACAGAAATTTTGGGGATTGGTCAATCCGTTCGCGAGATATGGCAGTTTGGAGGTAAGAAACGCTTGAGAAATTCAAAATTTTCGCAGTTCTGATGCTCGACACGAATAACTAGAACGGCCTAGGGGAAAAGTGCGCATACCGTTGTAATCGGGCGAGTTTCTACTTTCAGATGCAACAGAAATTTTGCGGATTGATCAATCCGTTCGCGAGATATGGCAGTTTGGAGATAAGAAACGCTTGAGAAACTCAAAATTTTCGCAGTTCTTATGCTCGAAACGAATAACTAGAACCGCCTAGGGAAAAGTGCGCATACCGTTGTAATCGGGCGAGTTTCTACTTTCAGATGCAGCAGAAATTTTGCGGATTGGTCGATCCGTCCGCGAGATATGGCAGTTTGGAGATAAGAAACGCTTGAGAAACTCAAAATTTTCGCAGTTCTGATGCTCGACACGAACTACTAGAACGGCCTAGGGGAAAAGTGAGAATACCGTTGTAATCGGGCGAGTTTCTACTTTCAGATGCAACAGAAATTTTCCGGATTGGTCAATCCGTTCGCGAGATATGGCAGTTTGGAGGTAAGAAACGCTTGAGAAACTCAAAATTTTCGCAGTTCTGATGCTCGACACGAACTACTAGAACGGCCTAGGGGAAAAGTGAGCATACCGTTGTAATCGGGCGAGTTTCTACTTTCAGATGCAACAGAAATTTTGGGGATTGGTCAATCCGTTCGCGAGATATGGCAGTTTGGAGGTAAGAAACGCTTGAGAAATTCAAAATTTTCGCAGTTCTGATGCTCGACACGAATAACTAGAACGGCCTAGGGGAAAAGTGCGCATACCGTTGTAATCGGGCGAGTTTCTACTTTCAGATGCAACAGAAATTTTGCGGATTGATCAATCCGTTCGCGAGATATGGCAGTTTGGAGATAAGAAACGCTTGAGAAACTCAAAATTTTCGCAGTTCTTATGCTCGAAACGAATAACTAGAACCGCCTAGGGGAAAAGTGCGCCTACCGTTGTAATCGGGCGAGTTTCTACTTTCAGATGCAACAGAAATTTTGCGGATTGATCAATCCGTTCGCGAGATATGGCAGTTTGGAGATAAGAAACGCTTGAGAAACTCAAAATTTTTGCAGTTCTGATGCTCGAAACGAATGACTAGAACGGCCTAGGGGAGAAGTACGCATACCGTTGTAATCGGGCGAGTTTCTACTTTCAGATGCAACAGAAATTATGCGGATTGGTCAATCCGTTCGCGAGATATGGCAGTTTGGAGATAAGAAACGCTTGAGAAACTCAAAATTTTCGCAGTTCTGATGCTCGACACGAACTACTTGAACGGCCTAGGGGAAAAGTGCGCATACCGTTGTAATCGGGCGTGTTTCTACTTTCAGATGCAACAGAAATTTTCCGGATTGGTCAATCCGTTCGCGAGATATGGCAGTTTGGAGGTAAGAAACGCTTGAGAAACTCAAAATTTTCGCAGTTCTGATGCTCGAAACGAATGACTAGAACGGCCTAGGGGAGAAGTACGCATACCTTTGTAATCGGGCGAGTTTCTATTTTCAGATGCAACAGAAATTATGCGGATTGGTCAATCCGTTCGCGAGATATGGCAGTTTGGAGATAAGAAACGCTTGAGAAACTCAAAATTTTCGCAGTTCTGATGCTCGACACGAACTACTAGAACGGCCTAGGGGAAAAGTGAGCATACCGTTGTAATCGGGCGAGTTTCTACTTTCAGATGCAACAGAAATTTTGGGGATTGGTCAATCCGTTCGCGAGATATGGCAGTTTGGAGGTAAGAAACGCTTGAGAAATTCAAAATTTTCGCAGTTCTGATGCTCGACACGAATAACTAGAACGGCCTAGGGGAAAAGTGCGCATACCGTTGTAATCGGGCGAGTTTCTACTTTCAGATGCAACAGAAATTTTGCGGATTGATCAATCCGTTCGCGAGATATGGCAGTTTGGAGATAAGAAACGCTTGAGAAACTCAAAATTTTCGCAGTTCTTATGCTCGAAACGAATAACTAGAACCGCCTAGGGGAAAAGTGCGCCTACCGTTGTAATCGGGCGAGTTTCTACTTTCAGATGCAACAGAAATTTTGCGGATTGATCAATCCGTTCGCGAGATATGGCAGTTTGGAGATAAGAAACGCTTGAGAAACTCAAAATTTTTGCAGTTCTGATGCTCGAAACGAATGACTAGAACGGCCTAGGGGAGAAGTACGCATACCGTTGTAATCGGGCGAGTTTCTACTTTCAGATGCAACAGAAATTATGCGGATTGGTCAATCCGTTCGCGAGATATGGCAGTTTGGAGATAAGAAACGCTTGAGAAACTCAAAATTTTCGCAGTTCTGATGCTCGACACAAACTACTTGAACGGCCTAGGGGAAAAGTGCGCATACCGTTGTAATCGGGCGTGTTTCTACTTTCAGATGCAACAGAAATTTTCCGGATTGGTCAATCCGTTCGCGAGATATGGCAGTTTGGAGGTAAGAAACGCTTGAGAAACTCAAAATTTTCGCAGTTCTGATGCTCGAAACGAATGACTAGAACGGCCTAGGGGAGAAGTACGCATACCTTTGTAATCGGGCGAGTTTCTATTTTCAGATGCAACAGAAATCATGCGGATTGGTCAATCCGTTCGCGAGATATGGCCGTTTGGATTTAAGAAACGCTTGAGAAACTCAAAATTTTCGCATTTCTGATGCTCGACACGAATAACTAGAACGGCCTAGGGGAAAAGTGCGCATACCGTTGTAATCGGGCGAGTTTCTACTTTCAGATGCAACAGAAATTTTGCGGATTGATCAATCCGTTCGCGAGATATGGCAGTTTGGAGATAAGAAACGCTTGAGAAACTCAAAATTTTCGCAGTTCTGATGCTCGAAACGAATGACTAGAACGGCCTAGGGCAGAAGTACGCATACCGTTGTAGTCGGGCGAGTTTCTACTTTCAGATGCAACAGAAACTATGCGGATTGGTCAATCCGTTCGCGAGATATGGCAGTTTGGAGATAAGAAACGCTTGAGAAACTCAAAATTTTCGCAGTTCTGATGCTCGACACGAACTACTAGAACGGCCTAGGGGAAAAGTGCGCATACCGTTGTAATCGGGCGAGTTTCTACTTTCAGATGCGACAGAAATTTTGCGGATTGCTCAATCCGTTCGCGAGATATGGCAGTTTGGAGATAAGAAACGCTTGAGAAACTCAAAATTTTCGCGGTTCTGATGCTCGAAACGAGTAACTAGAACTGCCTAGGGGAAAAGTGCGCATACCGTTGTAATCGGGCGAGTTTCTACTTTCAGATGCAACAGAAATTTTGCGGATTGATCAATCCGTTCGCGAGATATGGCAGTTTGGAGATAAGAAACGCTTGAGAAACTCAAAATTTTCGCAGTTCTTATGCTCGAAACGAATAACTAGAACCGCCTAGGGGAAAAGTGCGCATACCGTTGTAATCGGGCGAGTTTCTACTCTCAGATGCAACAGAAATTTTGCGGATTGATCAATCCGTTCGCGAGATAATGCAGTTTGGAGATAAGAAACGCTTGAGAAACTCAAAATTTTCGCCGTTCTGATGCTCGAAACGAATGACTAGAACGGCCTAGGGGAGAAGTACGCATACCGTTGTAATCGGGCGAGTTTCTACTTTCAGATGCAACAGAAATTATGCGGATTGGTCAATCCGTTCGCGAGATATGGCAGTTTGGAGATAAGAAACGCTTGAGAAACTCAAAATTTTCGCAGTTCTGATGCTCGACACGAACAACTAGAACGGCCTAGGGGAAAAGTGCGCATACCGTTGTAATCGGGCGAGTTTCTACTTTCAGATGCAACAGAAATTTTGGGGATTGGTCAATCCGTTCGCGAGATATGGCAGTTTGGAGATAAGAAACGCTTGAGAAATTCAAAATTTTCGCAGTTCTGATGCTCGACACGAATAACTAGAACGGCCTAGGGGAAAAGTGCGCATACCGTTGTAATCGGGCGAGTTTCTACTTTCAGATACAACAGAAATTTTGCGGATTGATCAATCAGTTCGCGAGATATGGCAGTTTGGAGATAAGAAACGCTTGAGAAACTCAAAATTTTCGCAGTTCTTATGCACGAAACGAATAACTAGAACCGCCTAGGGGAAAAGTGCGCATACCGTAGTAATCGGGCGAGTTTCTACTTTCAGATGCAACAGAAATTTTGCGGATTGATCAATCCGTTCGCGAGATATGGCAGTTTGGAGATAAGAAACGCTTGAGAAACTCAAAATTTTCGCAGTTCTGATGCTCGAAACGAATGACTAGAACGGCCTAGGGGAAAAGTGCGCATACCGTTGTAATCGGGCGAGTTTCTACTTTCAGATGCAACAGAAATTTTGCGGATTGATCAATCAGTTCGCGAGATATGGCAGTTTGGAGATAAGAAACGCTTGAGAAACTCAAAATTTTTGCAGTTCTTATGCTCGAAACGAATAACTAGAACCGCCTAGGGGAAAAGTGCGCATACCGTTGTAATCGGGCGAGTTTCTACTTTCAGATGCAACAGAAATTTTGCGGATTGGTCAATCCGTTCGCGAGATATGGCAGTTTGGAGGTAAGAAACGCTTGAGAAACTCAAAATTTTCGCAGTTCTGATGCTCGAAACGAATAACTAGAATGGCCTAGGGGAAAACTACACCTGCCGTTGTAATCGGGCGAGTTTCTACTTTCAGATGCAACAGAAATTTTGCGGATTGGTCAATCCGTTCGCGAGATATGGCAGTTTGGAGATAAGAAACGCTTGAGAAACTCAAAATTTTCGCAGTTCTGATGCTCGAAACGAATGACTAGAAAGGCCTAGGGGAGAAGTACGCATACCGTTGTATTCGGGCGAGTTTCTACTTTCAGATGCAACAGAAATTATGCGGATTGGTCAATCCGTTCGCGAGATATGGCAGTTTGGAGGTAAGAAACGCTTGAGAAACTCAAAATTTTCGCAGTTCTGATGCTCGACACGAATAACTAGAACGGCCTAGGGGAAAAGTGCGCATACCGTTGTAATCGGGCGAGTTTCTACTTTCAGATGCAACATAAATTTTCCGGATTGGTCAATCCGTTCGCGAGATATGGCAGTTTGGAGGTAAGAAACGCTTGAGAAACTCAAAATTTTCGCATTTCTGATGCTCGACACGAATAACTAGAACGGCCTAGGGGAAAAGTGCGCATTCCGTTGTAATCGGGCGAGTTTCTACTTTCAGATGCAACAGAAATTTTGCGGATTGATCAATCCGTTCGCGAGATATGGCAGTTTGGAGATAAGAAACGCTTGAGAAACTCAAAATTTTCGCAGTTCTGATGCTCGAAACGAGTAACTAGAACTGCCTAGGGGAAAAGAACGCAAACTGTTGTAATCGGGCGAGTTTCTACTTTCAGATGCAACAGAAATCATGCGGATTGGTCAATCCGTTCGCGAGATAATGCAGTTTGGAGATAAGAAACGCTTGAGAAACTCAAAATTTTCGCCGTTCTGATGCTCGAAACGAATGACTAGAACGGCCTAGGGGAGAAGTACGCATACCGTTGTAATCGGGCGAGTTTCTACTTTCAGATGCAACAGAAATTATGCGGATTGGTCAATCCGTTCGCGAGATATGGCAGTTTGGAGATAAGAAACGCTTGAGAAACTCAAAATTTTCGCAGTTCTGATGCTCGACACGAACAACTAGAACGGCCTAGGGGAAAAGTGCGCATACCGTTGTAATCGGGCGAGTTTCTACTTTCAGATGCAACAGAAATTTTGGGGATTGGTCAATCCGTTCGCGAGATATGGCAGTTTGGAGATAAGAAACGCTTGAGAAATTCAAAATTTTCGCAGTTCTGATGCACGACACGAATAACTAGAACGGCCTAGGGGAAAAGTGCGCATACCGTTGTAATCGGGCGAGTTTCTACTTTCAGATGCAACAGAAATTTTGCGGATTGATCAATCAGTTCGCGAGATATGGCAGTTTGGAGATAAGAAACGCTTGAGAAACTCAAAATTTTCGCAGTTCTTATGCTCGAAACGAATAACTAGAACCGCCTAGGGGAAAAGTGCGCATACCGTAGTAATCGGGCGAGTTTCTACTTTCAGATGCAACAGAAATTTTGCGGATTGATCAATCCGTTCGCGAGATATGGCAGTTTGGAGATAAGAAACGCTTGAGAAACTCAAAATTTTCGCAGTTCTGATGCTCGAAACGAATGACTAGAACGGCCTAGGGGAGAAGTACGCATACCGTTGTATTCGGGCGAGTTTCTACTTTCAGATGCAACAGAAATTATGCGGATTGGTCAATCCGTTCGCGAGATATGGCAGTTTGGAGGTAAGAAACGCTTGAGAGACTCAAAATTTTCGCAGTTCTGATGCTCGACACGAATAACTAGAACGGCCTAGGGGAAAAGTGCGCATACCGTTGTAATCGGGCGAGTTTCTACTTTCAGATGCAACATAAATTTTCCGGATTGGTCAATCCGTTCGCGAGGTATGGCAGTTTGGAGGTAAGAAACGCTTGAGAAACTCAAAATTTTCGCATTTCTGATGCTCGACACGAATAACTAGAACGGCCTAGGGGAAAAGTGCGCATTCCGTTGTAATCGGGCGAGTTTCTACTTTCAGATGCAACAGAAATTTTGCGGATTGATCAATCCGTTCGTGAGATATGGCAGTTTGGAGATAAGAAACGCTTGAGAAACTCAAAATTTTCGCAGTTCTGATGCTCGAAACGAGTAACTAGAACTGCCTAGGGGAAAAGAACGCAAACTGTTGTAATCGGGCGAGTTTCTACTTTCAGATGCAACAGAAATCATGCGGATTGGTCAATCCGTTCGCGAGATATGGCCGTTTGGATTTAAGAAACGCTTGAGAAACTCAAAATTTTCGCATTTCTGATGCTCGACACGAATAACTAGAACGGCCTAGGGGAAAAGTGCGCATTCCGTTGTAATCGGGCGAGTTTCTACTTTCAGATGCAACAGAAATTATGCGGATTGGTCAATCCGTTCGCGAGATATGGCAGTTTGGAGATAAGAAACGCTTGAGAAACTCAAAATTTTCGCAGTTCTGATGCTCGACACGAACAACTAGAACGGCCTAGGGGAAAAGTGCGCATACCGTTGTAATCGGGCGAGTTTCTACTTTCAGATGCAACATAAATTTTCCGGATTGGTCAATCCGTTCGCGAGATATGGCAGTTTGGAGGTAAGAAACGCTTGAGAAACTCAAAATTTTCGCAGTTCTGATGCTCGAAACGAATGACTAGAAAGGCCTAGGGGAGAAGTACGCATACCGTTGTATTCGGGCGAGTTTCTACTTTCAGATGCAACAGAAATTATGCGGATTGGTCAATCCGTTCGCGAGATATGGCAGTTTGGAGGTAAGAAACGCTTGAGAAACTCAAAATTTTCGCAGTTCTGATGCTCGACACGAATAACTAGAACGGCCTAGGGGAAAAGTGCGCATACCGTTGTAATCGGGCGAGTTTCTACTTTCAGATGCAACATAAATTTTCCGGATTGGTCAATCCGTTCGCGAGATATGGCAGTTTGGAGGTAAGAAACGCTTGAGAAACTCAAAATTTTCGCATTTCTGATTCTCGACACGAATAACTAGAACGGCCTAGGGG
The DNA here is from genome assembly GCF_051014685.1 of Ptiloglossa arizonensis. Taxonomy (NCBI): domain Eukaryota; kingdom Metazoa; phylum Arthropoda; class Insecta; order Hymenoptera; family Colletidae; genus Ptiloglossa; species Ptiloglossa arizonensis. The sequence continues at coordinate 392,438 of NW_027478690.1, read as the reverse complement.
AAAAGTGCGCATTCCGTTGTAATCGGGCGAGTTTCTACTTTCAGATGCAACAGAAATTTTGCGGATTGATCAATCCGTTCGCGAGATATGGCAGTTTGGAGATAAGAAACGCTTGAGAAACTCAAAATTTTCGCAGTTCTGATGCTCGAAACGAGTAACTAGAACTGCCTAGGGGAAAAGAACGCAAACTGTTGTAATCGGGCGAGTTTCTACTTTCAGATGCAACAGAAATCATGCGGATTGGTCAATCCGTTCGCGAGATAATGCAGTTTGGAGATAAGAAACGCTTGAGAAACTCAAAATTTTCGCCGTTCTGATGCTCGAAACGAATGACTAGAACGGCCTAGGGGAGAAGTACGCATACCGTTGTAATCGGGCGAGTTTCTACTTTCAGATGCAACAGAAATTATGCGGATTGGTCAATCCGTTCGCGAGATATGGCAGTTTGGAGATAAGAAACGCTTGAGAAACTCAAAATTTTCGCAGTTCTGATGCTCGACACGAACAACTAGAACGGCCTAGGGGAAAAGTGCGCATACCGTTGTAATCGGGCGAGTTTCTACTTTCAGATGCAACAGAAATTTTGGGGATTGGTCAATCCGTTCGCGAGATATGGCAGTTTGGAGATAAGAAACGCTTGAGAAATTCAAAATTTTCGCAGTTCTGATGCACGACACGAATAACTAGAACGGCCTAGGGGAAAAGTGCGCATACCGTTGTAATCGGGCGAGTTTCTACTTTCAGATGCAACAGAAATTTTGCGGATTGATCAATCAGTTCGCGAGATATGGCAGTTTGGAGATAAGAAACGCTTGAGAAACTCAAAATTTTCGCAGTTCTTATGCTCGAAACGAATAACTAGAACCGCCTAGGGGAAAAGTGCGCATACCGTAGTAATCGGGCGAGTTTCTACTTTCAGATGCAACAGAAATTTTGCGGATTGATCAATCCGTTCGCGAGATATGGCAGTTTGGAGATAAGAAACGCTTGAGAAACTCAAAATTTTCGCAGTTCTGATGCTCGAAACGAATGACTAGAACGGCCTAGGGGAGAAGTACGCATACCGTTGTATTCGGGCGAGTTTCTACTTTCAGATGCAACAGAAATTATGCGGATTGGTCAATCCGTTCGCGAGATATGGCAGTTTGGAGGTAAGAAACGCTTGAGAGACTCAAAATTTTCGCAGTTCTGATGCTCGACACGAATAACTAGAACGGCCTAGGGGAAAAGTGCGCATACCGTTGTAATCGGGCGAGTTTCTACTTTCAGATGCAACATAAATTTTCCGGATTGGTCAATCCGTTCGCGAGGTATGGCAGTTTGGAGGTAAGAAACGCTTGAGAAACTCAAAATTTTCGCATTTCTGATGCTCGACACGAATAACTAGAACGGCCTAGGGGAAAAGTGCGCATTCCGTTGTAATCGGGCGAGTTTCTACTTTCAGATGCAACAGAAATTTTGCGGATTGATCAATCCGTTCGTGAGATATGGCAGTTTGGAGATAAGAAACGCTTGAGAAACTCAAAATTTTCGCAGTTCTCATGCTCGAAACGAGTAACTAGAACTGCCTAGGGGAAAAGAACGCAAACTGTTGTAATCGGGCGAGTTTCTACTTTCAGATGCAACAGAAATCATGCGGATTGGTCAATCCGTTCGCGAGATATGGCCGTTTGGATTTAAGAAACGCTTGAGAAACTCAAAATTTTCGCATTTCTGATGCTCGACACGAATAACTAGAACGGCCTAGGGGAAAAGTGCGCATTCCGTTGTAATCGGGCGAGTTTCTACTTTCAGATGCAACAGAAATTATGCGGATTGGTCAATCCGTTCGCGAGATATGGCAGTTTGGAGATAAGAAACGCTTGAGAAACTCAAAATTTTCGCAGTTCTGATGCTCGACACGAACAACTAGAACGGCCTAGGGGAAAAGTGCGCATACCGTTGTAATCGGGCGAGTTTCTACTTTCAGATGCAACATAAATTTTCCGGATTGGTCAATCCGTTCGCGAGATATGGCAGTTTGGAGGTAAGAAACGCTTGAGAAACTCAAAATTTTCGCAGTTCTGATGCTCGAAACGAATGACTAGAAAGGCCTAGGGGAGAAGTACGCATACCGTTGTATTCGGGCGAGTTTCTACTTTCAGATGCAACAGAAATTATGCGGATTGGTCAATCCGTTCGCGAGATATGGCAGTTTGGAGGTAAGAAACGCTTGAGAAACTCAAAATTTTCGCATTTCTGATGCTCGACACGAATAACTAGAACGGCCTAGGGGAAAAGTGCGCATTCCGTTGTAATCGGGCGAGTTTCTACTTTCAGATGCAACAGAAATTTTGCGGATTGATCAATCCGTTCGCGAGATATGGCAGTTTGGAGATAAGAAACGCTTGAGAAACTCAAAATATTCGCAGTTCTGATGCTCGAAACGAGTAACTAGAACTGCCTAGGGGAAAAGAACGCAAACTGTTGTAATCGGGCGAGTTTCTACTTTCAGATGCAACAGAAATCATGCGGATTGGTCAATCCGTTCGCGAGATATGGCAGTTTGGAGGTAAGAAACGCTTGAGAGACTCAAAATTTTCGCAGTTCTGATGCTCGACACGAATAACTAGAACGGCCTAGGGGAAAAGTGCGCATACCGTTGTAATCGGGCGAGTTTCTACTTTCAGATGCAACATAAATTTTCCGGATTGGTCAATCCGTTCGCGAGGTATGGCAGTTTGGAGGTAAGAAACGCTTGAGAAACTCAAAATTTTCGCATTTCTGATGCTCGACACGAATAACTAGAACGGCCTAGGGGAAAAGTGCGCATTCCGTTGTAATCGGGCGAGTTTCTACTTTCAGATGCAACAGAAATTTTGCGGATTGATCAATCCGTTCGTGAGATATGGCAGTTTGGAGATAAGAAACGCTTGAGAAACTCAAAATTTTCGCAGTTCTCATGCTCGAAACGAGTAACTAGAACTGCCTAGGGGAAAAGAACGCAAACTGTTGTAATCGGGCGAGTTTCTACTTTCAGATGCAACAGAAATCATGCGGATTGGTCAATCCGTTCGCGAGATATGGCCGTTTGGATTTAAGAAACGCTTGAGAAACTCAAAATTTTCGCATTTCTGATGCTCGACACGAATAACTAGAACGGCCTAGGGGAAAAGTGCGCATTCCGTTGTAATCGGGCGAGTTTCTACTTTCAGATGCAACAGAAATTATGCGGATTGGTCAATCCGTTCGCGAGATATGGCAGTTTGGAGATAAGAAACGCTTGAGAAACTCAAAATTTTCGCAGTTCTGATGCTCGACACGAACAACTAGAACGGCCTAGGGGAAAAGTGCGCATACCGTTGTAATCGGGCGAGTTTCTACTTTCAGATGCAACATAAATTTTCCGGATTGGTCAATCCGTTCGCGAGATATGGCAGTTTGGAGGTAAGAAACGCTTGAGAAACTCAAAATTTTCGCAGTTCTGATGCTCGAAACGAATGACTAGAAAGGCCTAGGGGAGAAGTACGCATACCGTTGTATTCGGGCGAGTTTCTACTTTCAGATGCAACAGAAATTATGCGGATTGGTCAATCCGTTCGCGAGATATGGCAGTTTGGAGGTAAGAAACGCTTGAGAAACTCAAAATTTTCGCATTTCTGATGCTCGACACGAATAACTAGAACGGCCTAGGGGAAAAGTGCGCATTCCGTTGTAATCGGGCGAGTTTCTACTTTCAGATGCAACAGAAATTTTGCGGATTGATCAATCCGTTCGCGAGATATGGCAGTTTGGAGATAAGAAACGCTTGAGAAACTCAAAATATTCGCAGTTCTGATGCTCGAAACGAGTAACTAGAACTGCCTAGGGGAAAAGAACGCAAACTGTTGTAATCGGGCGAGTTTCTACTTTCAGATGCAACAGAAATCATGCGGATTGGTCAATCCGTTCGCGAGATATGGCCGTTTGGATTTAAGAAACGCTTGAGAAACTCAAAATTTTCAAATTTCTGATGCTCGACACGAATAACTAGAACGGCCTAGGGGAAAAGTGCGCATTCCGTTGTAATCGGGCGAGTTTCTACTTTCAGATGCAACAGAAATTTTGCGGATTGATCAATCCGTTCGCGAGATATGGCAGTTTGGAGATAAGAAACGCTTGAGAAACTCAAAATTTTCGCAGTTCTGATGCTCGAAACGAGTAACTAGAACTGCCTAGGGGAAAAGAACGCAAACTGTTGTAATCGGGCGAGTTTCTACTTTCAGATGCAACAGAAATCATGCGGATTGGTCAATCCGTTCGCGAGATATGGCTATTTGGATTTAAGAAACGCTTGAGAAACTCAAAATTTAGGCATTTCTGATGCTCGACACGAATAACTAGAACGGCCTAGGGGAAAAGTGCGCATTCCGTTGTAATCGGGCGAGTTTCTACTTTCAGATGCAACAGAAATTTTGCGGATTGATCAATCCGTTCGCGAGATATGGCAGTTTGGAGATAAGAAACGCTTGAGAAACTCAAAATTTTCGCAGTTCTTATGCTCGAAACGAATAACTAGAACCGCCTAGGGGAAAAGTGCGCATACCGTTGTAATCGGGCGAGTTTCTACTTTCAGATGCAACAGAAATTTTGCGGATTGATCAATCCGTTCGCGAGATATGGCAGTTTGGAGATAAGAAACGCTTGAGAAACTCAAAATTTTCGCCGTTCTGATGCTCGAAACGAATGACTAGAACGGCCTAGGGGAGAAGTACGCACACCGTTGTAATCGGGCGAGTTTCTACTTTCAGATGCAACAGAAATTATGCGGATTGGTCAATCCGTTCGCGAGATATGGCAGTTTGGAGATAAGAAACGCTTGAGAAACTCAAAATTTTCGCAGTTCTGATGCTCGACACGAACAACTAGAACGGCCTAGGGGAAAAGTGCGCATACCGTTGTAATCGGGCGAGCTTCTACTTTCAGATGCAACAGAAATTTTGGGGATTGGTCAATCCGTTCGCGAGATATGGCAGTTTGGATGTAAGACACGCTTGAGAAATTCAAAATTTTCGCAGTTCTGATGCTCGACACGAATAACTAGAACGGCCTAGGGGAAAAGTGCGCATACCGTTGTAATCGGGCGAGTTTCTACTTTCAGATGCAACAGAAATTTTGCGGATTGATCAATCAGTTCGCGAGATATGGCAGTTTGGAGATAAGAAACGCTTGAGAAACTCAAAATTTTCGCAGTTCTTATGCTCGAAACGAATAACTAGAACCGCCTAGGGGAAAAGTGCGCATACCGTTGTAATCGGGCGAGTTTCTACTTTCAGATGCAACAGAAATTTTGCGGATTGATCAATCCGTTCGCGAGATATGGCAGTTTGGAAATAAGAAACGCTTGAGAAACTCAAAATTTTCGCAGTTCTGATGCTCGAAACGAATGACTCGAACGGCCTAGGGGAGAAGTACGCATACCGTTGTAATCGGGCGAGTTTCTACTTTCAGATGCAACAGAAATTATGCGGATTGGTCAATCCGTTCGCGAGATATGGCAGTTTGGAGATAAGAAACGCTTGAGAAACTCAAAATTTTCGCAGTTCTGATGCTCGACACGAACTACTAGAACGGCCTAGGGGAAAAGTGAGCATACCGTTGTAATCGGGCGAGTTTCTACTTTCAGATGCAACAGAAATTTTGGGGATTGGTCAATCCGTTCGCGAGATATGGCAGTTTGGAGGTAAGAAACGCTTGAGAAATTCAAAATTTTCGCAGTTCTGATGCTCGACACGAATAACTAGAACGGCCTAGGGGAAAAGTGCGCATACCGTTGTAATCGGGCGAGTTTCTACTTTCAGATGCAACAGAAATCTTGCGGATTGATCAATCCGTTCGCGAGATATGGCAGTTTGGAGATAAGAAACGCTTGAGAAACTCAAAATTTTCGCAGTTCTTATGCTCGAAACGAATAACTAGAACCGCCTAGGGGAAAAGTGCGCCTACCGTTGTAATCGGGCGAGTTTCTACTTTCAGATGCAACAGAAATTATGCGGATTGGTCAATCCGTTCGCGAGATATGGCAGTTTGGAGGTAAGAAACGCTTGAGAAACTCAAAATTTTCGCAGTTCTGATGCTCGAAACGAATGACTAGAACGGCCTAGGGGAGAAGTACACATACCTTTGTAATCGGGCGAGTTTCTATTTTCAGATGCAACAGAAATCATGCGGATTGGTCAATCCGTTCGCGAGATATGGCCGTTTGGATTTAAGAAACGCTTGAGGAACTCAAAATTTTCGCATTTCTGATGCTCGACACGAATAACTAGAACGGCCTAGGGGAAAAGTGCGCATACCGTTGTAATCGGGCGAGTTTCTACTTTCAGATGCGACAGAAATTTTGCGGATTGCTCAATCCGTTCGCGAGGTATGGCAGTTTGGAGATAAGAAACGCTTGAGAAACTCAAAATTTTCGCGGTTCTGATGCTCGAAACGAGTAACTAGAACTGCCTAGGGGAAAAGTGCGCATACCGTTGTAATCGGGCGAGTTTCTACTTTCAGATGCAACAGAAATTTTGCGGATTGATCAATCCGTTCGCGAGATATGGCAGTTTGGAGATAAGAAACGCTTGAGAAACTCAAAATTTTCGCAGTTCTGATGCTCGAAACGAATGACTAGAACGGCCTAGGGCAGAAGTACGCATACCGTTGTAATCGGGCGAGTTTCTACTTTCAGATGCAACAGAAACTATGCGGATTGGTCAATCCGTTCGCGAGATATGGCAGTTTGGAGATAAGAAACGCTTGAGAAACTCAAAATTTTCGCAGTTCTGATGCTCGACACGAACTACTAGAACGGCCTAGGGGAAAAGTGCGCATACCGTTGTAATCGGGCGAGTTTCTACTTTCAGATGCAATAGAAATTTTGCGGATTGGTCAATCCGTTCGCGAGATATGGCAGTTTGGAGGTAAGAACCGCTTGAGAAATTCAAAATTTTCGCAGTTCTGATGCTCGACACGAATAACTAGAACGGCCTAGGGGAAAAGTGCGTATACCGTTGTAATCGGGCGAGTTTCTACTTTCAGATGCAACAGAAATTTTCCGGATTGATCAATCCGTTCGCGAGATATGGCAGTTTGGAGATAAGAAACGCTTGAGAAACTCAAAATTTTCGCCGTTCTGATGCTCGAAACGAATGACTAGAACGGCCTAGGGGAGGAGTACGCATACCGTTGTAATCGGGCGAGTTTCTACTTTCAGATGCAACAGAAATTATGCGGATTGGTCAATCCGTTCGCGAGATATGGCAGTTTGGAGGTAAGAAACGCTTGAGAAACTAAAAATTTTCGCAGTTCTGATGCTCGAAACGAATGACTAGAACGGCCTAGGGGAGAAGTACGCATACCTTTGTAATCGGGCGAGTTTCTATTTTCAGATGCAACAGAAATCATGCGGATTGGTCAATCCGTTCGCGAGATATGGCCGTTTGGATTTAAGAAACGCTTGAAAAACTCAAAATTTTCGCATTTCTGATGCTCGACACGAATAACTAGAACGGCCTAGGGGAAAAGTGCGCATACCGTTGTAATCGGGCGAGTTTCTACTTTCAGATGCGACAGAAATTTTGCGGATTGCTCAATCCGTTCGCGAGATATGGCAGTTTGGAGATAAGAAACGCTTGAGAAACTCAAAATTTTCGCGGTTCTGATGCTCGAAACGAGTAACTAGAACTGCCTAGGGGAAAAGTGCGCATACCGTTGTAATCGGGCGAGTTTCTACTTTCAGATGCAACAGAAATTTTGCGGATTGATCAATCCGTTCGCGAGATATGGCAGTTTGGAGATAAGAAACGCTTGAGAAACTCAAAATTTTCGCAGTTCTGATGCTCGAAACGAATGACTAGAACGGCCTAGGGCAGAAGTACGCATACCGTTGTAATCGGGCGAGTTTCTACTTTCAGATGCAACAGAAACTATGCGGATTGGTCAATCCGTTCGCGAGATATGGCAGTTTGGAGATAAGAAACGCTTGAGAAACTCAAAATTTTCGCAGTTCTGATGCTCGACACGAACTACTAGAACGGCCTAGGGGAAAAGTGCGCATACCGTTGTAATCGGGCGAGTTTCTACTTTCAGATGCAATAGAAATTTTGCGGATTGGTCAATCCGTTCGCGAGATATGGCAGTTTGGAGGTAAGAACCGCTTGAGAAATTCAAAATTTTCGCAGTTCTGATGCTCGACACGAATAACTAGAACGGCCTAGGGGAAAAGTGCGTATACCGTTGTAATCGGGCGAGTTTCTACTTTCAGATGCAACAGAAATTTTCCGGATTGGTCAATCCGTTCGCGAGATATGGCAGTTTGGAGGTAAGAAACGCTTGAGAAACTCAAAATTTTCGCAGTTCTGATGCTCGAAACGAATGACTAGAACGGCCTAGGGGAGAAGTACGCATACCTTTGTAATCGGGCGAGTTTCTATTTTCAGATGCAACAGAAATCATGCGGATTGGTCAATTCGTTCGCGAGATATGGCCGTTTGGATTTAAGAAACGCTTGAGAAACTCAAAATTTTCGCATTTCTGATGCTCGACACGAATAACTAGAACGGCCTAGGGGAAAAGTGCGCATACCGTTGTAATCGGGCGAGTTTCTACTTTCAGATGCGACAGAAATTTTGCGGATTGCTCAATCCGTTCGAGAGATATGGTAGTTTGGAGGCAAGAAACGCTTGAGAAACTCAAAATTTTCGCCGTTCTGACGCTCGAAACGAATAACTAGAACCGCCTAGGGGAAATGTGCGCATACCGTTGTAATCGGGCGAGTTTCTACTTTCAGATGCAACAGAAATTTTGCGGATTGATTAATCCGTTCGCGAGATATGGCAGTTTGGAGATAAGAAACGCTTGAGAAACTCAAAATTTTCGCAGTTCTGATGCTCGAAACGAGTAACTAGAACTGCCTAGGGGAAAAGTGCGCATACCGTTGTAATCGGGCGAGTTTCTACTTTCAGATGCGACAGAAATTTTGCGGATTGCTCAATCCGTTCGCGAGATATGGCAGTTTGGAGGCAAGAAACGCTTGAGAAACTCAAAATTTTCGCAGTTCTGATGCTCGAAACGAATGACTAGAACGGCCTAGGGGAGAAGTACGCATACCGTTGTAATCGGGCGAGTTTCTACTTTCAGATGCAACAGAAATTTTCCGGATTGGTCAATCCGTTCGCGAGATATGGCAGTTTGCAGGTAAGAAACGCTTGAGAAACTCAAAATTTTCGCAGTTCTGATGCTCGAAACGAATGACTAGAACGGCCTAGGGGAGAAGTACGCATACCGTTGTAATCGGGCGAGTTTCTACTTTCAGATGCAACAGAAATTATGCGGATTGGTCAATCCGTTCGCGAGATATGGCAGTTTGGAGATAAGAAACGCTTGAGAAACTCAAAATTTTCGCAGTTCTGATGCTCGACACGAACAACTAGAACGGCCTAGGGGAAAAGTGCGCATACCGTTGTAATCGGGCGAGTTTCTACTTTCAGATGCAACAGAAATTTTGGAGATTGGTCAATCCGTTCGCGAGATATGGCAGTTTGGATGTAAGAAACGCTTGAGAAATTCAAAATTTTCGCAGTTCTGATGCTCGACACGAATAACTAGAACGGCCTAGGGGAAAAGTGCGCATACCGTTGTAATCGGGCGAGTTTCTACTTTCAGATGCAACAGAAATTTTGCGGATTGATCAATCAGTTCGCGAGATATGGCAGTTTGGAGATAAGAAACGCTTGAGAAACTCAAAATTTTCGCAGTTCTTATGCTCGAAACGAATAACTAGAACCGCCTAGGGGAAAAGTGCGCATACCGTTGTAATCGGGCGAGTTTCTACTTTCAGATGCAACAGAAATTTTGCGGATTGATCAATCCGTTCGCGAGATATGGCAGTTTGGAGATAAGAAACGCTTGAGAAACTCAAAATTTTCGCAGTTCTGATGCTCGAAACGAATGACTAGAACGGCCTAGGGGAGAAGTACGCATACCGTTGTAATCGGGCGAGTTTCTACTTTCAGATGCAACAGAAATTATGCGGATTGGTCAATCCGTTCGCGAGATATGGCAGTTTGGAGATAAGAAACGCTTGAGAAACTCAAAATTTTCGCATTTCTGATGCTCGACACGAACTACTAGAACGGCCTAGGGGAAAAGTGAGCATACCGTTGTAATCGGGCGAGTTTCTACTTTCAGATGCAAAAGAAATTTTGCGGATTAGTCAATCCGTTCGCGAGATATGGCAGTTTGGAGGTAAGAACCGCTTGAGAAATTCAAAATTTTCGCAGTTCTGATGCTCGACACGAATAACTAGAACGGCCTAGGGGAAAAGTGCGTATACCGTTGTAATCGGGCGAGTTTCTACTTTCAGATGCAACAGAAATTTTCCGGATTGGTCAATCCGTTCGCGAGATATGGCAGTTTGGAGGTAAGAAACGCTTGAGAAACTCAAAATTTTCGCAGTTCTGATGCTCGAAACGAATGACTAGAACGGCCTAGGGGAGAAGTACGCATACCTTTGTAATCGGGCGAGTTTCTATTTTCAGATGCAACAGAAATCATGCGGATTGGTCAATCCGTTCGCGAGATATGGCCGTTTGGATTTAAGAAACGCTTGAGAAACTCGAAATTTTCGCACATCTGATGCTCGACACGAATAACTAGAACGGCCTAGGGGAAAAGTGCGCATACCGTTGTAATCGGGCGAGTTTCTACTTTCAGATGCGACAGAAATTTTGCGGATTGATCAATCCGTTCGCGAGATATGGCAGTTTGGAGATAAGAAACGCTTGAGAAACTCAAAATTTTCGCAGTTCTGATGCTCGAAACGAATGACTAGAACGGCCTAGGGGAGAAGTACGCATACCGTTGTAATCGGGCGAGTTTCTACTTTCAGATGCAACAGAAATTATGCGGATTGGTCAATCCGTTCGCGAGATATGGCAGTTTGGAGATAAGAAACGCTTGAGAAACTCAAAATTTTCGCATTTCTGATGCTCGACACGAACTACTAGAACGGCCTAGGGGAAAAGTGAGCATACCGCTGTAATCGGGCGAGTTTCTACTTTCAGATGCAACAGAAATTTTGCGGATTTATCAATCCGTTCGCGAGATATGGCAGTTTGGAGATAAGGAACGCTTGAGAAACTCAAAATTTTCGCAGTTCTGATGCTCGAAACGAATGACTAGAACGGCCTAGGGGAGAAGTACGCATACCGTTGTAATCGGGCGAGTTTCTACTTTCAGATGCAACAGAAATTTTGCGGATTGAACAATCCGTTCGCGAGATATGGCAGTTTGGAGATAAGAAACGCTTGAGAAACTCAAAATTTTCGCAGTTCTTATGCTCGAAACGAATAACTAGAACCGCCTAGGGGAAAAGTGCGTATACCGTTGTAATCGGGCGAGTTTCTACTTTCAGATGCAACAGAAATTTTCCGGATTGGTCTATCCGTTCGCGAGATATGGCAGTTTGGAGGTAAGAAACGCTTGAGAAACTCAAAATTTTCGCAGTTCTGATGCTCGAAACGAATGACTAGAACGGCCTAGGAGAGAAGTACGCATACCTTTGTAATCGGGCGAGTTTCTATTTTCAGATGCAACAGAAATCATGCGGATTGGTCAATCCGTTCGCGAGATATGGCCGTTTGGATTTAAGAAACGCTTGAGAAACTCAAAATTTTCGCATTTCTGATGCTCGACACGAACTACTAGAACGGCCTAGGGGAAAAGTGAGCATACCGCTGTAATCGGGCGAGTTTCTACTTTCAGATGCAACAGAAATTTTGCGGATTTATCAATCCGTTCGCGAGATATGGCAGTTTGGAGTTAAGAAACGCTTGAGAAACTCAAAATTTTCGCAGTTCTGATGCTCGAAACGAATGACTAGAACGGCCTAGGGGAGAAGTACGCATACCGTTGTAATCGGGCGAGTTTCTACTTTCAGATGCAACAGAAATTTTGCGGATTGAACAATCCGTTCGCGAGATATGGCAGTTTGGAGATAAGAAACGCTTGAGAAACTCAAAATTTTCGCAGTTCTTATGCTCGAAACGAATAACTAGAACCGCCTAGGGGAAAAGTGCGCCTACCGTTGTAATCGGGCGAGTTTCTACTTTCAGATGCAACAGAAATTTTGCGGATTGATCAATCCGTTCGCGAGATATGGCAGTTTGGAGATAAGAAACGCTTGAGAAACTCAAAATTTTCGCAGTTCTGATGCTCGAAACGAATGACTAGAACGGCCTAGGGGAGAAGTACGCATACCGTTGTAATCGGGCGAGTTTCTACTTTCAGATGCAACACAAATTATGCGGATTGGTCAATCCGTTCGCGAGATATGGCAGTTTAGAGATAAGAAACGCTTGAGAAACTCAAAATTTTCGCAGTTCTGATGCTCGACACGAACTACTAGAACGGCCTAGGGGAAAAGTGCGCATACCGTTGTAATCGGGCGAGTTTCTACTTTCAGATGCAAAAGAAATTTTGCGGATTGGTCAATCCGTTCGCGAGATATGGCAGTTTGGAGGTAAGAACCGCTTGAGAAATTCAAAATTTTCGCAGTTCTGATGCTCGACACGAATAACTAGAACGGCCTAGGGGAAAAGTGCGTATACCGTTGTAATCGGGCGAGTTTCTACTTTCAGATGCAACAGAAATTTTCCGGATTGGTCAATCCGTTCGCGAGATATGGCAGTTTGGAGGTAAGAAACGCTTGAGAAACTCAAAATTTTCGCAGTTCTGATGCTCGAAACGAATGACTAGAACGGCCTAGGGGAGAAGTACGCATACCGTTGTAATCGGGCGAGTTTCTACTTTCAGATGCAACAGAAATTATGCGGATTGGTCAATCCGTTCGCGAGATATGGCAGTTTGGAGATAAGAAACGCTTGAGAAACTCAAAATTTTCGCAGTTCTGATGCTCGACACGAACTACTAGAACGGCCTAGGGGAAAAGTGCGCATACCGTTGTAATCGGGCGAGTTTCTACTTTCAGATGCAAAAGAAATTTTGCGGATTGGTCAATCCGTTCGCGAGATATGGCAGTTTGGAGGTAAGAACCGCTTGAGAAACTCAAAATTTTCGCCGTTCTGACGCTCGAAACGAATAACTATGACCGCCTAGGGGAAATGTGCGCATACCGTTGTAATCGGGCGAGTTTCTACTTTCAGATGCAACAGAAATTTTGCGGATTGATCAATCCGTTCGCCAGATATGGCAGTTTGGAGATAAGAAACGCTTGAGAAACTCAAAATTTTCGCAGTTCTGATGCTCGACACGAACAACTAGAACGGCCTAGGGGAAAAGTGCGCATACCGTTGTAATCGGGCGAGTTTCTACTTTCAGATGCAACAGAAATTTTGCGGATTGATCAATCCGTTCGCGAGATATGGCAGTTTGGAGATAAGAAACGCTTGAGAAACTCAAAATTTTCGCAGTTCTGATGCTCGACACGAATAACTAGAACGGCCTAGGGGAAAAGTGCGTATACCGTTGTAATCGGGCGAGTTTCTACTTTCAGTTGCAACAGAAATTTTCCGGATTGGTCAATCCGTTCGCGAGATATGGCAGTTTGGAGGTAAGAAACGCTTGAGAAACTCAAAATTTTCGCAGTTCTGATGCTCGAAACGAATGACTAGAACGGCCTAGGGGAGAAGTACGCATACCTTTGTAATCGGGCGAGTTTCTATTTTCAGATGCAACAGAAATCATGCGGATTGGTCAATCCGTTCGCGAGATATGGCCGTTTGGATTTAAGAAACGCTTGAGAAACTCAAAATTTTCGCATTTCTGATGCTCGACACGAATAACTAGAACGGCCTAGGGGAAAAGTGCGCATACCGTTGTAATCGGGCGAGTTTCTACTTTCAGATGCGACAGAAATTTTGCGGATTGCTCAATCCGTTCGCGAGATATGGCAGTTTGGAAGCAAGAAACGCTTGAGAAACTCAAAATTTTCGCCGTTCTGACGCTCGAAACGAATAACTAGAACCGCCTAGGGGAAATGTGCGCATACCGTTGTAATCGAGCGAGTTTCTACTTTCAGATGCAACAGAAATTTTGCGGATTGATCAATCCGTTCGCGAGATATGGCAGTTTGGAGATAAGAAACGCTTGAGAAACTCAAAATTTTCGCGGTTCTGATGCTCGAAACGAGTAACTAGAACTGCCTAGGGGAAAAGTGCGCATACCGTTGTAATTGGGCGAGTTTCTACTTTCAGATGCAACAGAAATTTTGGGGATTGGTCAATCCGTTCGCGAGATATGGCAGTTTGGAGGTAAGAAACGCTTGAGAAACTTAAAATTTTCGCAGTTCTGATGCTCGACACGAATAACTAGAACGGCCTAGGGGAAAAGCGCGCATACCGTTGTAATCGGGCGAGTTTCTACTTTCAGATGCAACAGAAATTTTGCGGATTGGTCAATCCGTTCCCGAGATGTGGCAGTTTGGATGTAAGAAACGCTTGAGAAACTCAAAATTTTCGCAGTTCTGTTGCTCGACACGAATAACTAGAACGGCCTAGGGGAAAAGTGCGCATACCGTTGTAATCGGGCGTGTTTCTACTTTCAGATGCAACAGAAATTTTGCGGATTGCTCAATCCGTTCGCGAGATATGGCAGTTTGGAAGTAAGAAACGCTTGAGAAACTCAAAATTTTCGCAGTTCTGATGCTCGAAACGAATAACTAGAACAGCCTAGGGGAAAAGTGCGCATACCGTTGTAATCGAGCGAGTTTCTACTTTCAGATGCAACAGAAATTTTGCGGATTGATCAATCCGTTCGCGAGATATGGTAGTTTGGAGATAAGAAACGCTTGAGAAACTCAAAATTTTCGCAGTTCTGATGCTCGAAACGAATGACTAGAACGGCCTAGGGGAGAAGTACGCACACCGTTGTAATCGGGCGAGTTTCTACTTTCAGATGCAACAGAAATTATGCGGATTGGTCAATCCGTTCGCGAGATATGGCAGTTTGGATGTAAGAAACGCTTGAGAAACTCAAAATTTTCGCAGTTCTGATTCTCGAAACGAATGACTAGAACGGCCTAGGGGAGAAGTACGCATACCGTTGTAATCGGGCGAGTTTCTATTTTCAGATGCAACAGAAATCATGCGGATTGGTCAATCCGTTCACGAGATATGGCAGTTTGGAGATAAGAAACGCTTGAGAAACTCAAAATTTTCGCAGTTCTGATGCTCGAAACGAATAACTAGAACGGCCTAGGGGAAAAGTACGCATACCGTTGTAATCGGGCGAGTTTCTTCTTCTAGATGCAACAGTAATTTTGCGGATTGGTCAATCCGTTCGCGAGATATGGCAGTTTGGAGGTAAGAAACGCTTGAGAAACTCAAAATTTTCGCAGTTCTGATGCTCGAAACGAATAACTAGAACCGCCTAGGGGAAAAGTGCTCATACCGTTGTAATCGGGCGAGTTTCTGCTTTCAGATGCAACAGAAATTTTGCGGATTGATCAATCCGTTCGCGAGATATGGTAGTTTGGAGATAAGAAACGCTTGAGAAACTCAAAATTTTCGCAGTTCTGATGCTCGAATCGAATGACTAGAACGGCCTAGGGGAGAAGTGCGCATACCGCTGTAATCGGGCGGGTTTCTACTTTCAGATGCAACAGAAATTTTGCGGATTGGTCAATCCGTTCGCGAGATATGGCAGTTTGGAGGTAAGAAACGCTTGAGAAACTCAAAATTTTCGCAGTTCTGATGCTCGAAACGAATAACTAGAACCGTCGAGGGGAAAAGTGCGCATACCGTTGTAATCGGGCGAGTTTCTACTTTCAGATGCAACAGAAATTTTGCGGATTGATAAATCCGTTCGCGAGATATGGTGGTTTGGAAATAAGAAACGCTTGAGAAACTCAAAATTTTCGCAGTTCTGATGCTCGAATCGAATGACTAGAACGGCCTAGGGGAGAAGTGCGCATACCGTTGTAATCGGGCGAGTTTCTACTTTCAGATGCAACAGAAATTTTGCGGATTGCTCAATCCGTTCGCGAGATATGGCAGTTTGGAGGTAAGACACGCTTGAGAAACTCAAAATTTTCGCAGTTCTGATGCTCGAAACGAATAACTAGAACCGCCTAGGGGAAAAGTGCGCATACCGTTGTAATCGGGCGAGTTTCTACTTTCAGATGCAACAGAAATTTTGCGGATTGATCAATCCGTTCGCGAGATATGGTAGTTTGGAGATAAGAAACGCTTGAGAAACTCAAAATTTTCGCAGTTCTGATGCTCGAAACGAATGACTAGAACGGCCTAGGGGAGAAGTACGCACACCGTTGTAATCGGGCGAGTTTCTACTTTCAGATGCAACAGAAATTATGCGGATTGGTCAATCCGTTCGCGAGATATGGCAGTTTGGAAGTAAGAAACGCTTGAGAAACTCAAAATTTTCGCAGTTCTGATGCTCGAATCGAATGACTAGAACGGCCTAGGGGAGAAGTGCGCATACCGTTGTAATCGGGCGAGTTTCTACTTTCAGATGCAACAGAAATTTTGCGGATTGGTCAATCCGTTCGCGAGATATGGCAGTTTGGAGGTAAGAAACGCTTGAGAAACTCAAAATTTTCGCAGTTCTGATGCTCGAAACGAATAACTAGAACCGCCTAGGGGAAAAGTGCGCATACCGTTGTAATCGGGCGAGTTTCTACTTTCAGATGCAACAGAAATTTTGCGGATTGATCAATCCGTTCGCGAGATATGGTAGTTTGGAGATAAGAAACGCTTGAGAAACTCAAAATTTTCGCAGTTCTGATGCTCGAATCGAATGACTAGAACGGCCTAGGGGAGAAGTGCGCATACCGTTGTAATCGGGCGAGTTTCTACTTTCAGATGCAACAGTAATTTTGCGGATTGCTCAATCCGTTCGCGAGATATGGCAGTTTGGAGGTAAGACACGCTTGAGAAACTCAAAATTTTCGCAGTTCTGATGCTCGAAACGAATAACTAGAACCGCCTAGGGGAAAAGTGCGCATACCGTTGTAATCGGGCGAGTTTCTACTTTCAGATGCAACAGAAATTTTGCGGATTGATCAATCCGTTCGCGAGATATGGTAGTTTGGAGATAAGAAACGCTTGAGAAACTCAAAATTTTCGCAGTTCTGATGCTCGAAACGAATGACTAGAACGGCCTAGGGGAAAAGTGCGCATACCGTTGTAATCGGGCGAGTTTCTTCTTTCAGATGCAACAGAAATTTTCCGGATTGTTCAATCCGTTCGCGAGATATGGCAGTTTGGATGTAAGAAACGCTTGAGCAACTCAAAATTTTCGCAGTTCTGATGCGCGAAATGAATAACTGGAACGGCCTACGGGAAAACTACACCTACCGTTGTAATCGGGCGAGTTTCTACTTTCAGATGCAACAGAAATTTTGCGGATTGATCAATCCGTTCGCGAGATATGGCAATTTGCAGATAAGAAACGCATGAGAAACTCAAAATTTTCGCAGTTCTGATGCTCGAAACGAGTATCTAGAACTGCCTAGGGGAAAAGAGTGCATACCGTTGTAATCGGGAGAGTTTCTACTTTCAGATGCAACAGAAATTTTGCAGATTGATCAATCCGTTCGCGAGATATGGCAGTTTGGAGATAAGAAACGCTTGAGAAACTCAAAATTTTCGCAGTTCTGATGCTCAACACGAATAACTAGAACCGCATAGGGGAAAAGTACGCATACCGATGTAATCGGGCGAGTTTCTACTTTCAGATGCAACAGAAATTTTGCGGATTGGTCAATCCGTTCGCGAGATATGGCAGTTTGGAGGTAAGAAACGCTTGAGAAACTCAAAATTTTCGCAGTTCTGATGCTCGACACGAATAACTAGAACGGCCTAGGGGAAAAGTGCGCATACCGTTGTAATCGGGCGAGTTTCTACTTTCAGATGCAACAGAAATTTTGCGGATTGCTCAATCCGTTCGCGAGATATGGCAGTCTGGAGGTAAGAAACGCTTGAGAAACTCAAAATTTTCGCAGTTCTGATGCTCGAAACGAATAACTAGAACCGCCTAGGGGAAAAGTGCGCATACCATTGTAATCGGGCGAGTTTCTACTTTCAGATGCAACAGAAATTTTGCGGATTGATCAATCCTTTCGCGAGATATGGTAGTTTGGAGATAAGAAACGCTTGAGAAACTCAAAATTTTCGCAGTTCTGATGCTCGAAACGAATGACTAGAACGGCCTAGGGGAGAAGTACGCACACCGTTGTAATCGGGCGAGTTTCTACTTTCAGATGCAACAGAAATTATGCGGATTGGTCAATCCGTTCGCGTGATATGGCAGTTTGGAGGTAAGAAACGCTTGAGAAACTCAAAATTTTTTGCACTTCTGATGCTCGACACGAATAACTAGAATGGCCTAGGGGACAAGTGCGCATACCGTTGTAATCGGGCGAGATTCTACTTTCAGATGCAACAGAAATTTTGCGGATTGGTCAATCCGTTCGCGAGATATGGCAGTTTGGAGATAAGAAACGCTTGAGAAACTCAAAATTCTCGCAGTTCTGATGCTCGAAACGAGTAACTAGAACGGCCTAGGGGAAAACTACACATACCGTTGTAATCGGGCGAGTTTCTACTTTCAGATGCAACAGAAATTTTGCGGATTGATCAATCCGTTCGCGAGATATGGCAGTTTGGACATAAGATACGCTTGAGAAACTCAAAATTTTCGCAGTTCTGATGCTCGACACGAATAACTAGAACGGCCTAGGGGAAAAGTGCGCATACCGTTGTAATCGGGCGAGTTTCTACTTTCAGATGCAACAGAAATTTTGCGGATTGGTCAATCCGTTCGCGAGATATGGCAGTTTGGAAGTAAGAAACGCTTGAGAAACTCAAAATTTTCGCAGTTCTGATGCTGGACACGAATAACTAGAACGGCCTAGGGGCAAAGTGCGCATACCGTTGTAATCAGGCGAGTTTCTACTTTCAGATGCAACAGAAATTTTGCGGATTGGTCAATCCGTTCGCGAGATATGGCAGTTTGGAGGTAAGAAACGCTTGAGAAACTCAAAGTTTTCGCAGTTCTGATGCTCGAAACGAATAACTAGAACGGCCTAGGGGAAAACTACACCTACCATTGTAATCGGGCGAGTTTCTACTTTCAGATGCAACAGAAATTTTGCGGATTGGTCAATCCGTCCGCGAGATATGGCAGTTTGGAGGTAAGAAACGCTTGAGAAACTCAAAATTTTCGCAGTTCTGATGCTCGAAACGAATAACCAGAACCGCCTAGGGGAAAAGTGCGCATACCGTTGTAATCGGGCGAGTTTCTACTTTCAGATGCAACAGAAATTTTGCGGATTGATCAATCCGTTCGCGAGATATGGCAGTTTGGAGATAAGAAACGCTTGAGAAACTCAAAATTTTCGCAGTTCTGATGCTCGACACGAATAACTAGAACGGCCTAGGGGAAAAGTGCGCATACCGTTGTAATCGGGCGAGTTTCTACTTTCAGATGCAACAGAAATTTTGCGGATTGGTCAATCGGTTCGCGAGATATGGCAGTTTGGAGGTAAGAAACGCTTGAGCAACTCAAAATTTTCGCAGTTCTGATGCTCGATACGAATAACTAGAACGGCCTAGGGGAAAAGTGCGCATACCGTTGTAATCGGGCGAGTTTCTACTTTCAGATGCAACAGAAATTTTCCGGATTGGTCAATCCGTTCGCGAGATATGGCAGTTTGGAGGTAAGAAACGCTTGAGAAACTCAAAATTTTCGCAGTTCTGATGCTCGAAACGAATAACTAGAACGGCCTAGGGGAAAACTACACCTACCATTGTAATCGGGCGAGTTTCTACTTTCAGATGCAACAGAAATTTTGCGGATTGATCAATCCGTTCGCGAGATATGGCAGTTTGGACATAAGATACGCTTGAGAAACTCAAAATTTTCGCAGTTCTGATAATCGACACGAATAACTAGAACGGCCTAGAGGCAAAGTGCGCATACCGTTGTAATCGGGCGAGTTTCTACTTTCAGATGCAACAGAAATTTTGCGGAATGGTCGATCCGTTCGCGAGATGTGGCAGTTTGGATGTAAGAAACGCTTGAGAAACTCAAAATTTTCGCAGTTCTGATGCTGGACACGAATAACTAGAACGGCCTAGGGGCAAAGTGCGCATACCGTTGTAATCGGGCGAGTTTCTACTTTCAGATGCAACAGAAATTTTGCGGATTGGTCAATCCGTTCGCGAGATATGGCAGTTTGGAGGTAAGAAACGCTTGAGAAACTCAAAATTTTCGCAGTTCTGATGCTCGAAACGAATAACTAGAACGTCCTAGGGGAAAACTACACCTACCGTTGTAATCGGGCGAGTTTCTACTTTCAGATGCAACAGAAATTTTGCGGATTGGTCAATCCGTTCGTGAGATATGGCAGTTTGGAGGTAAGAAACGCTTGAGAAACTCAAAATTTTCGCAGTTCTGATGCTCGAAACGAATAACTAGAACCGCCTAGGGGAAAAGTGCGCATACCGTTGTAATCGGGCGAGTTTCTGCTTTCAGATGCAACAGAAATTTTGCGGATTGATCAATCCGTTCGCGAGATATGGCAGTTTGGAGATAAGAAGCGCTTGAGAAACTCAAAATTTTCGCAGTTCTGATGCTCGACACGAATAACTAGAACGGCCTAGGGGAAAACTACACTTACCGTTGTAATCGGGCGAGTTTCTACTTTCAGATGCAACAGAAATTTTGCGGATTGGTCAATCCGTTCGCGAGATATGGCAGTTTGGAGGTAAGAAACGCTTGAGAAACTCAAAATTTTCGCAGCTCTGATGCTTGACACGAATAACTAGAACGGCCTAGGGGCGAAGTGCGCATACCGTTGTAATCGGGCGAGTTTCTACTTTCAGATGCAATAGAAATTTTGCGGATTGGTCGATCCGTTCGCGAGATGTGGCAGTTTGGAGGTAAGAAACGCTTGAGAAACTCAAAATTTTCGCAGTTCTGATGCTGGACACGAATAACTAGAACGGCCTAGGGGCAAAGTGCGCATACCGTTGTAATCGGGCGAGTTTCTACTTTCAGATGCAACAGAAATTTTGCGGATTGGTCAATCCGTTTGCGAGATATGGCAGTTTGGAGGTAAGAAACGCTTGAGAAACTCAAAATTTTCGCAGTTCTGATGCTCGAAACGAATAACTAGAACGGCCTAGGGGAAAACTACACCTACCATTGTAATCGGGCGAGTTTCTACTTTCAGATGCAACAGAAATTTTGCGGATTGGTCAATCCGTTCGCGAGATATGGCAGTTTGGAGGTAAGAAACGCTTGGGAAACTCAAAATTTTCGCAGCTCTGATGCTTGACACGAATAACTAGAACGGCCTAGGGGCAAACTGCGCATACCGTTGTAATCGGGCGGGTTTCTACTTTCAGATGCAACAGAAATTTTGCGGATTGGTCGATCCGTTCGCGAGATGTGGCAGTTTGGAGGTAAGAAACGCTTGAGAAACTCAAAATTTTCGCAGTTCTGATGCTGGACACGAATAACTAGAACGGCCTAGGGGCAAAGTGCGCATACCGTTGTAATCGGGCGAGTTTCTACTTTCAGATGCAACAGAAATTTTGCGGATTGGTCAATCCGTTCGCGAGATATGGCAGTTTGGAGGTAAGAAACGCTTGAGAAACTCAAAATTTTCGCAGTTCTGATGCTCGAAACGAATAACTAGAACGGCCTAGGGGAAAACTACACCTACCATTGTAATCGGGCGAGTTTCTACTTTCAGATGCAACAGAAATTTTCCGGATTGGTCAATCCGTTCGCGAGATATGGCAGTTTGGAGGTAAGAAACGCTTGAGAAACTCAAAATTTTCGCAGTTCTGATGCTCGAAACGAATAACTAGAACCGCCTAGGGGAAAAGTGCGCATACCGTTGTAATCGGGCGAGTTTCTACCTTCAGAGGCAACAGAAATTTTGCGGATTGATCAATCCGTTCGCGAGATATGGCAGTTTGGAGATAAGAAACGCTTGAGAAACTCAAAATTTTCGCAGTTCTGATGCTCGACACGAATAACTAGAACGGCCTAGGGGAAAAGGGCGCATACCGTTGTAATCGGGCGAGTTTCTACTTTCAGATGCAACAGAAATTTTCCGGATTGGTCAATCCGTTCGCGAGATATGGCAGTTTGGAGGTAAGAAACGCTTGAGAAACTCAAAATTTTCGCAGTTCTGATGCTCGACACGAATAACTAGAACGGCCTAGGGGCAAAGTGCGCATACCGTTGTAATTGGGCGAGTTTCTACTTTCAGATGCAACAGAAATTTTGCGGATTGTTCAATCCGTTCGCGAGATATGCCAGTTTGGAGGTAAGAAACGCTTGAGAAACTCAAAATTTTCGCAGGTCTGATGCTCGAAACGAATAACTAGAACCGCCTAGGGGAAAAGTGCGCATACCGTTGTAATCGGGCGAGTTTCTACTTTCAGATGCAAGAGAAATTTTGCGGATTGATCAATCCGTTCGCGAGATATGGGAGTTTGGAGATAAGAAACGCTTGAGAAACTCAAAATTTTCGCAGTTCTGATGCTCGACACGAATAACTAGAACGGCCTAGGGGAAAAGTGCGCATACCGTTGTAATCAGGCGAGTTTCTACTTTCAGATGCAACAGAAATTTTCCGGATTGGTCAATCCGTTCGCGAGATATGGCAGTTTGGAGGTAAGAAACGCTTGAGAAACTCAAAATTTTCGCAGTTCTGATGCTTGAAATGAATAACTGGAACGGCCTAGAGGAAAACTACACCTACCGTTGTAATCGGGCGAGTTTCTACTTTCAGATGCAACAGAAATTTTGCGGATCGATCAATCTGTTCGCGAGATATGGCAGTTTGGAAATAAGAAACGCTTGAGAAACTCAAAATTTTCGCAGTTCTGATGCTCGAAACGAGTAACTAGAGCGGCCTAAGTAGAAAAGTACGCATACCGTTGTTATCGGGCGAGTTTCTACTTTTAGATGCAACAGAAATTTTGCGGATTGGTCAATCCGTTCGCGAGGTATGGCAGTTTGGAGGTAAGAAACGCTTGAGAAACTCAAAATTTTCGCAGTTCTGATGCTCGACACGAATAACTAGAACGGCCTAGGGGCAAAGTGCGCATACAGTTGTAATCGGGCGAGTTTCTACTTTCAGATGCAACAGAAATTTTGCGAATTGGTCGATCCGTTCGCGAGATATGGCAGTTTGAAGGTAAGAAACGCTTGAGAAACTCAAAATTTTCACAGCTCTGATGCTTGACACGAATAACTAGAACGGCCTAGGGGCAAAGTGCGCATACCTTTGTAATCGGGCGAGTTTCTACTTTCAGATGCAACAGAAATTTTGCGGATTGGTCGATCCGTTCGCGAGATGTGGCAGTTTGGATGTAAGAAACGCTTGAGAAACTCAAAATTTTCGCAGATCTGATGCTTGAAATGAATAACTAGAACGGCCTAGGGGAAAACTACACCTACCGTTGTAATCGGGCGAGTTTCTACTTTCAGATGCAACAGAAATTTTGCGGATTGGTCAATCCGTTCACGAGATATGGCAGTTTGGAGGTAAGAAACGCTTGAGAAACTCAAAATTTTCGCAGTTCTGATGCTCGAAACGAATAACTAGAACGTCCTAGGGGAAAACTACACCTACCGTTGTAATCGGGCGAGTTTCTACTTTCAGATGCAACAGAAATTTTGCGGATTGGTCAATCCGTTCGTGAGATATGGCAGTTTGGAGGTAAGAAACGCTTGAGAAACTCAAAATTTTCGCAGTTCTGATGCTCGAAACGAATAACTAGAACCGCCTAGGGGAAAAGTGCGCATACCGTTGTAATCGGGCGAGTTTCTGCTTTCAGATGCAACAGAAATTTTGCGGATTGATCAATCCGTTCGCGAGATATGGCAGTTTGGAGATAAGAAGCGCTTGAGAAACTCAAAATTTTCGCAGTTCTGATGCTCGACACGAATAACTAGAACGGCCTAGGGGAAAACTACACTTACCGTTGTAATCGGGCGAGTTTCTACTTTCAGATGCAACAGAAATTTTGCGGATTGGTCAATCCGTTCGCGAGATATGGCAGTTTGGAGGTAAGAAACGCTTGAGAAACTCAAAATTTTCGCAGCTCTGATGCTTGACACGAATAACTAGAACGGCCTAGGGGCGAAGTGCGCATACCGTTGTAATCAGGCGAGTTTCTACTTTCAGATGCAATAGAAATTTTGCGGATTGGTCGATCCGTTCGCGAGATGTGGCAGTTTGGAGGTAAGAAACGCTTGAGAAACTCAAAATTTTCGCAGTTCTGATGCTGGACACGAATAACTAGAACGGCCTAGGGGCAAAGTGCGCATACCGTTGTAATCGGGCGAGTTTCTACTTTCAGATGCAACAGAAATTTTGCGGATTGGTCAATCCGTTCGCGAGATATGGCAGTTTGGAGGTAAGAAACGCTTGAGAAACTCAAAATTTTCGCAGTTCTGATGCTCGAAACGAATAACTAGAACGGCCTAGGGGAAAACTACACCTACCATTGTAATCGGGCGAGTTTCTACTTTCAGATGCAACAGAAATTTTCCGGATTGGTCAATCCGTTCGCGAGATATGGCAGTTTGGAGGTAAGAAACGCTTGAGAAACTCAAAATTTTCGCAGTTCTGATGCTCGACACGAATAACTAGAACGGCCTAGGGGCAAAGTGCGCATACCGTTGTAATCGGGCGAGTTTCTACTTTCAGATGCAACAGAAATTTTGCGGATTGTTCAATCCGTTCGCGAGATATGCCAGTTTGGAGGTAAGAAACGCTTGAGAAACTCAAAATTTTCGCAGCTCTGATGCTCGAAACGAATAACTAGAACCGCCTAGGGGAAAAGTGCGCATACCGTTGTAATCGGGCGAGTTTCTACTTTCAGATGCAAGAGAAATTTTGCGGATTGATCAATCCGTTCGCGAGATATGGCAGTTTGGAGGTAAGAAACGCTTGAGAAACTCAAAATTTTCGCAGTTCTGATGCTGGACACGAATAACTAGAACGGCCTAGGGGCAAAGTGCGCATACCGTTGTAATCGGGCGAGTTTCTACTTTCAGATGCAACAGAAATTTTGCGGATTGGTCAATCCGTTCGCGAGATATGGCAGTTTGGAGGTAAGAAACGCTTGAGAAACTCAAAATTTTCGCAGTTCTGATGCTCGAAACGAATAACTAGAACGGCCTAGGGGAAAACTACACCTACCATTGTAATCGGGCGAGTTTCTACTTTCAGATGCAACAGAAATTTTCCGGATTGGTCAATCCGTTCGCGAGATATGGCAGTTTGGAGGTAAGAAACGCTTGAGAAACTCAAAATTTTCGCAGTTCTGATGCTCGAAACGAATAACTAGAACCGCCTAGGGGAAAAGTGCGCATACCGTTGTAATCGGGCGAGTTTCTACCTTCAGAGGCAACAGAAATTTTGCGGATTGATCAATCCGTTCGCGAGATATGGCAGTTTGGAGATAAGAAACGCTTGAGAAACTCAAAATTTTCGCAGTTCTGATGCTCGACACGAATAACTAGAACCGCCTAGGGGAAAAGTGCGCATACCGTTGTAATCGGGCGAGTTTCTGCTTTCAGATGCAACAGAAATTTTGCGGATTGGTCAATCCGTTCGTGAGATATGGCAGTTTGGAGGTAAGAAACGCTTGAGAAACTCAAAATTTTCGCAGTTCTAATGCTCGAAACGAATAACTAGAACCGCCTAGGGGAAAAGTGCGCATACCGTTGTAATCGGGCGAGTTTCTGCTTTCAGATGCAACAGAAATTTTGCGGATTGATCAATCCGTTCGCGAGATGTGGCAGTTTGGAGGTAAGAAACGCTTGAGAAACTCAAAATTTTCGCAGTTCTGATGCTCGAAACGAATAACTAGAACGGCCTAGGGGAAAACTACACCTACCATTGTAATCGGGCGAGTTTCTACTTTCAGATGCAACAGAAATTTTCCGGATTGGTCAATCCGTTCGCGAGATATGGCAGTTTGGAGGTAAGAAACGCTTGAGAAACTCAAAATTTTCGCAGTTCTGATGCTCGACACGAATAACTAGAACGGCCTAGGGGCAAAGTGCGCATACCGTTGTAATCGGGCGAGTTTCTACTTTCAGATGCAACAGAAATTTTGCGGATTGTTCAATCCGTTCGCGAGATATGCCAGTTTGGAGGTAAGAAACGCTTGAGAAACTCAAAATTTTCGCAGCTCTGATGCTCGAAACGAATAACTAGAACCGCCTAGGGGAAAAGTGCGCATACCGTTGTAATCGGGCGAGTTTCTACTTTCAGATGCAAGAGAAATTTTGCGGATTGATCAATCCGTTCGCGAGATATGGCAGTTTGGAGGTAAGAAACGCTTGAGAAACTCAAAATTTTCGCAGTTCTGATGCTGGACACGAATAACTAGAACGGCCTAGGGGCAAAGTGCGCATACCGTTGTAATCGGGCGAGTTTCTACTTTCAGATGCAACAGAAATTTTCCGGATTGGTCAATCCGTTCGCGAGATATGGCAGTTTGGAGGTAAGAAACGCTTGAGAAACTCAAAATTTTCGCAGTTCTGATAATCGACACGAATAACTAGAACGGCCTAGGGGCAAAGTGCGCATACCGTTGTAATCGGGCGAGTTTCTACTTTCAGATGCAACAGAAATTTTGCGGAATGGTCGATCCGTTCGCGAGATGTGGCAGTTTGGATGTAAGAAACGCTTGAGAAACTCAAAATTTTCGCAGTTCTGATGCTGGACACGAATAACTAGAACGGCCTAGGGGCAAAGTGCGCATACCGTTGTAATCGGGCGAGTTTCTACTTTCAGATGCAACAGAAATTTTGCGGATTGGTCAATCCGTTCGCGAGATATGGCAGTTTGGAGGTAAGAAACGCTTGAGAAACTCAAAATTTTCGCAGTTCTGATGCTCGAAACGAATAACTAGAACGGCCTAGGGGAAAACTACACCTACCATTGTAATCGGGCGAGTTTCTACTTTCAGATGCAACAGAAATTTTGCGGATTGGTCAATCCGTTCGCGAGATATGGCAGTTTGGAGGTAAGAAACGCTTGAGAAACTCAAAATTTTCGCAGTTCTGATGCTCGACACGAATAACTAGAACGGCCTAGGGGAAAAGTGCGCATACCGTTGTAATCGGGCGAGTTTCTACTTTCAGATGCAACAGAAATTTTGCGGATTGGTCAATCCGTTCGCGAGATATGGCAGTTTGGAGGTAAGAAACGCTTGAGAAACTCAAAATTTTCGCAGTTCTGATGCTCGAAACGAATAACTAGAACGTCCTAGGGGAAAACTACACCTACCGTTGTAATCGGGCGAGTTTCTACTTTCAGATGCAACAGAAATTTTGCGGATTGGTCAATCCGTTCGTGAGATATGGCAGTTTGGAGGTAAGAAACGCTTGAGAAACTCAAAATTTTCGCAGCTCTGATGCTTGACACGAATAACTAGAACGGCCTAGGGGCGAAGTGCGCATACCGTTGTAATCGGGCGAGTTTCTACTTTCAGATGCAATAGAAATTTTGCGGATTGGTCGATCCGTTCGCGAGATGTGGCAGTTTGGAGGTAAGAAACGCTTGAGAAACTCAAAATTTTCGCAGTTCTGATGCTGGACACGAATAACTAGAACGGCCTAGGGGCAAAGTGCGCATACCGTTGTAATCGGGCGAGTTTCTACTTTCAGATGCAACAGAAATTTTGCGGATTGGTCAATCCGTTCGCGAGATATGGCAGTTTGGAGGTAAGAAACGCTTGAGAAACTCAAAATTTTCGCAGTTCTGATGCTCGAAACGAATAACTAGAACGGCCTAGGGGAAAACTACACCTACCATTGTAATCGGGCGAGTTTCTACTTTCAGATGCAACAGAAATTTTCCGGATTGGTCAATCCGTTCGCGAGATATGGCAGTTTGGAGGTAAGAAACGCTTGAGAAACTCAAAATTTTCGCAGTTCTGATGCTCGACACGAATAACTAGAACGGCCTAGGGGCAAAGTGCGCATACCGTTGTAATCGGGCGAGTTTCTACTTTCAGATGCAACAGAAATTTTGCGGATTGTTCAATCCGTTCGCGAGATATGCCAGTTTGGAGGTAAGAAACGCTTGAGAAACTCAAAATTTTCGCAGCTCTGATGCTCGAAACGAATAACTAGAACCGCCTAGGGGAAAAGTGCGCATACCGTTGTAATCGGGCGAG
Organism: Ptiloglossa arizonensis; assembly: GCF_051014685.1. NCBI lineage: Eukaryota > Metazoa > Arthropoda > Insecta > Hymenoptera > Colletidae > Ptiloglossa > Ptiloglossa arizonensis. The sequence continues at coordinate 364,230 of NW_027478690.1, read as the reverse complement.
TTTCTACTTTCAGATGCAAGAGAAATTTTGCGGATTGATCAATCCGTTCGCGAGATATGGCAGTTTGGAGGTAAGAAACGCTTGAGAAACTCAAAATTTTCGCAGTTCTGATGCTGGACACGAATAACTAGAACGGCCTAGGGGCAAAGTGCGCATACCGTTGTAATCGGGCGAGTTTCTACTTTCAGATGCAACAGAAATTTTGCGGATTGGTCAATCCGTTCGCGAGATATGGCAGTTTGGAGGTAAGAAACGCTTGAGAAACTCAAAATTTTCGCAGTTCTGATGCTCGAAACGAATAACTAGAACGGCCTAGGAGAAAACTACACCTACCATTGTAATCGGGCGAGTTTCTACTTTCAGATGCAACAGAAATTTTCCGGATTGGTCAATCCGTTCGCGAGATATGGCAGTTTGGAGGTAAGAAACGCTTGAGAAACTCAAAATTTTCGCAGTTCTGATGCTCGAAACGAATAACTAGAACCGCCTAGGGGAAAAGTGCGCATACCGTTGTAATCGGGCGAGTTTCTACCTTCAGAGGCAACAGAAATTTTGCGGATTGATCAATCCGTTCGCGAGATATGGCAGTTTGGAGATAAGAAACGCTTGAGAAACTCAAAATTTTCGCAGTTCTGATGCTCGACACGAATAACTAGAACGGCCTAGGGGAAAAGGGCGCATACCGTTGTAATCGGGCGAGTTTCTACTTTCAGATGCAACAGAAATTTTGCGGATTGGTCAATCCGTTCGTGAGATATGGCAGTTTGGAGGTAAGAAACGCTTGAGAAACTCAAAATTTTCGCAGTTCTGATGCTCGAAACGAATAACTAGAACGGCCTAGGGGAAAACTACACCTACCATTGTAATCGGGCGAGTTTCTACTTTCAGATGCAACAGAAATTTTCCGGATTGGTCAATCCGTTCGCGAGATATGGCAGTTTGGAGGTAAGAAACGCTTGAGAAACTCAAAATTTTCGCAGTTCTGATGCTCGACACGAATAACTAGAACGGCCTAGGGGCAAAGTGCGCATACCGTTGTAATCGGGCGAGTTTCTACTTTCAGATGCAACAGAAATTTTGCGGATTGTTCAATCCGTTCGCGAGATATGCCAGTTTGGAGGTAAGAAACGCTTGAGAAACTCAAAATTTTCGCAGCTCTGATGCTCGAAACGAATAACTAGAACCGCCTAGGGGAAAAGTGCGCATACCGTTGTAATCGGGCGAGTTTCTACTTTCAGATGCAAGAGAAATTTTGCGGATTGATCAATCCGTTCGCGAGATATGGCAGTTTGGAGGTAAGAAACGCTTGAGAAACTCAAAATTTTCGCAGTTCTGATGCTGGACACGAATAACTAGAACGGCCTAGGGGCAAAGTGCGCATACCGTTGTAATCGGGCGAGTTTCTACTTTCAGATGCAACAGAAATTTTGCGGATTGGTCAATCCGTTCGCGAGATATGGCAGTTTGGAGGTAAGAAACGCTTGAGAAACTCAAAATTTTCGCAGTTCTGATGCTCGAAACGAATAACTAGAACGGCCTAGGAGAAAACTACACCTACCATTGTAATCGGGCGAGTTTCTACTTTCAGATGCAACAGAAATTTTCCGGATTGGTCAATCCGTTCGCGAGATATGGCAGTTTGGAGGTAAGAAACGCTTGAGAAACTCAAAATTTTCGCTGTTCTGATGCTCGAAACGAATAACTAGAACCGCCTAGGGGAAAAGTGCGCATACCGTTGTAATCGGGCGAGTTTCTACCTTCAGAGGCAACAGAAATTTTGCGGATTGATCAATCCGTTCGCGAGATATGGCAGTTTGGAGATAAGAAACGCTTGAGAAACTCAAAATTTTCGCAGTTCTGATGCTCGACACGAATAACTAGAACGGCCTAGGGGAAAAGGGCGCATACCGTTGTAATCGGGCGAGTTTCTACTTTCAGATGCAACAGAAATTTTGCGGATTGGTCAATCCGTTCGTGAGATATGGCAGTTTGGAGGTAAGAAACGCTTGAGAAACTCAAAATTTTCGCAGTTCTGATGCTCGAAACGAATAACTAGAACCGCCTAGGGGAAAAGTGCGCATACCGTTGTAATCGGGCGAGTTTCTGCTTTCAGATGCAACAGAAATTTTGCGGATTGATCAATCCGTTCGCGAGATGTGGCAGTTTGGAGGTAAGAAACGCTTGAGAAACTCAAAATTTTCGCAGTTCTGATGCTCGAAACGAATAACTAGAACGGCCTAGGGGAAAACTACACCTACCATTGTAATCGGGCGAGTTTCTACTTTCAGATGCAACAGAAATTTTCCGGATTGGTCAATCCGTTCGCGAGATATGGCAGTTTGGAGGTAAGAAACGCTTGAGAAACTCAAAATTTTCGCAGTTCTGATGCTCGACACGAATAACTAGAACGGCCTAGGGGCAAAGTGCGCATACCGTTGTAATCGGGCGAGTTTCTACTTTCAGATGCAACAGAAATTTTGCGGATTGTTCAATCCGTTCGCGAGATATGCCAGTTTGGAGGTAAGAAACGCTTGAGAAACTCAAAATTTTCGCAGCTCTGATGCTCGAAACGAATAACTAGAACCGCCTAGGGGAAAAGTGCGCATACCGTTGTAATCGGGCGAGTTTCTACTTTCAGATGCAAGAGAAATTTTGCGGATTGATCAATCCGTTCGCGAGATATGGCAGTTTGGAGGTAAGAAACGCTTGAGAAACTCAAAATTTTCGCAGTTCTGATGCTGGACACGAATAACTAGAACGGCCTAGGGGCAAAGTGCGCATACCGTTGTAATCGGGCGAGTTTCTACTTTCAGATGCAACAGAAATTTTGCGGATTGGTCAATCCGTTCGCGAGATATGGCAGTTTGGAGGTAAGAAACGCTTGAGAAACTCAAAATTTTCGCAGTTCTGATGCTCGAAACGAATAACTAGAACGGCCTAGGGGAAAACTACACCTACCATTGTAATCGGGCGAGTTTCTACTTTCAGATGCAACAGAAATTTTCCGGATTGGTCAATCCGTTCGCGAGATATGGCAGTTTGGAGGTAAGAAACGCTTGAGAAACTCAAAATTTTCGCAGTTCTGATGCTCGAAACGAATAACTAGAACCGCCTAGGGGAAAAGTGCGCATACCGTTGTAATCGGGCGAGTTTCTACCTTCAGAGGCAACAGAAATTTTGCGGATTGATCAATCCGTTCGCGAGATATGGCAGTTTGGAGATAAGAAACGCTTGAGAAACTCAAAATTTTCGCAGTTCTGATGCTCGACACGAATAACTAGAACGGCCTAGGGGAAAAGGGCGCATACCGTTGTAATCGGGCGAGTTTCTACTTTCAGATGCAACAGAAATTTTGCGGATTGGTCAATCCGTTCGTGAGATATGGCAGTTTGGAGGTAAGAAACGCTTGAGAAACTCAAAATTTTCGCAGTTCTGATGCTCGAAACGAATAACTAGAACCGCCTAGGGGAAAAGTGCGCATACCGTTGTAATCGGGCGAGTTTCTGCTTTCAGATGCAACAGAAATTTTGCGGATTGATCAATCCGTTCGCGAGATGTGGCAGTTTGGAGGTAAGAAACGCTTGAGAAACTCAAAATTTTCGCAGTTCTGATGCTCGAAACGAATAACTAGAACGGCCTAGGGGAAAACTACACCTACCATTGTAATCGGGCGAGTTTCTACTTTCAGATGCAACAGAAATTTTCCGGATTGGTCAATCCGTTCGCGAGATATGGCAGTTTGGAGGTAAGAAACGCTTGAGAAACTCAAAATTTTCGCAGTTCTGATGCTCGACACGAATAACTAGAACGGCCTAGGGGCAAAGTGCGCATACCGTTGTAATCGGGCGAGTTTCTACTTTCAGATGCAACAGAAATTTTGCGGATTGTTCAATCCGTTCGCGAGATATGCCAGTTTGGAGGTAAGAAACGCTTGAGAAACTCAAAATTTTCGCAGCTCTGATGCTCGAAACGAATAACTAGAACCGCCTAGGGGAAAAGTGCGCATACCGTTGTAATCGGGCGAGTTTCTACTTTCAGATGCAAGAGAAATTTTGCGGATTGATCAATCCGTTCGCGAGATATGGCAGTTTGGAGGTAAGAAACGCTTGAGAAACTCAAAATTTTCGCAGTTCTGATGCTGGACACGAATAACTAGAACGGCCTAGGGGCAAAGTGCGCATACCGTTGTAATCGGGCGAGTTTCTACTTTCAGATGCAACAGAAATTTTGCGGATTGGTCAATCCGTTCGCGAGATATGGCAGTTTGGAGGTAAGAAACGCTTGAGAAACTCAAAATTTTCGCAGTTCTGATGCTCGAAACGAATAACTAGAACGGCCTAGGGGAAAACTACACCTACCATTGTAATCGGGCGAGTTTCTACTTTCAGATGCAACAGAAATTTTCCGGATTGGTCAATCCGTTCGCGAGATATGGCAGTTTGGAGGTAAGAAACGCTTGAGAAACTCAAAATTTTCGCAGTTCTGATGCTCGAAACGAATAACTAGAACCGCCTAGGGGAAAAGTGCGCATACCGTTGTAATCGGGCGAGTTTCTACCTTCAGAGGCAACAGAAATTTTGCGGATTGATCAATCCGTTCGCGAGATATGGCAGTTTGGAGATAAGAAACGCTTGAGAAACTCAAAATTTTCGCAGTTCTGATGCTCGACACGAATAACTAGAACGGCCTAGGGGAAAAGGGCGCATACCGTTGTAATCGGGCGAGTTTCTACTTTCAGATGCAACAGAAATTTTCCGGATTGGTCAATCCGTTCGCGAGATATGGCAGTTTGGAGGTAAGAAACGCTTGAGAAACTCAAAATTTTCGCAGTTCTGATGCTCGACACGAATAACTAGAACGGCCTAGGGGCAAAGTGCGCATACCGTTGTAATCGGGCGAGTTTCTACTTTCAGATGCAACAGAAATTTTGCGGATTGTTCAATCCGTTCGCGAGATATGCCAGTTTGGAGGTAAGAAACGCTTGAGAAACTCAAAATTTTCGCAGCTCTGATGCTCGAAACGAATAACTAGAACCGCCTAGGGGAAAAGTGCGCATACCGTTGTAATCGGGCGAGTTTCTACTTTCAGATGCAAGAGAAATTTTGCGGATTGATCAATCCGTTCGCGAGATATGGCAGTTTGGAGATAAGAAACGCTTGAGAAACTCAAAATTTTCGCAGTTCTGATGCTCGACACGAATAACTAGAACGGCCTAGGGGAAAAGTGCGCATACCGTTGTAATCAGGCGAGTTTCTACTTTCAGATGCAACAGAAATTTTCCGGATTGGTCAATCCGTTCGCGAGATATGGCAGTTTGGAGGTAAGAAACGCTTGAGAAACTCAAAATTTTCGCAGTTCTGATGCTTGAAATGAATAACTGGAACGGCCTAGAGGAAAACTACACCTACCGTTGTAATCGGGCGAGTTTCTACTTTCAGATGCAACAGAAATTTTGCGGATCGATCAATCTGTTCGCGAGATATGGCAGTTTGGAAATAAGAAACGCTTGAGAAACTCAAAATTTTCGCAGTTCTGATGCTCGAAACGAGTAACTAGAGCGGCCTAAGTAGAAAAGTACGCATACCGTTGTTATCGGGCGAGTTTCTACTTTTAGATGCAACAGAAATTTTGCGGATTGGTCAATCCGTTCGCGAGGTATGGCAGTTTGGAGGTAAGAAACGCTTGAGAAACTCAAAATTTTCGCAGTTCTGATGCTGGACACGAATAACTAGAACGGCCTAGGGGCAAAGTGCGCATACCGTTGTAATCGGGCGAGTTTCTACTTTCAGATGCAACAGAAATTTTGCGGATTGGTCCATCCGTTCGCGAGATATGGCAGTTTGGAGGTAAGAAACGCTTGAGAAACTCAAAATTTTCGCAGTTCTGATGCTCGAAACGAATAACTAGAACGGCCTAGGGGAAAACTACACCTACCATTGTAATCGGGCGAGTTTCTACTTTCAGATGCAACAGAAATTTTCCGGATTGGTCAATCCGTTCGCGAGATATGGCAGTTTGGAGGTAAGAAACGCTTGAGAAACTCAAAATTTTCGCAGTTCTGATGCTCGAAACGAATAACTAGAACCGCCTAGGGGAAAAGTGCGCATACCGTTGTAATCGGGCGAGTTTCTACCTTCAGAGGCAACAGAAATTTTGCGGATTGATCAATCCGTTCGCGAGATATGGCAGTTTGGAGATAAGAAACGCTTGAGAAACTCAAAATTTTCGCAGTTCTGATGCTCGACACGAATAACTAGAACGGCCTAGGGGAAAAGGGCGCATACCGTTGTAATCGGGCGAGTTTCTACTTTCAGATGCAACAGAAATTTTCCGGATTGGTCAATCCGTTCGCGAGATATGGCAGTTTGGAGGTAAGAAACGCTTGAGAAACTCAAAATTTTCGCAGATCTGATGCTCGACACGAATAACTAGAACGGCCTAGGGGCAAAGTGCGCAAACCGTTGTAATCGGGCGAGTTTCTACTTTCAGATGCAACAGAAATTTTGCGGATTGTTCAATCCGTTCGCGAGATATGCCAGTTTGGAGGTAAGAAACGCTTGAGAAACTCAAAATTTTCGCAGCTCTGCTGCTCGAAACGAATAACTAGAACCGCCTAGGGGAAAAGTGCGCATACCGTTGTAATCGGGCGAGTTTCTACTTTCAGATGCAAGAGAAATTTTGCGGATTGATCAATCCGTTAGCGAGATATGGCAGTTTGGAGGTAAGAAACGCTTGAGAAACTCAAAATTTTCGCAGTTCTGATGCTGGACACGAATAACTAGAACGGCCTAGGGGCAAAGTGCGCATACCGTTGTAATCGGGCGAGTTTCTACTTTCAGATGCAACAGAAATTTTGCGGATTGGTCAATCCGTTCGCGAGATATGGCAGTTTGGAGGTAAGAAACGCTTGAGAAACTCAAAATTTTCGCAGTTCTGATGCTCGAAACGAATAACTAGAACGGCCTAGGGGAAAACTACACCTACCATTGTAATCGGGCGAGTTTCTACTTTCAGATGCAACAGAAATTTTCCGGATTGGTCAATCCGTTCGCGAGATATGGCAGTTTGGAGGTAAGAAACGCTTGAGAAACTCAAAATTTTCGCAGTTCTGATGCTCGAAACGAATAACTAGAACCGCCTAGGGGAAAAGTGCGCATACCGTTGTAATCGGGCGAGTTTCTACCTTCAGAGGCAACAGAAATTTTGCGGATTGATCAATCCGTTCGCGAGATATGGCAGTTTGGAGATAAGAAACGCTTGAGAAACTCAAAATTTTCGCAGTTCTGATGCTCGACACGAATAACTAGAACGGCCTAGGGGAAAAGGGCGCATACCGTTGTAATCGGGCGAGTTTCTACTTTCAGATGCAACAGAAATTTTCCGGATTGGTCAATCCGTTCGCGAGATATGGCAGTTTGGAGGTAAGAAACGCTTGAGAAACTCAAAATTTTCGCAGTTCTGATGCTCGACACGAATAACTAGAACGGCCTAGGGGCAAAGTGCGCATACCGTTGTAATCGGGCGAGTTTCTACTTTCAGATGCAACAGAAATTTTGCGGATTGTTCAATCCGTTCGCGAGATATGCCAGTTTGGAGGTAAGAAACGCTTGAGAAACTCAAAATTTTCGCAGCTCTGATGCTCGAAACGAATAACTAGAACCGCCTAGGGGAAAAGTGCGCATACCGTTGTAATCGGGCGAGTTTCTACTTTCAGATGCAAGAGAAATTTTGCGGATTGATCAATCCGTTCGCGAGATATGGCAGTTTGGAGATAAGAAACGCTTGAGAAACTCAAAATTTTCGCAGTTCTGATGCTCGACACGAATAACCAGAACGGCCTAGGGGAAAAGTGCGCATACCGTTGTAATCAGGCGAGTTTCTACTTTCAGATGCAACAGAAATTTTCCGGATTGGTCAATCCGTTCGCGAGATATGGCAGTTTGGAGGTAAGAAACGCTTGAGAAACTCAAAATTTTCGCAGTTCTGATGCTTGAAATGAATAACTGGAACGGCCTAGAGGAAAACTACACCTACCGTTGTAATCGGGCGAGTTTCTACTTTCAGATGCAACAGAAATTTTGCGGATCGATCAATCTGTTCGCGAGATATGGCAGTTTGGAAATAAGAAACGCTTGAGAAACTCAAAATTTTCGCAGTTCTGATGCTCGAAACGAGTAACTAGAGCGGCCTAAGTAGAAAAGTACGCATACCGTTGTTATCGGGCGAGTTTCTACTTTTAGATGCAACAGAAATTTTGCGGATTGGTCAATCCGTTCGCGAGGTATGGCAGTTTGGAGGTAAGAAACGCTTGAGAAACTCAAAATTTTCGCAGTTCTGATGCTCGACACGAATAACTAGAACGGCCTAGGGGCAAAGTGCGCATACAGTTGTAATCGGGCGAGTTTCTACTTTCAGATGCAACAGAAATTTTGCGAATTGGTCGATCCGTTCGCGAGATATGGCAGTTTGAAGGTAAGAAACGCTTGAGAAACTCAAAATTTTCACAGCTCTGATGCTTGACACGAATAACTAGAACGGCCTAGGGGCAAAGTGCGCATACCTTTGTAATCGGGCGAGTTTCTACTTTCAGATGCAACAGAAATTTTGCGGATTGGTCGATCCGTTCGCGAGATGTGGCAGTTTGGATGTAAGAAACGCTTGAGAAACTCAAAATTTTCGCAGTTCTGATGCTTGAAATGAATAACTGGAACGGCCTAGGGGAAAACTACACCTACCGTTGTAATCGGGCGAGTTTCTACTTTCAGATGCAACAGAAATTTTGCGGATTGATCGATCCGTTCGCGAGATATGGCAGTTTGGAGATAAGAAACGCTTGAGAAACTCAAAATTTTCGCAGTTCTGATGCTCGAAACGAGTAACTAGAACGGCCTAGTGGAAAAGTACGCATACCGTTGTAATCGGGAGAGTTTCTACTTTTAGATGCAACAGAAATTTTGCGGATTGGTCAATCCGTTCGCGAGGTATGGCAGTTTGGAGGTAAGAAACGCTTGAGAAACTCAAAATTTTCGCAGTTCTGATGCTCGACACGAATAACTAGAACGGCCTAGGGGAAAACTACACCTACCGTTGTAATCGGGCGAGTTTCTACTTTCAGATGCAACAGAAATTTTGCGGATTGGTCAATCCGTTCACGAGATATGGCAGTTTGGAGGTAAGAAACGCTTGAGAAACTCAAAATTTTCGCAGTTCTGATGCTCGAAACGAATAACTAGAACGTCCTAGGGGAAAACTACACCTACCGTTGTAATCGGGCGAGTTTCTACTTTCAGATGCAACAGAAATTTTGCGGATTGGTCAATCCGTTCGTGAGATATGGCAGTTTGGAGGTAAGAAACGCTTGAGAAACTCAAAATTTTCGCAGTTCTGATGCTCGAAACGAGTAACTAGAGCGGCCTAAGTAGAACAGCACGCATACCGTTGTTATCGGGCGAGTTTCTACATTTAGATGCAACAGAAATTTTGCGGATTGGTCAATCCGTTCGCGAGATATGGCAGTTTGGAGATAAGAAGCGCTTGAGAAACTCAAAATTTTCGCAGTTCTGATGCTCGACACGAATAACTAGAACGGCCTAGGGGAAAACTACACTTACCGTTGTAATCGGGCGAGTTTCTACTTTCAGATGCAACAGAAATTTTGCGGATTGGTCAATCCGTTCGCGAGATATGGCAGTTTGGAGGTAAGAAACGCTTGAGAAACTCAAAATTTTCACAGCTCTGATGCTTGACACGAATAACTAGAACGGCCTAGGGGCAAAGTGCGCATACCTTTGTAATCGGGCGAGTTTCTACTTTCAGATGCAACAGAAATTTTGCGGATTGGTCGATCCGTTCGCGAGATGTGGCAGTTTGGATGTAAGAAACGCTTGAGAAACTCAAAATTTTCGCAGTTCTGATGCTTGAAATGAATAACTGGAACGGCCTAGGGGAAAACTACACCTACCGTTGTAATCGGGCGAGTTTCTACTTTCAGATGCAACAGAAATTTTGCGGATTGATCGATCCGTTCGCGAGATATGGCAGTTTGGAGATAAGAAACGCTTGAGAAACTCAAAATTTTCGCAGTTCTGATGCTCGAAACGAGTAACTAGAACGGCCTAGTGGAAAAGTACGCATACCGTTGTAATCGGGCGAGTTTCTACTTTTAGATGCAACAGAAATTTTGCGGATTGGTCAATCCGTTCGCGAGGTATGGCAGTTTGGAGGTAAGAAACGCTTGAGAAACTCAAAATTTTCGCAGTTCTGATGCTCGACACGAATAACTAGAACGGCCTAGGGGAAAAGTGCGCATACCGTTGTAATCGGGCGAGTTTCTACTTTCAGATGCAACAGAAATTTTGCGGATTGGTCAATCCGTTCACGAGATATGGCAGTTTGGAGGTAAGAAACGCTTGAGAAACTCAAAATTTTCGCAGTTCTGATGCTCGAAACGAATAACTAGAATGGCCTAGGGGAAAACTACACCTACCGTTGTAATCGGGCGAGTTTCTACTTTCAGATGCAACAGAAATTTTGCGGATTGGTCAATCCGTTCGCGAGATATGGCAGTTTGGAGGTAAGAAACGCTTGAGAAACTCAAAATTTTCGCAGTTCTGATGCTCGACACGAATAACTAGAACAGCCTAGGGGCAAAGTGGGCATACTGTTGTAATCGGGCGAGTTTCTACTTTTAGATGCAACAGAAATTTTGCGGATTGGTCGATCCGTTCGCGAGATGTGGCAGTTTGGAAGTAAGAAACGCTTGAGAAACTCAAAATTTTCGCAGTTCTGATGCTCGAAATGAATAACTGGAACGGCCTAGAGGAAAACTACACCTACCTTTGTAATCGGGCCAGTTTCTACTCTCAGATGCAACAGAAATTTTGCGGATTGATCAATCCGTTCGCGAGATATGGCAGTTTGGAGATAAGAAACGCTTGAGAAACTCAAAATTTTCGCAGTTCTGATGCTTGAAATGAATAACTGGAACGGCCTAGGGGAAAACTGCACCTACCGTTGTAATCGGGCGAGTTTCTACTTTCAGATGCAATAGAAATTTTGCGGATTGATCGATCCGTTCGCGAGATATGGCAGTTTGGAGATAAGAAACGCTTGAGAAACTCAAAATTTTCGCAGTTCTGATGCTCGAAACGAGTAACTAGAACGGCCTAGTGGAAAAGTACGCATACCGTTGTAATCGGGCGAGTTTCTACTTTTAGATGCAACAGAAATTTTGCGGATTGGTCAATCCGTTCGCGAGGTATGGCAGTTTGGAGGTAAGAAACGCTTGAGAAACTCAAAATTTTCGCAGTTCTGATGCTCGACACGAATAACTAGAACGGCCTAGGGGAAAACTACACCTACCGTTGTAATCGGGCGAGTTTCTACTTTCAGATGCAACAGAAATTTTGCGGATTGGTCAATCCGTTCACGAGATATGGCAGTTTGGAGGTAAGAAACGCTTGAGAAACTCAAAATTTTCGCAGTTCTGATGCTCGAAACGAATAACTAGAACGTCCTAGGGGAAAACTACACCTACCGTTGTAATCGGGCGACTTTCTACTTTCAGATGCAACAGAAATTTTGCGGATTGGTCAATCCGTTCGTGAGATATGGCAGTTTGGAGGTAAGAAACGCTTGAGAAACTCAAAATTTTCGCAGTTCTGATGCTCGAAACGAGTAACTAGAGCGGCCTAAGTAGAACAGCACGCATACCGTTGTTATCGGGCGAGTTTCTACATTTAGATGCAACAGAAATTTTGCGGATTGGTCAATCCGTTCGCGAGATATGGCAGTTTGGAGATAAGAAGCGCTTGAGAAACTCAAAATTTTCGCAGTTCTGATGCTCGACACGAATAACTAGAACGGCCTAGGGGAAAACTACACTTACTGTTGTAATCGGGCGAGTTTCTACTTTCAGATGCAACAGAAATTTTGCGGATTGGTCAATCCGTTCGCGAGATATGGCAGTTTGGAGGTAAGAAACGCTTGAGAAACTCAAAATTTTCACAGCTCTGATGCTTGACACGAATAACTAGAACGGCCTAGGGGCAAAGTGCGCATACCTTTGTAATCGGGCGAGTTTCTACTTTCAGATGCAACAGAAATTTTGCGGATTGGTCGATCCGTTCGCGAGATGTGGCAGTTTGGATGTAAGAAACGCTTGAGAAACTCAAAATTTTCGCAGTTCTGATGCTTGAAATGAATAACTGGAACGGCCTAGGGGAAAACTACACCTACCGTTGTAATCGGGCGAGTTTCTACTTTCAGATGCAACAGAAATTTTGCGGATTGATCGATCCGTTCGCGAGATATGGCAGTTTGGAGATAAGAAACGCTTGAGAAACTCAAAATTTTCGCAGTTCTGATGCTCGAAACGAGTAACTAGAACGGCCTAGTGGAAAAGTACGCATACCGTTGTAATCGGGCGAGTTTCTACTTTTAGATGCAACAGAAATTTTGCGGATTGGTCAATCCGTTCGCGAGGTATGGCAGTTTGGAGGTAAGAAACGCTTGAGAAACTCAAAATTTTCGCAGTTCTGATGCTCGACACGAATAACTAGAACGGCCTAGGGGAAAAGTGCGCATACCGTTGTAATCGGGCGAGTTTCTACTTTCAGATGCAACAGAAATTTTGCGGATTGGTCAATCCGTTCACGAGATATGGCAGTTTGGAGGTAAGAAACGCTTGAGAAACTCAAAATTTTCGCAGTTCTGATGCTCGAAACGAATAACTAGAATGGCCTAGGGGAAAACTACACCTACCGTTGTAATCGGGCGAGTTTCTACTTTCAGATGCAACAGAAATTTTGCGGATTGGTCAATCCGTTCGCGAGATATGGCAGTTTGGAGGTAAGAAACGCTTGAGAAACTCAAAATTTTCGCAGTTCTGATGCTCGACACGAATAACTAGAACAGCCTAGGGGCAAAGTGGGCATACTGTTGTAATCGGGCGAGTTTCTACTTTTAGATGCAACAGAAATTTTGCGGATTGGTCGATCCGTTCGCGAGATGTGGCAGTTTGGAAGTAAGAAACGCTTGAGAAACTCAAAATTTTCGCAGTTCTGATGCTCGAAATGAATAACTGGAACGGCCTAGAGGAAAACTACACCTACCTTTGTAATCGGGCCAGTTTCTACTCTCAGATGCAACAGAAATTTTGCGGATTGATCAATCCGTTCGCGAGATATGGCAGTTTGGAGATAAGAAACGCTTGAGAAACTCAAAATTTTCGCAGTTCTGATGCTTGAAATGAATAACTGGAACGGCCTAGGGGAAAACTGCACCTACCGTTGTAATCGGGCGAGTTTCTACTTTCAGATGCAATAGAAATTTTGCGGATTGATCGATCCGTTCGCGAGATATGGCAGTTTGGAGATAAGAAACGCTTGAGAAACTCAAAATTTTCGCAGTTCTGATGCTCGAAACGAGTAACTAGAACGGCCTAGTGGAAAAGTACGCATACCGTTGTAATCGGGCGAGTTTCTACTTTTAGATGCAACAGAAATTTTGCGGATTGGTCAATCCGTTCGCGAGGTATGGCAGTTTGGAGGTAAGAAACGCTTGAGAAACTCAAAATTTTCGCAGTTCTGATGCTCGACACGAATAACTAGAACGGCCTAGGGGAAAAGTGCGCATACCGTTGTAATCGGGCGAGTTTCTACTTTCAGATGAAACAGAAATTTTGCGGATTGGTCAATCCGTTCACGAGATATGGCAGTTTGGAGGTAAGAAACGCTTGAGAAACTCAAAATTTTCGCAGTTCTGATGCTCGAAACGAATAACTAGAATGGCCTAGGGGAAAACTACACCTACCGTTGTAATCGGGCGAGTTTCTACTTTCAGATGCAACAGAAATTTTGCGGATTGGTCAATCCGTTCGCGAGATATGGCAGTTTGGAGGTAAGAAACGCTTGAGAAACTCAAAATTTTCGCAGTTCTGATGCTCGACACGAATAACTAGAAC